>NW_026652276.1:148649793-148721699 GCF_009828535.3 Hylobates moloch | reverse complement strand
AATGCTAAATGACGAGCTAATGGGTGCAGGAAATCAACATGGCACATGGATACATATGTAACAAACCTGCACATTGTGCACATGTACCCTAAAACCTAAAGTATAATAAAAAAAATAAAAAAAATAAAAAAAAAAGAATCAGAATTGCTATTACTTTTGATCACTTACTGCATGCAAGAAAACGCACTAAATAGTTCACATACTATTATTATCTTTTTAATCTTGCCAGCAATCATGGAAGGCAGGTATCATTCACATATTACAGAGGATGGAACTGAGAACTTTTGTTGTAAGGTGACAAACCTAGGACTTGAGTAGAGCATTTTCTGCTTCTAAAGAGAGTTACTATATCATGTTATATATCAAATGTGTATATATAGGTATATGTGGATGTTTTAATGTGTATGTGTATATATATGTTTATAGGCATATACATATACATGCATATATATTTGCAGTTCAATACTTGTTACTGAGTTTCACCTCAGAATATGATTGCCACTAACGTGTCTCTATTTCTGAATATTAAATTATCTGTCAGTTACATCACTTGGAGTCCAATGTTAATCTAAAGAGATGCTGTTCATTCTTTGTTAGTTATGTTGAATTCAGCTCTCTTCATCTTTTTAAGTTACAGGTTTTTATGGGACTTTTGCCTATAAAATATTTTAATACATGGGTATTGATGTTATGTTTCCAAAAAATTTAAATGTCTCTAGTACAACCATAGTCCTTCTCAGGTACATTTTTATGTAAGTCATACAGTTTTCTTCATAATAGATGTTTGAATAGGATGGAGCTATGAAATTTCACTCCCTTATTTATTTTATTATTCATTACAGGAACATCCCTCACTAGGCCAACTGTCAGAGAAATTGATAGACAACAACATTAATGTCATCTTTGCAGTTCAAGGAAAACAATTTCATTGGTATAAGGTATGTTAACTCTGAAAATGTGAAAATTAAATTTTTTTCATTGGTAATTGAAATTAAGACATTTCTTTAGTACCACAGATAAGGATTCTGGAATTATTATACTTTGTACAATCTAAATTCTATATTGTATTACTAAAGTATCCTTTACAATGTGTTAGCTTAGCATTTAAGTATAAATTCTGTTTAGATTTGTAACATCTAGAACCAAATCTGAGATCTGAGAATTGTATTGGATACACTTGAGTCCAGCCTGATGCTTAGGGTGGTCTCAAATGTGACAATAGTGGAGAAGACTTACTAGGCAAAAAGTAGTTCACAATCCATCTTTGCATCTTGCATGTCTAGAGTGCTGCTTCTTATTCTAGTACATGAGCATATCCTCATAATACGTTAAAGTTGGAGAATATCAGCTTAATTCTAAATAGCACTGACACACCTAGCTTTGGTCTAGGTCATTCAATAATGGACCAAAAGGGGCCATTGAAGTGTCTGAGTCAGTCAAAGCCTTCACACATAAGAATAATCTTGGTGGTGTCTGGAGTCTTTTGGGCCAGGTGAGACCCTCACGCAAAATAGACAGCAACTGTATCACACTGGAGGTGCCATGGACCCCCCAGCATAGAACTGCTCCTCTGCAACCCTGCTATAGCTTTCTTTTCACAATCTTTAAGGCCCTTTCTCTCTAGAAACTCTCTTGTTCTCATTTTCATGAAGCTATGACACCCTAATTTTCATTGTGCATCTCTGTTCACTTGGTCTCCTTCATCTCCTTTGCTATCTTTGCTTCTCTCATCTACTCCCTAATTATACATCTCCCCTCAGTGGCCAGTCCCTAGTGCCCTCTACTTATTTTTCAAAACTGCAGAGAAATTACATGTTTTTGGCTTCGATAAATTCTTGAACCCATTTCCATTTGCCACAAGCTGGTGTTCCCCCTACCAGTTTCCCTATTACCTACCTACTTTATCATCTGAAAGCACTACTTTAATCATAATACTTCTTCCTTTGGAAATCTATGGTAAAGCTTCATTTATTTATTTAGGGTAAATGTATGGAGTACAAGTGCAAGTTCATTACATGTGTAGATTGTGTAGTGGTGAGGTCAGGGCTTTCAGGATATCTATCACTTGAATAGCACACGTTGTACCCATTAAGTGATTTCTCATCATCCACCCCACTCCCAGGCCCTCACCCTTCCAAGTCTCCGTTATCTATCATTCCACATCATGTATACACATTATTTAGCTCCCACTTATGGGTGAGAACATGTGCTATTTTTCTTTCAGTGTCTGACTTAGTGAAACTTTATTTAATTCCTTGTTTTCCCAAAGGTATATACCATGGAACCACTTTTTAAGGTAACAACAAACTAACATCTGCAGAAGTAGGACTGTGGCCAAAATTAAATGGCCCAAACCACTTTATTAACAATTGTAACAGCTTCCACTTATTGGGTACTTAACTATTGTCAGGCATTGAGTTTGTAAACATTTATTAATCTAATCCTCTTAGCAACTTATAAAAATGAGGGTAGTCATCTTAATATGCCCATTTTAAAGATGAGGAATCATATTTTGGGAGGTTAAATACTTGCCCAAGGGTTTCTAACAACCCAAATCCTGTGCTCTTAACCTCTAAGCTTAATAGTTGACTTTGAAATGCCATGCAGCTTTTTATAGCTTTTGCTTCCTCTTTGCTGTTTCTCTAACATTATTTCTTGGCAGCATTATTGGCTCTAGCAGTTTCTTCCTGTTCCTTTAAAAATTTGCCATTAACTGATAAACCATAAAACCAGGTTTATTATTAATTAAATTATGCACAAAGTCAGAATCAACTGGCTCCAAAGCCTGGGAAGCTCCGATGTGAGCCCCATGCATGCCCTTGTAGTCACCTCCTTTGACTGCCTAGAGATCTTTTTTATCAATCACCTTTCACCTGGGTTCTAACAACCTCATGGCTGATAATCCATCCTCCATCTGGCTGCCAGGATGATCTGTTGAAATCACAAGTGTGACCACAGTACTCCCTTGAGTAAAAGGTTTCAGCGTTGCCCTCTGAATTAGAGGACCAAATCTCTAAGGTGGCACATGAGGCCATGTGGTCTCTGCTTGCCTTTCTGGCCTCATTGCCCCACTGTTCCTTGCCTTGCAGGGACGCTTCTCATCCCTCCAGCCATGCTTCTAATCCTCCTGTGCACAAGCACTCAGACAGGCTGTTTCTTTCCTCTGTGCCTTTGTTCTTGCTGCCCACCCTCGCTTCTCATTTCTGGAAGCCCTTCTCCCTCATTACTTTATTAACTCTTACTCATACTTTAAGACATGGCTTATAAGTCATCTCCTCCAGGAAACAGTCCTTGGCAACCTTCCCCAGCTCTCAAATGCTGGCCAGGTATCCCTCTCATTAGGGTCTGTGCACATCTCTGTTGTTTCATGTGTTCACATGTACAGTGCTTAGTGAAGAAATTGTCATTTATATGCTTGTGAGATCCTTAAGGGTGGAAACTATGTGACCTAGTGATTTGGCATCTCCAAAGTGTATAAAGTAGGAGCTCAATAAAAGTCTAATAAATGAATTTTTAAAATGTATAAATGATAAATTTTTCCTTATGACTTGAGATACCAAATTGTTAGTGTCTAAGTAATGGCTGGCATCCAGCAGGAACTTAAGGATATTTGCGAATAGAATAAAATGCAAGAATAAATGGATTTCAAAACCTTTTACCATCTGATTTCCTATAAATATGTGCCCTTTAGTCAGATTGGCTTTTTTCTATTTTTGCTTCATCTTCAATTCGTGTAGACCTTTAAAGCCTTTGCTCATTCTCCCTAAAAATACCTACGGTCTTCTCCATAATAAGCAGCATCCATTAAGAACACATACCCTATGAAGTTTCCACTTGTGACATGATTTTTCCTAACTAAAGAAGTTTTGGGAAATGCTGCATTAAATAGTGTTAAATCATTTCCAAATTGCAGGCCTACTCTGAACCTTTTAATTTGCAAATGTGCATTTTATGTTTCTAAGTGGAAGAAACCATATGCAGAACTTCCCAAGCTTATTTGCCCTCAAAAGCTTTTGTATGTTTAAAATCTCTTGGGCTTTACATTCCATGGAAGATGTTTGGGAGATGCTCATCTGCATTTCGATTGGATTTTTAGGTCATCATGTACAGTGATTCCAGATGCACACACAGTCATGCACATGTACAGACACACACAACCACTACATGGGTATATGTTCTGGCTGCTCTACTAGGTTGCTTATATTTTTCTTGTGTCTTATAGGTTTTCATTCATTTAATGGTTCACCTTCAACTGATAACTACAAAAATATTTACTATTCGTTGGTTGCTAACCCATTACATACTATTGTCATTGTTTAAATGCTACTGATATGTTTTATAGGATCTTCTACCCCTCTTGCCGGGCACCATTGCTGGTGAAATAGAATCAAAGGCTGCAAACCTCAATAATTTGGTAGTGGAAGCCTATCAGGTATGTATATATATTATATACAATTTTTAAAATAAAATTTTTACCCCAATTTCTGTGGCAAGGTACAAAGTAGCACCATGTCATCTCGAAAGGAGGAGTAGAAAGCATATTAGATTAGGAATTAGGAATCTGAAGTTCATCCCTGGCCCTACTACTAACTAGCTTTTTGCTTTGGGAAAGTCATTTCTGCTTTCTGTGCCTCAGTTTTCTCACTGACAGTCAACAGAGATTGGGCTAGAGGCTATCTAAATTTCCTTCTACATCCAATGCTCAGTGAATCATCAAGTCATAGCTATAGAATGTACATTATTACCATGAAATTGCATCATTTCCTATGCCGTAATGATAAAGTAGAAGTCCACAGTTACATAAGGCAATAATCTGCCATGGAAGTTGAACTATCTGGGATATAGCAATTATTAAGAGGACTCTCTTGGGGTCTCTATGATCAACCACTTGATTGTTCAACAATCACTTTAGCATTTTTATTAAAAGAGTTTGATTAAAAGAATCACCTTAGTAGATATTCTGTTTTCTTGAATTGATGGTTGTATGCCGTCATCAGTCCTATGAAGAGTGAATGCCTCAATGCAAATAATTTAAAGAAGCATCTGTTCTTTCAACCTGGGTCATTCCTGAATAGAACAACCTCTGTTAAGATGTTGCGATAATAGTGACTGCTACTTTTTTAGCACTAAGATCCAGTCACTTTCCATACATGACCTCATTTAGTCCTCACACCTGACCTATAAGGCAGGTGGTTAGTACTCACATTGTATATTAGTAGAAACCAAGACTCAGGAAGTGAAACAAACTCATCAAAGGTTGTTCAACTAATAAGCAGAAGAAAGTGGGATCAGAATCCAGGTGTTCCTTTACTTCAAGCCTCAGGTGCTTCCTCCTGTGCGATACCACCTGTTTTTCATTGTTTTACAGTGTGTCAAAAGATATGCTTTATGCTACCTTGAATTTATGGGCCAACTATAAAGTCTCGCTTTTCCAAATTATCTGACTCTCTTCCTGACACGTAGAGTTTAATAGTTAAATTGTAGCCGAAGCATTGTGGAAAAACCTCTGGTTTCTCTTCTCATTTTCTCCAGACAGCACCTTCCTTCAGCTTGGGCACAAAAGAGAAAGGCAGGAAGTAGACACAAGATATAAAATGAAGAACTTGTTTAAACTTTCATCTTCTAAAAGGAAAATAAATCTTGCTTGATTTGTTTTCACTGAGGATAGTTTTTTATGTCTGAAAAGTACATTGAGTAAAATAAGGAAGAGCATCTTAAATTACATCTTTCTCACTGTTACAAAAAAGAAGAACAGTGAGACTGAAGAGGGGCTTATCACAGAAAATCAAATGTGTCTACAATTCATTCCCATCAGTAGTCTGTTCCCAAGAATAATCAAAATAAGACAAGAGCTTATGCTGTAAGAAACCACTCTAAATTCTTTAGTATGAACCCATGTATTACTCCAAACAAAGTATATAAATTTACAGATTTTTACCTGTGTGTCAGACTGCCCCAGTTGCAAAGGAGACAGCAACATTTGGTTATTTTGCCTAGCATAGGTATGCAATGTATATATTTTATATATTTTATATTTTATATATTTTATCTTTTAAATATATAAATATATATTTTTATTGTTTATTTGTAGTTTTTTATATTGTTTATTTTTTATATTGTTTTATTTATGGTGGGGGAACACCAGCGTGTGGCAAATGGAAATGGGTTCAAGAATATATATAAAATAAATATAAATAAAATATATATTCTATATATACATACATATATATATGCAATGTAAAGCCCACTGTTGTTCTGATCAACCGTAAACAGTGGAAAAATAATACTAAATCCAACAAAAACCTACTGGGGCTAACTACTCTCCTTAAGTTGGAATTCTGTTATTATTTTATATATGTTTATGTTATCAAAAATCTTCTCAACTTTCATTTTGTCTTCACAGTCCAACAGAATCAATTCACAATCCATTGAAGAATTATATAGAATCTGCCTCTGTACCTATTAGATACTAAAAGGGAAGCTTAAGATTATGTCTGGGGTTGGATTTCTGAATCCCCAAACTGAGCAAAATTTTAAGGATTTGTCTTCCTGTCAGGCTTGAAAAACATTGGCCTAACTAGCTAAGATCTTTTTCTTTTTTTTTTTTTTTTTTTTTTTTTTTTTTAGATGGAGTTTTACTCTGTCTTGCCCAGGCTGAAGTGCAGTGGCGAGATCTTGACTCACTGCAACCTCCACCTCCCAGGTTCAAGTGATTGTCCTGCCTCAAGCTCCAGAGTAGCTGGGATTACAGGCATATCACCCACACCCGGCTAATTTTTGTATTTTTAGTAGTCGCAGGGTTTCACCATGTTAGCCACGCTTGTCTGGAACTGCTGACCTCAAGCGATCCACCCACCTCAGCCTCCCAAAGAGCTAGGATTGCAGGCGTGAGCCACCACACCAGGCCAACTAAGATCTTAAGAGAAGCAGAATTTTAGAAGGCTAAACTGAGGATGCTCATTGTGTTAGGCATTTCCTTCTGATCTGCCGGTTGCCACATATCAACATCCTTGTATACCACTGGAAGTTTATATTGATTTACCAAAATTATACAATTAGTTGTTGCAGTGTGTATGAGCTCTCTGGAAGACATAGTCTTACCTACTGTAAATATTTACTTTGAGAAATTAGAGGAAAGTCTCTTGTTCTAAAGATATGCTGCCAGAATTCCATGATCAATTATTTGTCAGTAAGCACGTGTTTCTTTGTTGATTATACCATCGAAGAAGAGAAATCACTCAAGTAAAGAATTAGAAGCCACTGGAAATTATTTTTCATTTCATAACCCGCTGCTCACTCTCTTTCTTTAGGCACATACTTCATTTTTCCTTTTTTTGTTGTTTTTTTTTTACAAGCGAAGGATTTTTGCATGTGGTAGACTCTTAGTTGTATGGAATAAAATGCACACAGATCTGAAGTATACATTAAAGGTAGCTAGATCCTTTGGAATTTGAAGATTGTAATGAAAGAAATTAGTGTGTGCCTGCCACACAATAGGCATTAAATAGATATTTATTGAATGAGTGTATACATGGGTGAATAAACGAATAAATGGTTTTCTGCCCAGTAAGAGGCCCTATTTTTGGTATTAAGGATTGCAGCAAGCTTGACTGACACAAACAAGTCCCAGGGACTTGGGAAAAATTCTGAGCCATTCTTGGAGAGCCTTACAGAACCATATCTGTCAGGTAATTCTTGCTCCTTCAGTGTAGAAATGGCCTCCCTAAAATGTACTTGTCAATTCTGTGTCAATAAGTCATTTTAGCTATCATGATAGTCTCAATTGTTTGAAACAAAAATATTTCTTTAGCAGCTTCATATGACAGAAGCATTTTCCACATTTTAAGGTGTCAAGATTTACCCTTTGTGATGATATATGTGTTCTCAATGTTTAATTACGCTTTACCATAAAATATAGTTATTACTGGATTAAAAATGACTGTTTTGTTAACAGACTGATAAATATCTTTGAAGGGCTCAAAATGCAGTCATGGAAATATGTAAAAAAAAAAATAGAACAATTCGAATGCAGATAATCTAATCCTTCAGTATTTCTTATGTATTTCAAATATAATTGGGTCATTATGTGGAAACACTGTTTTTATTCATCCTTTTATAGAAACAGACTCTTTGATCTAGTTAAAATTAAATCTATAATGATTTAATAAGCTTGACTCTGCTTTGTTGCTTACATTTGAAACTACTCTCGTATGTAATTTAAAAATAATGTCTCTGCAGAAGCTCATTTCAGAAGTGAAAGTTCAGCTGGAAAACCAGGTACAAGGCGTCTATTTTAACATTACCGCCATCTGTCCAGATGGATCCAGAAAGCTAGGCACGGAAGGATGCAGAAACGTGACAAGCAATGATGAAGTATGTGGGTGTGCATTTTTCCCTTTTAAAATAAACTAACTTGTTTGGCATACTTTCTTATGGAAAAAGCAAACCATTCTGAAAAATTTTACTTACTACTGACTAAGAATTTTATTTATACTTCAAGGAAACTTTCATTGTCTCTCCTCAAAGTTCCTACTTGTTTTAACTCAGTTGATTGTTCTCTCCAACTCTCAGGTTTTAATATGTATATGTGTGTGCGTGTTTGTGTAATATTAAACAATTATGTATCAATAGTAACTTTAAACTTAGGTGTCATGACCGGTATAAATTAGGAAATCACATATTGTCAAATAAGTAGTGTCTATGCTTATAATAATGATAATGCCTTTTTGATTTTATATTCACAAATTCTCAAAGTAAACGTAAAATTGAAAGTCACATACCACAGAAAAGAATGGGAATGATAGAGCAGTTGATAAAGGCTAAGAATTTCAAAACCTTTCACTTTGTGATTGCCCCAGTACACTCATAATTATCTAAATTATATAGAAGGAGGTAGGGAAATTTATTAAGAACAATACAAAATGGGAAGAGTCATCATTTACCAAAAAAAAAAAAAAAAAAAAAAATGGAATGTAAAGGAGAGAGATCCAGATTGTAACAGTATCAGGAAAGAGCACCAGAGGAGACAGAGATTCTCCAAGGATTGGCACAACAGAGAGAGTATCACAAAGAAACATACTCTTTAAAGGAGTCTTTTTTGGGTGAAGTGATTTTGAGTGAGTCATTTACATCATGAGGCATTGTCTCATTTTTAAATGAATGACTTGGACTAGAAGATTTCCAACCCCTTTTCCTCTAAAGTGCTATGATGATTAATTATGTAATGTCATGCTATAGAAAAAAAGAAAAAGTTATTGAAAGTGATAGAAGATTCTAAAAATGAATAAAAGAGAATCTTTAGTTAGAATATGTTTTTCTATCTTAGGAATTTTAGAGCTGTGTATTTTAAATTAATTATTGCAAATTTCTAATTCTGTGGTTTCTTCTATGATCACTCCGTGGATTTTGTTCAAAGGATATCATATACCAGTTTGCAAAATACACTTTGGCTTTTCATTAAAACTACAGAGAAAACTTTTTACTAGCAAATATAGCACTAAGTTACTTTATGAAAAAACGGTTAGTGTCTTAGAAATAGTTATTTCCTTCAAAATCTCATTTTGGAAGAATGGTTTTTCTTACCTTTTACATTGTTTTTTTACTTTTCATTTGCTTACATGCCATCTTTCCTTCATTTTCAGTTGAATAGTATAAATAGTTTAACTCTCAGGAATAGTCATATGACCTCTTAATTATAGAAACCCCAGAGTATGATCTACTGTTAGAGATGGCAGTGGCCACATTAACTTACGTATCTGTTCAGCTTCAGCATTCTCAAAGACAAAAGCATTTTAAGCATAACACCAACTGTATTGATTTTAATATTATGGAACAAATTCTAATGTTTCATGTATATATAAGCCAAATTTGGATACTTTATATTATTATATCATAGATATATATTCCAACCAAAAAGCTCAGCACAAATTAATTTTAAATTGTAATGGATCTCAATCCAACGTGAAAGAAATATACCTTCTTATTTACCAAAGTACCTAAAGATGATAAGGTGAGCCAACAAATATAAATAGACATATTAAATCAATTGTGTTGTGCAAAAAGAAGAAATAGAGAAAAAGAAAACATTTGACCAATTCCTGCCAGCACACCTCATTAGTTCTGGGCTATCTTCTTCCATGGAGACAAATAGATAACCTGTGTTGAGGTCTTAAGATTTGAAAGAGAGTCCTAAACATTTTTCTTTTGAGTAACATCAGAGAAAGCCACAGGTTTTCCTCCACTGAAACTCTGTATAAACTAAAATTTAACTCTGAAACTTTACTTGGGCTCCTAGAAAATAGGAACAAAATTAAAATTGTTCATTTGAACATCTTATCTCAGGGTTTTGAATTTTTTTATTTATTTATTTATTTATTTTTGAGATAGAGTCTCACTGTGTCACTCAAGCTGTAGTGCAGTGGTGCAACCTCGGCTCACTGCAACCTCTGTCTTCCGGGTTCAAGCAATTCTCCTGCCTCAGCCTCCCTCCCAAGTAGCTGAGACTACATGTGCGCACCACCATGCTCAGCTAATTTTTGAATTTTTAGTAGAGATAGGGTTTCACCATGTTGGCCAGGCTGATCTCAAACTCCTGACCTCAAGTGATCCAACCGCCTCAGCCTCCCAAAGTGCTGGGATTACAGGTGTGAGCCACTGCGCCAGGCCTCATCTCAGGGTTTTAAAGCAGTAGAGCAGAAGCCCTTTACTTTGGTTTATGTGATCTATCTCTAGTGTCAAATATTCAATACCCTACATTTTAATGGCTGAATTTAGAAAATGGCCTATTCTTTCTCATGTTTGCTAAGAAATTAATCATCAGCGATGGGGTAGATGCTTCAAATAGGCTTGCACTCAAGTCTATTTAATGGTGCAATATAGGGATTAGTAGTCATTATATCCTTCAACTCTCAAGTTCATTAATTGGAAAATAAATGACATTAAAAAGATGTTGCATATATATGAAAGAGATTACATGTGTTTATTTTACAAATATTGTTAATTTCTCTAAGATGGTTTCTTATCAATTCAGTTATTAACAGATATAATATTGGTAATAAAAATAATTAAGGTATATAAATATATTTCCTTTTTCCTCCTAAATTTAGGTTCTTTTCAATGTAACAGTTACAATGAAAAAATGTGATGTCACAGGAGGAAAAAACTATGCAATAATCAAACCTATTGGTTTTAATGAAACCGCTAAAATTCATATACACAGAAACTGCAGCTGTCAGTGTGAGGACAACAGAGGACCTAAAGGAAAGTGTGTAGATGAAACTTTTCTAGATTCCAAGTGTTTCCAGTGTGATGAGAATAAATGTCATTTTGATGAAGATCAGTTTTCTTCTGAGAGTTGCAAGTCACACAAGGATCAACCTGTTTGCAGTGGTCGAGGAGTTTGTGTTTGTGGGAAATGTTCATGTCACAAAATTAAGCTTGGAAAAGTGTATGGAAAATACTGTGAAAAGGATGACTTTTCTTGTCCATATCACCATGGAAATCTGTGTGCTGGTGAGTATAAATATATACAGGCAGCTTTTACTTGTCACTATTACACCAGCATAGATGTTAAAGTATCTTTAAATCACATGTTTATAAATTAGCAAAACTGAATCTGAATTTGTTATTCAAAGTTTCAAAGTCCATGAAATTAGGGCATGGCAACAGATTTATAGTACGTGATTTTGATATTTATATTTTAACCTATTTTATACAGGAAATGCTTCAAAATAAAAACCTAAAATTAATTGTTATCCTCATGCTTTCCTTGATCTTGGAAATAAATATACCAGAAAAGGAAATGCTGATGATATCTGACACATTTTCTAGAAGAATCAGAGTATTCTTCTAGAAGAATCAGAGTATTCTTCTAGAAGAATCAGAGTATTCTTCTAGAAGAATCTGATTCATTCTGGTAAATGGTCACTCCCTCCAGCTTGCTCAGAGGATTTTATTTCTGTCAGGATGATGAGGAGTGAGCTATAAGAGTATACTTTTCATTCATATGAAAATCCTTAATGCATTATTATAAATGGTATTCTAAGCTGGCAGTAATTTAAGCCTCTCCAGTTTATTTTGGGCCACCACCAGCAACAAAACTGCCAAAGGACAGCATTCTTCAAGAAAATACTGCCTTACTAAGTAATCTAAAAGATTCGTCCTTGAGGCCACACACAGACCAAATTTTAAACATGAAATAAATTAAAATAAAAATACCAAGATTACTCTTGGGCCATTCAATTTACTGCCCCCTACAGGTTAGATTTCAGAAAATCTAATCAACATTAGCAAACTGAAACAAAATACTGTTTTTAAATGAATTAAATAAACTACCTGTCATCTGAGTTCTGTGATAATTTTCCTGTGACAATATGCTAAATTTACTCATTGAGAAAAACATCTTTTTAGTATTTGCATTTTAGTAAATAAATACTTGTTAAATTCTTGATGAATGGAAACATGTCATCATAAGCATATGGGATATAACAAACCTATAAAAAATAAATGTTTTAATGTAGTCCAAACTGAAAATTTAGCCTGTATCACCTAAATATGCAATGGAAAATTGTCTTTTTATTCTATAACATACATAGAATATTTTAATATACAAACATTTATTCAGCTGTAACTGACATCATGGGTAGGATGGACTATAGATGACTTTAGAATGAACCAGCAGTTGTCTACTGTATTTTACAGGGAGGAAAAATATTATTTTACAGTGAAGAGAAAGAATTTTCTGAAGTCACGTCCCACAGCTGTCAATCTCTCAAGAGAGTTTCAAATACGTTTGAGTATTTGTCCCAGTCTCTGTTTGCAGTGAAATATCGAATGTACTAGCTTTTCTATACGAGTATGATACTACTGACCCACAAGCAGTTGAGAATCTGCTTTGAATTGTTTCTGTATTAAGTGCAGACTGTAACTGACATGTACTTTCTCCACTAGTCTCCTTTGGGAATAAAAACACATGTTCACAGGCCTGCTGGCGAGGATTCAGCATAAGCCTGCACAGCACAGAGGGCTTGGCCAACATTTGTCTGGCCTGGACCTCGTTAGTTTTACACTTAGCAAATTGAGCTGGTCCTACAGTAGAATCTGTGGAACAATTACCCTGTGAGGTACTCAGCAATAAAAGAAGAGAGAGAGGGAGCTAAGAAAGGAAAGCAAGGGAGAGAGATAGAAGGAAGGAAGGAGAAAGGAAGGGAGAGAGGGAGTAAAGAGGAAAGTTGGTTTGTGGTTAGATAAGCTTCAGAATTCCTATATAATCATGTGAAATGTACCCCCTTTTGACGATTTCTAGTGCACATTGGCATATTAAGTTTTGGACACTTTTACTGTCTAAAATCCATTTAACTATGTGTAACTGTGTTTTCTTCACCCCACATGCATAAATGTTCCCCCACCACACACACCGTCTTTCTTTCTTTTTTTCATTTACCATCTAAGAACAGCTCACAGTATAGAGGAGGATCTGCTCTGCTAACTTACTAAATAATGCACTGAGGATATGAAAGCATCTGTTCAACTTCTCAAGAGACCTGATCTTTAAACATGGCACTAGCAGTACTGAAGAACTAGAAAGGTTTGCCTCACAGTCCTGCAGTTATCCTAGGCCTTCAGCAACATCAGAAGACTGAGAGAATAGTTGATGGAAGCCATATCAAATACCTGTATTTTTTCTAATTTCAAGTCACGCAGTTAACATTACTTCGGCATTTGCAGTTTCTTGATATGTGTGTTTTGAATGTAAAACTGAATATGCAATGACATTCAAGTAGTCTGGCAGCCACTGAAGCAGGGGTGCCCTTTGTGCTTGTTAGCAGAGTGTATTAGCATGGGGAGATTATCTACAGTAGAACAGCCTTGAAAACAGATCCTCCTAAATCCAGCACTGTTTGTGTCAGACCAATGAAAAAAGGGATGCTGTTTCCATTCATTGGACTGTCAGTGCGTTTCCATGGAGATGATAGAGGAATCCATGGTTGAAAACTCTTTACAAAGTCAGTGATCCAGATAACACAGGTCCTGCGGTGTCTTCCTCACAGGGCATGGAGAGTGTGAAGCAGGCAGATGCCAATGCTTCAGTGGCTGGGAAGGAGATCGGTGCCAGTGCCCTTCAGCAGCAGCCCAGCACTGTGTCAATTCAAAGGGCCAAGTATGCAGTGGAAGAGGCACGTGTGTGTGTGGAAGGTGTGAGTGCACCGATCCCAGGAGCATCGGCCGCTTCTGTGAACACTGCCCCACCTGTCATACGGCCTGCAAGGAAAACTGGTATGATTTCTCTGACTCAAACATACACAAAGAATAGCTACTTTTGTCCTTTTTTGTTCTGACTTCCTTAATCTGAAACGTTGCTGGATACATTGTGACCACCATGCTAAAATAGAATTAAATGAGAAATGCTATGAATTAGAAGACTTGAATTCAAATCTTTGACCCCTGGATAGCTGTGGAAGCATCAGAGTAAATCCGAACACTCACTACCTTAGCTTTTTTTGAAATCAGAGGTTGCCTGCTACCCAGCTTACTATTTAGTAATAGTGTGATCTAGGACAAGTTGTTATAATTTTCTGTGCCACAGTTTCCTGATATCAAAAGTGAGGATAGTAATGATACCTTGCTGTATATCTGTGAAAGAATCAAATGATTCATATAAAAAATTCACCCTTGTACTTGATGCATGGCAATCATAGAATAAATGTTAGCTGTTACTGCTATGTTTTATATTTAATTTTTGTGTGTGTGTGTGTGACAGAGTCTCGCTCTGTCACCCAGCTGGAGTGCAGTGGCATGATCTTGGCTCACTGCAAGCTTCGCCTCCCAGGTCCACGCCATTCTCTTGCCTCAGCCTCCTGAGTAGCTGGGACTACAGGCACCCGCCACCACGCTCAGCTTTTTTTTTTTTTTTTTTTTTTTTTTTTTGTATTTTTAGTAGAGACAGGGTTTCACCGTGTTAGCCAGGATGGTCTTGATCTCCTGACCTCATGATCTACCCACCTCGGCCTCCCAAAGTACTGGGATTACAGGCGTGAGCCACTGTGCCCAGCCTTATTTTTAATATTTTAATGATAAAGAACAATGGTGTCTGTGACGCACCCTAGAAATAAGTGATATATAAATGAAAGGTGATACGTTAAATGAAGGTGACATTTCTGTTTTGTGCCAATAAATCTTTCAGTAACAATTTGAGATCTGCACAAAGACTTCTAATCTAAACACTGTAACTTCCAGTTTGTTTTACTCAACATTTTAAACCATTGACTTTCTCAGATTAGTAGCTCAAGTAAGTTTTTTAGAATTATCCATGGCAATTTATCTAAATCATTTGGAAATGCAATCCTTCGATGTAATGATGGAGTTAGTTCTAATGAACATAATCAAAATTTGAATTGTTTCTGCATTGTTATTTTGTCTTTTTTTTTCTTGCGGAAAATATGATAGTCTACCACCTTTTTAAAGAATAAATATTTTCAGTTCTGTTTCCCCTTGCAGGAACTGTATGCAATGCCTTCACCCTCACAATTTGTCTCAGGCTGTACTTGATCAGTGCAAAACCTCATGTGCTCTCATGGAACAACAGCATTATGTCGACCAAACTTCAGGTAGGCCAAAGCGTAATAATCAAAGCACAGAAGAGTGTCTGCAGAGGATGATGCTCCCGCAAAAGACCCATAATTAACCATGCTAAAGAAAGGACTGGCCGGGTGCGGTGGCTTACACCTGTAATCCCAGCACTTTGGGAGGCCAAGGCGGGTGGATCATCTGAGGTCAGGAGTTCGAGACCAGCTTGGCCAACGTGGTGAAACCCCGTCTCTACTAAAAATACAAAATTAGCCAGGTGCAGTGGTGGGCACCTGTAATCCCAGCTACTCAGGAGGCATAGGCAGGAGAATCCCTGGAATCCGGGAGGCAGAGGTTGCAGTGAGCTGAGATCGTGCCATTGCACTGCAGCCTAGGCAACAAGAGAGAAAACCCATTTAAAAAAAAAAAAAAAGAGGACTGAGGGCTTCATTTTTAAATTATGAAACATTGCTTTATTCTTTATAACAATAATAAATGTGTGTTTTTGTGTCATCTTCTACCTTAGATACTTCCTTCATGTTCATTGGCTCATTTAATGTCATACAACTCTTTGAGATTGGTATAATCTCCATGTTATAGATGGGGAAACTGAGGCTCAGGGAAATTTTGTATGAGGGCTATCTCTTAACTAGTAATGTTAAGATACATGTCTTAGATCAAGATCTTCAAACTAAAAGTTCCATACCCTTTTCATTATGTCACATTTATAAACACTCATCCTTAAGCTATATTTTTATCAAACTGAAAAGTACTAGGAAGGAATGGTCCTTTTGAAGTTACATATTTTGTAAAAGCAGATCATCATTACTTAGAATTTTTTGGCTTCACTTGAAACATGAAAGCAAATATCGATTAGACATGAGGAAGTTCAGAACTAGAAGCAAGTTTGGATTATGAAGGAAAATTATGGCTCCGCAGATTTTATCTCTTAGTGAAATGAGTTTACATGGGGAACTCATATTTCTGGTTCACTGAGGCCTTGACAGCCAATATATTTGGATGCCTTTCCATGGAAGTACATTGCGTGGGAATTCAGCTGTGTGGATGAGAGGAGAAACCTAGCCACTCAGCCACACCACAGCAAGCATACTCAGTGGTTACAGGGTACCATCTCTGGGAGATTTAAAAAACTGAATCGCAAACTCATTATACACTATACATTAATATGTGCAGTTTTTGTATATCAATGATACTTAATAAAGCTGTTTAAAAAAAACAACAACAAAAGCAAAACAAAACAAAACAAAAGTTATTAGAACCCAGAACCTTACTTTGCACAGGGGTAAGGTGTGGAACTCTACATGCATAAAAAACTGACCTTGAAATTATATCTTTATTAAACATTCCTATTGCAACTATTATTTCAAGTCTCTCCAACCTGTAAGAAAAATTCCGGCTCTTAGAGAGACTGCACAAAAGAGTAAACTTTCTCCAGAGTTTTGTTTCCTTTTTCCCTCACATCCACACTGATCTTATCCCATAACGAACTTGGCTCTGAAAAGAGCCCCATGTGCTGCCAGCTGGAGCTGCAGCAATCACTCCAGAAAGCCAAGTGCCTTTCTAATAAATAGGGCCTTACTATCAACATGTCATTTATTATGTTAAGTAAACACTACTTTGACTTAAGTGTTGTTACAAAAAGTATTCTCTTAAAGCTCCTTAGGAAAAGTCCCGGCCTGACCTAAACTAAGGAAAGCATGGGCTAGGCATGAATTTTTAACCACTCATAGCATTTAAATATGCATGCAGATTTGAGCTCTGAAAATGCCCTCTGTTCTAACCTATTAGAAATATTTCTAAAATGTGTCAGTAGCTAGGGGCCGCCCCTCCCCTTCACAACTGTTGTGCAAGGAGAGGGAAAGGGCATTTGTTAGGCACCTCTATTATCTATCCACTCAGTCGCACTTAAAGGCTGTTCTTTCAGTCTCTCTGGCTGAGCTCCCACCAGGCGAGAAGCCAGTAAGTGGGATCAAGCCACGTGCCCCCTCTGATGATCTACCTTAGCTGACTGAGTAGTCCTAAATCCACCAGAGGAAATGACAGTCTGTCAGAACAAAAGGCTTGTATGTTATGAGCCTGAAGTTACTGTGGAAGCCTCAAAAGACATCACCTTTGAGCAGAATATTTTGGATTCTCTCTCTGTGAGACCTGTAGCAACAGAGACCTACACTGGCATTTGGTGTTTCCATTCCAATTGTAGCTCTGGGATAGCCTTTGACCTTTCTTTCAAAGTACGTTATCACAAAAAAAAAAAAAAAAATAGGCTTAATTAAGTCTTCTCACTTGAGAGGAACCCTTTCCCTTATCACTGAGCTTGGCCTTATTCAAAAACATATTTAGTCCTCACTGGAAATTCAGACCCAAATCTCCCAGGATTGGTTGGGTGGTGCACTATGCTAAGTCTTGGCAGGTCACCTCCCTAGTGGCCCTTTCAGGGAGACCTTGGAACTTTGGATGAGGTCCCCAAACTCTGGAGAATTGGTGGGGGAACACATGGCTCTTTAGCCACAAAGTAATTTTATGAATCTAGGGCAGCTGGTGAGTTCCATGGAATACTTGCCTATTGTGCAACCATCTTCCTCTTAGATTAGGGTAATGCCTCTGGCAACAACAGAGCCTGTAGACTTTCAAGCACCAAATCTTTGGCAATGAGGGTGTGCCAAAGATCTGGTGCTAAAATGAGATCTAACATGCCCCTTCTCTTAACACAACATTTCTTTTTCCAGCTAGTAATTATTTGTCCTAAGTATTATTTGTTCTTAAAATACACAGTGCATTTTTAGAGGCAAATGGAATAGGTGTAGTTAACAGACAAGTAAAAAGTAAATTAATGAAAATGACGAATGATATTTTCACGTTGTCCCAAATTGGACACTCCTATTTCCTGGAGAAGCCATGTATAGTAAGAATGAAAATTTACACTTCAATTTCTGAAGAAATATTTATTCACCTATTAGAGTAGTTTTGATTTTAGCTTCTGCAGATGTTTACTTTATTTTCCATTACTGGCATGGAACAAATGAAGACCAAGCATAACAAGAAAAACATATCCTAAGGCCCAGAACTGCTCAATAATTTTTTAAAATCCTATTTTCCATTTAGTGATCAACAGTACACACCACAAAAACTATTCCTCTTTCTGCCTTGGATAAAATCATGCTTGGTTATGGGACATGGACATATTCCAGTTAATACAATTAAAGAATCCAGGTGCAAAGGAATAATATGATTGAATACCTTAATCATGGCTATTTTCCAAAGGAGGTTTTTCTATTGAAAATATTTTCATAGTAAACGTGCAAGAAAAATTAGAGAGCTTACTGTTTTTGAATCAAAGGTAATTTCAATCCCCTGATTTGAAAATGTAGATTTGCAAATACCTTTGGCACTATTAATTGAGGTGTGAACATTATTTACTTGATAGACTCCTTGATTTACTTATTCCAATTTTTAATCCATTTATTTGTTTGCTTCATTACAGAATGTTTCTCCAGCCCAAGCTACTTGAGAATATTTTTCATCATTTTCATAGTTACATTCTTGATTGGGTTGCTTAAAGTCCTTATCATTAGACAGGTGATACTACAATGGAATAGTAATAAAATTAAGTCCTCATCAGATTACAGAGTGTCGGCCTCAAAAAAGGTCAGTAAATTCTAAAAAAGAATTGCTAACAGTATGTTATTGCCTAGTTACAATATTTAGGCCCTTAGTTAATAATAACATTTTTTCTCTATTAAGGATAAGTTGATTCTGCAAAGTGTTTGCACAAGAGCAGTAACCTACCGACGTGAGAAGCCTGAAGAAATAAAAATGGATATCAGCAAATTAAATGCTCATGAAACTTTCAGGTGCAACTTCTAAAAAAAGATTTTTAAACACTTAATGGGAAACTGGAATTTTTAATAATTGCTCCTAAAGATTATAATTTTAGAAGTCACAGGAGGAGACAAATTGCTCACGGTCATGCCAATTGCTGGTTGTACACTCGAACGAAGACTGACAAGCATCCTCATCGTGATGTGACTCACATAGCTGCTGACTTTTTCAGAGAAAAATGTGTCTTACTACTGTTTGAGACTAGTGTCATTGTAGCACTTTACTGTAATATATAACTTATTTAGATCAGCATAGAATGTAGATCCTCTGAAGAGCACTGATTACACTTTACAGGTACCTGTTATCCCTACGCTTCCCAGAGAGAACAATGCTGTGAGAGAGTTTAGCATTGTGTCACTACAAGGGTACAGTAATCCCTGCACTGGACATGTGAGGAAAAAAATAATCTGGCAAGTATATTCTAAAGTTGCCAAACACTTCAACAGTTGGTGGTTGAATAGACAAGAACAGCTAGATGAATAAATGATTCATGTTTCACTCTTTCAAGAGGTGAACAGATAAAACCTTAATCTTAAAAGATTATTGCTTTTTAAAGTGTGTAGTTTTATGCATGTGTGTTTATGGTTTGCTTATTTTTGCAAGATGGATACTAATTCCAGCATTCTCTCCTCTTTGCCTTTATGTTTTGTTTTCTTTCTTACAGGATAAGTTTATATATGTCACAGATGACTGGATTAATTAAGTGCTAAGTTACTACTGCCATAAAAAATAATACAATGTCACTTTATCAGAATACTAGTTTTAAAAGCTGAATGTTAATAGGGGACACTGTAAAGTATCGTCAAAACCTGAATAGCTTCATTGTGCACAGGTATGGAGTTTTGTATCTTCTTACCTGGTAAACTGAAGGGATTGTTTGGCCATTTCATTTATCTTATCATTAATTCACAAGATATTTAGAAATTCTGCCTCAAGCAAAGTACCACATTTTGAATGTTTTCTTAGATTTTGATTGCAAGTAGATGTCAGCATTTTTAAAATGAAAAGCTATATTATCTTCTCCCTTCAAGGCAGCCTAAGGATGTTCTTTCCCGGAATCACTCCAACCCTTCTTGCCAGAATTCATAAAAGTACAAAATTGGAGAATAGATGATATCTTAGAAATAAGCTATTTTTTTTTTTTTTTTGAGACAGTTTCACTCTTGTCACCCAGGCTGGAGTGCAATGGTGCAATCAGGGCTCACTGTAACCTCTGCCTCCCGGGTTCAAGCAGTTCTCCTGCCTCAGCCTCCTGAGTAGCTGGGATTACAGGCATCCACCACCGTGCCCAGCTAATTTTTGTATTTTTAGTAGAGACGGGGTTTTGCCATGTTGGACAGGTTGATCTCAAACTCCTGACCTCAGGTGATCTACCCTCCTCGGCCTCCCAGAGTGTTGGGATTACAGGCATGAGCCACCATGCCCGGCTGCTAATTCTCCTTTTTAGTGAGTTAGAGAACTGAGCCTCAGAAAACTTAAATGATTTCTCAAAAAACACTCAAGTGATAAAGTGGCCACATTGGAAAGGAGTTTCTATCTTCTCATTGCCAGGCCAGTGTTCATTGCACAATATTATGCTACCTCTTGAATCTTTAAAATATTCAATTGGCAAATGTTTTTCAATGTGATTTACTCAAGTCTTAAGTGTATGAGGAAAGTTCAAAGCAAAATACAAAAGAATAATTCAAACTGAATTGTCCATAATCAGCTTCCAGTCTTTCATGCTAATCAGCTTCTTAAGAGACTGAAGCATGGCATACCTACAGGGGAATTCCTTCGCACCATAGCCTGTATGAACAGTGTTCCCTGGAGTTCCCCAGTGCTCAGCTTGAGACCTTGATACATGGGCCATGAGCCCTGTCTTCCCCAGTGGAAATTTCTTTACACTTACCTTATCCCTATGGACTTAGTCTGATTTTATTGGCTAGCAGTCTAACAGTCCTGTGTGGATATACGGTTTTGCCCATGACAACAAAGGAATCTATTTGAAATATCTTTTTATAATTAACTTCCAAGATTTGCCGTCTTCTAGCACTTGAGTTAAAGTACTAGATACAGCATTTTGATGAAGACTAACTCCATCTCATATTCTATCCTAAAGAGAACTGAAAAACCTATAATAAATTGTTCTGGGGCCAATAAACACAGCAGCTCTATTAGATGTCCTGTACAGCCAAGCAATTTCAATGCTAACTTGAACTGCATTTCCTTCCTCAGATGAGAGATTGACATAATTCAGTACTGTGAGTCACTTGTATAAGAAACCTTTGATCACTAAAAATAATGTAAAAATTGGATTTAGTAGCCTAACACACATAACATTCTTCTTAAAAAGGAAAATGGATGGATGCCTGACAACCCTCCAAAAGAAAAAAGTGTAAGATAGCCATTAATTAAGATGGTGACAATTTTTGAAATGAACATTATGATGTTTATGAACAGTAAACAAATTTCCGTATGGAATGAATTATCCAAAAAGAGTATAACAAAATGAAATCCTTAAAAATCAAGGGTTTATATTTTTTTACACCCTCACTTGTTTGCACTAACTTTATAGTGGACCAAGGCTGTTACCATAGGAAGGGACAGACTTCCTTGTAGGCAACTCAATGTTAGACGATGATTGTTGTTATGCTTGCAAAGTCTTGTGCTTATCTTTTTTGTTTTTACTTAAAAAGCTAATTTTTAAAGATTGTAGGGCTTATATTTTACTTGAATAATTGATATCTTCCTGTGTAATGATTTGTGAGATGCGAATTAATATTTGACTAGTTAGAATTAATTAAATGGTAAGGGAACACAGGGTACTCTTAGGTTAAATAATGTATGTAAATAGAGTCTATTTTCAACTAATATGGCCACAGGAGCCTTTTGAGATTCATTGATATTAAACACAATTAATGAAATTTTAAATTGTTAACAGAATTGAGAACTTGAACAACACTTTTAGTACTGCAGCATTTCTGTGCCCTAAAGTATGTAATGATTTATAAATGTGCCATACATACACTACAACATAACATTTGCTTTGTTATGCATTTTATTTCTCTGGGGACACCATTGCACTGCAGTGCACATGTATTTATAAACATTTGTTATATTTTTGGAAACTTGCTAATATTTATTAAGTCATAGACTTTTCTGGAAGACTCAAAAATTCACTAAAAATCTGATTATGTCTTAAATGTTCAGTTTATCTTTGGTTTATTAAAATAACAAAAAAAATCTAAGATTAAACACAGTAGATATCTCTGGAGGCAGTTTTCCAAAACTCAACATTAAAATTTGTGGATGCATGAGATACAATCCTTCAAAGAATGAATCTGAAATATGTTTTTAATATTTACTTAATATCCATTGAAGATATCCTTATGTAAGACAACAGTCAGCCATCAGACACTGAAATATATTATGATAGACTATGAAGAATTTTCTCTGTAGAAGTGTATTCTTCCTGGAACCTGGTAGAGTAGATTAGACTCAAAGGCTTTTTCTTTCTTTTCTTAGTCCTGTTTTTTCCACTCACTCTTCCCAAGAGATTCCCTAAAGCTTCAAGCTTAATAAGCCTAATAGTGAAAAATAACTGAATTTAATGGTGTAATGAAGTTCTTCATTTCCAGACATCTTTAATTGATCTTAAAGCTCATTTGAGTCTTTGCCCCTGAACAAAGACAGACCCATTAAAATCTAAGAATTCTAAATTTTCACAACTGTTTGAGCTTCTTTTCATTTTGAAGGATTTGGAATATATATGTTTTCGTAAAAGTATCAAGTGAAATACAGTTACATGGGAGCTCAATCATGTGCATACTGCATTCTGTTATGTTGACTCAATATTTAATTTACAACTATCCTTATTTATATTGACCTTAAGAACTCCATTTTATGCAATGCAAACCACTGAGATATAGCTAACATTCTTTCAGATAATTTTCCTTTTCTTTTATAATTCCTGTATAGCAAATTTTTATGTATAACTGATTATATATATCCATATTTATACTTCATTGATTCCAAGATGTCACTTTTTCAATTTAACATCTCTGAAATTGTGACATTTCTTGCAACTGTTGGCACTTCAGATGCAGTGTTTAAAATTATGCTTGAATAAATATTACACTAATCCAACTTTACCTAAATGTTTATGCATCTAGGCAAATTTTGTTTTCTTATAAAGATTTGAGAGCCCATTTATGATAACATACGAAGGCAAAATTTCAGGACAATTGAGTCACGCACAACTCAACATGGAGCCTAGCTGATTATCAGCTCAGATCCCGCATATCTTCAGTTTACAAAAGCTCTTTCAGGTCCCCATTTATACTTTATGTGAGTGCGAACGACTTCAGCAAACCCTAACTTAACTAACAAGAATGGGTAGGTATGTCTACATTTCATTAACAAATTTTTATTATTTTTATTCTATTATATGAGATCCTTTTATATTATCATCTCACTTTTAAACAAAATTAACTGGAAAAATATTACATGGAACTGTCATAGTTAGGTTTTGCAGCATCTTATATGTCTTGTATCAATGGCAGGAGAAAAATATGATAAAACCAATCAGTGCTGTGAAAAACAACTTTCTTCTAGAGTCCTCTTACTTTTTATTCTTCTTTATCATTTGTGGGTTTTTCCCCCTTGGCTCTGATCACTTTAACTTCAAGCTTATGTAACGACTGTTATAAAACTGCATATTTAAATTATTTGAATTATATGAAATAATTATTCAGCTACCTGGGCAGCTGTTAATGTAAACCTGAGAGTAATAACACTACTCTTTTATCTACCTGGAATACTTTTCTGCATAAAATTTATCTTTGTAAGCTAACTCTATTAATCAGGTTTCTTCTAGCCTCTGCAACCTACTTCAGTTAGAATTGTCTAACACTACTCTATTAATCAGGTTTCTAGCCTCTACAAACTACTTCAGTTAAAATTGTCTAATACAACAATATTTTTAAAAAAACACTGCAATTGTCAAGGATGGAAAATGTGTGATTTGTGTAAAGAATTTTTACCAACTTTACATTTTCCTACAGATAAATGTGAAATTTTGATAAGAAGTCTACACAATGACAAGTATGGTACATAAATTTTATTAAGAATATTGAGTATAAAATACTTTAATTCTAAATTATAAGAAAATATAAATTTGCACATATTAATATAGAAATTCATTTTGTGTATATTTAACATAGCTTTTAAACTATTTTACATTTATTAGCTACTTCATTACGGTTTCTTGAGCTTCTGAAAAAAATTAGAAATGTATTAAACTTATCAGTAACATAAAAACGTATTTTGTTTCACCTAACGAGTACTGCGTATGTAAAAATAAATTTAATATAGAATATATTTTTAAATTAAATATTTGAATATAAAATAGCTCTAAGAAAGAATCAAATTATCACTGAATCTATTTCTTATTATTTCTGGCTTTGAATTATACGTAACTTAAATTGTCTTAAATGATGCAGAATATTAGAGAATATGATACTTTCACATAATATACTATGAACCTGTTCATATAACTCTGACTACTAACTTCTGTTTTATGTATTTATTAAAGAGCTGACACTGTAGTTTGTTGTGAGATGTTTATTTTTCTAACAGAGCTTATAACAGTTAGGACAAGGCATTTAATTAATGCACCATCCTGTTTAGTAGTAGGTGTTAATCAATATGAAATTCTCTGTTTTAAAATAAAAATGTAAAAACCTAAGAATACACAAAACGCTTCCTTATTTACTGTGTGTTACATTACTTTCAAAGCTTCCAGACAACAGTACTTTGTCCCACAAGGAAATGTAATAGCATCTATACACTGTCATTAGCAGAGGACATTACATAATTCCAAAAAGATACTACTCCTAGAAAATTGTAGGGCCAATGATAAACAGGGGAGGCCATCCTAGTTGTTCTTTTCCTTTTTGATAGTTATTTGCAGTAGAAACAGAAGAAATATTCTAATGACAAAAACCTGAAAAAAATAGCTAAAAGTTAAAACAGGCATTTTCTACGTGCCCAGAGACTTCTACCACCACCTTAAGTGTGACATATTCATAACCTTCAATTGCACATTCTCGAGAGTCAGACTTAAACTAATTGAATTTTATTGAATATCCATGTATTGTGATTTTCCTTAACCTAGAGAAGAGAATAAAGCAGAATGTGGTAGATGCTGAGATCAGCTCAGTCTTGGAGACCCTAACCCAGTGGCACCAGAGGAATTAAAGACACTCGCACAAAAATACAGAGCGTGGAGTGGGAAATCAGGGGTCTCACAGACTTCAGAGCTGAGAGCCCCAAACAGAGATTTACCCACATATTTATTGACAGCAAGCCAGTCATAAGATTTACTAAAAGCATTCCTTATGGGAAATAAAGGGATGGGCAGAAATATAGGGATGGGTCTGGCTAGTTATCTGCAGCATGAACATGCCCTTAAGGCACAGATCGCTCATGCTATTGTTTGTGGTTTAAAGAACGTCTTTAAGCAGTTTTCTACCCTGGGTGGGCCAGGTGTCCCTTGCCCTCATTCTGGTAAACTGACAACCTTCCAGCATGGGCATCAAGGCCATCACGAGCATGTCACCATGCTGCAGAAATTTTGTTTATGGCCAGTTTTGGGGCCAGTTTATGGCCAGATTTTGGGGCCTGTTCCCAACAGATAGATATATTAAAAATAAAATAAGACATTTAGACAGATTACCTGTTCTTAAGGAGCTTTTAATAGTTTGAAGGAAAAGATAGTGTAATGCACCTGGTATGGTTTGTCTGTGTCTCCACCCAAATCTCATCTTGAATTCCCACATGTTGTGGGAGGGACCCAGTGGGAGGTAACTGAATCATGGGGGCAGGTCTTTCCAGTGCTGTTCTTGTGATAGTGAATAAGTCTCATGAAATTTGAAGGTTTGAAAAATGGGAGTTTCCCTGCACAAACTCTTCTCTTGTCTGCCACCATGTGAGGTGTGTCTTTCACCTTCTGCCATGATTGTGAGGTCTCCCCCGTCGTGTGGAACTTGTAAATCCAATAAACCTCTTTATTTCTGTAAATTGCCCAGTCTTGGAAATGGCTTTATCAGCAGTGTGAAAACCAATACAGTACTTTTCGATAGAAGGTCTGTGCTAAAGAGACCAGCTGGACACTTACCGGCAGGTTTCACAAGTCCTTTAGTTTTGAGAACTCATCTCAATTGTGTTTGACTGCAGTCTTTCAAGCTTAGAATCCTGATTTTTTTAATGAGTGTTATTTGACCCAGTTCTTCCTTACTTCTTTAGTAACAGAACCTAACTCCTGAGTTGCAGCAGAGCACACAGTTGAGACCCCCAGACTCCTTTGTAGTTGAATGCAGCTACACAACTTAATATTGGCCAGTGGGATGGAGGAGGAAGTGATATGTGCAGCCCTGGGGCTCCCTTCCTCTTCCTTTCTGTTGTCTGGGACAACTGGAGCAGCGGTCCTGGCAAAGGAAGCCTTGTGCTGAAATTGTGAGCTTCCCCTTTAGCCATTGACTCTTCACCTCAAGACATCTCTGGTTGGAAAACAATCTTACCTAAACCATTGCATTTGATATTATAGCAGATAATCTGTACTGTAACCAATGAAGTCTTCTTTATATAATTGTCTCACTGAATCCTCAGGAGCGAAAAGTACCATTTTCCTTAATTTTTCAAATAGGGAAAATAAGTCACAGAAAGGTTAAGGATCTTGTATGAAAGCATGCAGCCAGTAAGTGGCTGCACTTACTGCAGGATTCATACCCAGATCTGCTTTACTTTCCATAAGTAACTGATCATATGTACTGTGAGCACAGATTTTACTAGTTCAATAATCAGAAGTTAACCTTTGACCCCATACCCCATAAAACATATGCAACAAATGAAGCTGAGAAGCTGATATATGTGTACAAATACTACACAGGGAAACAACATCCTTTAAGATGACAAAATGTGAAATGTACTCAGATTCCAGAGTTAGGAGAGCCAGGAGAAGAGAAAGCCCATGGAAGACAGCATTTGGCCTCGCCTTGCAAGAAAGGTGAGTATGGACATGAAGAAAGGGGAGGTAAACCGGGAGATTTTACAAATGATAAAGTATAACCAAATGCAGGAAAGAGTGTGGACTCCATCCAAGAACACTGAAATTGTATTGAGATACAGCATTAGATAACAAAAGGCAGTAACCTATAGGTCCTAAGTTACGGAGAGCTTGATTCCCAGGCTAAGACTTTTGAGCTTTGGTTACTGGGGAAGAGCAAACTATAAAGGTTTTGCACAGAAAAGTGGTATTATTGGAGTTAAACATGGTTGACATATAATTACATAAACTAAATATAATTTTAAGCATTAATTTTTATACTCAAATACTAAATGCAAATAGTAGTTAACACTATTGAATATTCAATGCTATTAAATGTTATCTAACACTAAATTTAAATACAATTTAATACTAGTGTAAAAGAATTTGAAGTAAAGTATTCAAAAGAAAAAAATTGAAATCCAACCTCCTAGTGGCAATCACTTTTATATGTAGGCATATTTCCATTTTATTTTTCTATGCACTTTATAACTACTATTATACAGATAATGCATATTTACTGTAAAATGTATTTATATGCATTATACAGATATGCATATTTACTGTAATATCTAGGTTACAAATACCTAGAAATTAAAATTTAAAAAAATATTACTCTAATCCAACTACCCAGAGTTGGTCATTGCCATATATTTTTCACGAAAAAAGTACATATATATGTAACAATATATGTAATTACATATATATTAAATACATATAAAACAAATATATATACGACAAATATATATATTAAAATATTGGTGACTAAGAAAGAAATATACTATCTACAGTCTGGTATAAAGAGTTTTTTTTTTTCCAAAAACATATCAAACATTTATCTATGTCAAGATTTATAGCTATTTTAACAGGTGAATATTGTCCCATAAATGTGCCACAATCATATTCACTGAGAGCCCTTATATTCACTGAGAAAAGAATGAGTGGATATGATACAAAATATCAAACAATATTCAACAAGGAGGGACTAGTTAAATTATTTTTGACGGGGGGAGACTTGTACATTTGTAATGGAGAGGAAAAGGAGCCAGGTTAGAAAGAAATGTTTATGTTCTTATGTTGGGAAGGTTTGGATGCATCTGATGTACAGTAGGAAGACATTTCAAATTGTGACAAAGAAAAGTCAGCGAGGCCAGGCACAGTGGCTCACTCCTGTAATCCCAGCACTTTGTGGGTGGATCATCACTTGAGCTCAGTAGTTCGAGACCAGTCTGGGCAAAATGACAAAACCCTGTCTCTATTAACAATACAAAAACTAGCTGGGCCTGGTGGTGTACACGTGTAGTCTCAGCTACCTGGGAGGCTGAAGCAGGAGAATCACCTGAACCCAGGAGGTGGAGGTTGCAGTGAGCCGAAATAGCACCACTGCACTCCAGCCTGGCGACAGAGTGAGACACTGTCTCCAAAAAAATAAACAAATAAAATTTAAAAATAAAGAAAGTAAAATAAAGAAAGAAAAAGAAAAAAGTCAGTGAAATGAGCATAAAGGCTTTTCATGAAGAAGTAAAGTAGAAAGGCAGGAAATATGAGCTATTGCTAAAAGGAAGATTTAAAAGAACTTGGGGACTGGCTAGACGCAGGTGATAAAGAAAGGAGTTAGTTGAAGCACCAGCTCCAAAAGACACTACAGGCTTCTATCCAAACTGGATAAAACTCCCAATCCGGTCTCACAAATCACACTTGCCAATCCACGTCTTTTAGACTAAATTCTAACTTTATCAAAATATTGGACCAGACAAAGCTGGGAAATTTTAAACCGTGTCAATTATCATGCTTTCAAATATTATCAAAATAAACCTAATTGAAAGATAATCAATATCACTTTCGATGTAATTATATATGAATGTTTTCATCATAATTAGAAGCAGTTGTGGTCTGCACAAGAAAAACAAGTGATACCTTGTCTTTCAACACGGCAATCCTTTAGCACTGATGTGGGCTGGTGCATGATTTCATACTCAGGGCCCAGTGCTGTTTGACTTCTTCCAACAAGTTACCTTAAGATCTGAAAACAATTTTCAGACTAGACTGGTGAGAGGGAAACTCCTTCTTTATCGGGCTTTGGCATGTTCTTGCTGTTTTACTTTGTCATGATTACAAAATTCATTCTACCATCATTAAAGTCAAGAGAGATAATTATTCACTTAAAAAATCTTAATTTACCATTAACATTTTTCCCATTAAATACAAGATAATCTATAAATGCACAGTTTCAAAGGGTAGTTCCCAGACCAAGAGCATCAGCATCATCTAGAAGTTTGTAGAGATGCAGATTTTTTGATCTCCATCAAGACCTTCTGAATCAGAAACTCTGGGACTGTGGCCCAGCAATGTGCTTTTTTTTTCCCCCCCACCTGGAAGCTTATTAGAAACCAGCAATGTGTTTTAACATGCTCTCTAAGTCACCCTAATGCCCACTGATGCCTGAGAACCGCCTCCAAAGAGTGAAAACTATCATCAAATGACCAAAAAGGTACAGATTATGCTCACCCCAGACAAAACTTCATCTGATCTTGAGGGGAAGAAAATGTTCTAGGAAACATAGCAAGACTGCCTCTTACAAAAAAAAAAAAATTCTTTTAATTAGCCAGGCCTAGTGTCAAATGCCTGTAATCCCAGCCACTTGGGAGGCCGAGGCAGGAGGATCACTTAAGCCTAAGGGATCAAAGCTTCAGTGGGCTGTGACCACTCTGCTGTACTTCAGCCTGAGTGACACAGTGAGATTCTGTCTCAGAAAAAAAAAAAAAAAAAAAAAAAAAATATATATATATATATACACACACACACACACACACACACACACATATATATATATATATTTCTACAAGCACGCATCCAAATTGTCTCTATTTCACTAATTTTGCTCTTATTCTGGTAGTATGTCTGCTTTAATGAGGGCTTGGAAAAGGGAAAATGACCCTCTGAGTGCCAATGACTAGCAAAAGGGAACAAAAGATAGAGACATACGTGTAAGGGTCAGTCAGACCCAAAGAATAAGTGAAACATCAGGGGAAAAAATATATGTGTCTCATTAAGGGAAAAATAAAGCCAGGACAAAAGATGAGAGATCATCTGTCAATAATTGTGGGGAGGAGTCAGAGGGGACTTGGATTAATGGAAAGTCTAAATCTAGAAAGTTCAATTTTGTCTAACATAATTTTCCATGATACTCCAAAGAGACGATAAGTATCTAGGCACCTATTATGTTAGGCTTCTGTGAGCTATGATGTCTGTATCTGTTCCATTTTTCTAGTAACATACTAAATGGAAATAGGCCAAAGCATAATTTAAGATGTAAATTGTTTTGATAAAGGGTTCCATCTTCTCTTAAAAATGTGTACTATTGTACCTACAGAGAGTAACGAGCTTTCATTTCAGGCAGCAGTCTAGGTGGGCCTACTAGTAAGAGGGTGCTATAAAGTTAGCTCCAGGACCTCACCTCAAAGAATGTGATTGAGAAAAGATGTACAGACTATGATCACAGTGCTCTTCTAAGAACTGTTCATCAATAAGCCACAGAGATTAAGCAGTAGGTGTTTTCTGTTCTTTCTGAAGACTATTAGGTTTTACCAGGGATAATAGAATAATACTAGCTGGAAATTAAAATTCCTCCATTGTTTATTTATTTCAATACCACATTCATTTGTTAACTTGCTTGGTCTCTGTTTAGAACATTAGTTAGCAAGGAATAAATATTTTGTCAACAGAGTCCCAAAAAGTTTTCTTTTTTCAAGAAAACACAATTTCTTATGTATTTTTGATGGGGCATTTAATAGGCCTGAAAAAGCTTAGCAGGGTAGAAATTTGTCATGAAAATTTACTTTTAATCCCTGCCAGATCCGGTAATCAGGTAGGCAACAAGGGCATGGGATGCTAGAATGGGCCTCTACCTACATCACTTTCAACTGGGGCACCTACTAATTGTTATACTAAGATACCAAGGTGAGGTGTGCCCTCCCTCCCACAATTTCAGATTTTCAAAGGAAATGTACTGAGAACCTGCTCTAGAACTCTGGACCCCTCAAGCCATGGAGGATATAAAGAGGGAAGAGATAGGAGGAGAGGAAGATCGTTTAAAAATTTTTTGAGACCTCTCTGCTGTGAGCCTCCACTCCACTTCTCTTTGGGGACGGTCTGAAGATGTTCCATCTAACCTTCTGCTTGGTGGGGCTTCAAGGGAACCATGAGGAGCTTTGAAATGTGTTCCTTACTTTTAAGAGACAGAGAAGTCTGATGCTTGGCTTGTGCCAGAAAAAGTCTTCATCGTAGATTAATGCTAACAACACATAAGACTGTGGCCTGGGTCCTATCTCCTCCCAGGAAAACTAAAGGGAATAAATGTCTAGTATTAGTTTTGGTATGCCCATCCTAACTCTAATTAAGTGTCTATTCTCACTCCACAGGTTAGGGTTTAATTTGAAACAGAATATATAAGTACCATTTTCTTTCCTTTCAAATAGCAAAACAATAATATCAGACTCTTTTCAGGAATGATTTTGGATATAACTAACAACTCCCTCTCCCCTGACCAAAGAATCTGAAAAGAACCAAAAAATTTTATAAAATATTTTCAATTAAGCTGTTTAACATGTTTTCTTAAAATTAGAATTTATATTTTGAGACATTTGAAATTTATGAGAGTACTTTGCATAAAGTAGATTACCTTTTTTTTAGAAAAAAGCGGATTACCGGCTGGGCGTGATAGCTCACGCCTGTAATCCCAGCACTTTGGGAGGCCGAAGCAGGTGGATCACCTGAGGTCAGGAGTTCGAGACCAGCCTGGCCGACACGGTGAAACCCCGTCTCTACTAAAAATACAAAAAATTAGTTGGGCGTGGTGGCAGGCGCCTGTAATCTCAGCTACTCAGGAGGCTGAGGTAGAAGAATTGCTTGAACCCAGGAGGCGGAGACTGCAGTGAGCTGAGATCGTGCCATTGCACTCCAGCCTAGGTGACAAGAGCAAGACTCCGTCTCAAAACAAACAAACAAACAAACAAAAAATCAGTGGATTACCTTAATCTACAGATTAATTTTTCAAATACAATTGTCTCTTGGTATCTGTGGGAGATTGGTACCAGGACCCCTGAGGAAACCAAAATACAAGGATGCTAAGGCCCCTTATATAAAATGGTGTAGTATTTGCATATAACCTATGCACATCCTCCTGTATACTGTAAATCATCTCTAGATTATTTATAATGCCTAAGATGCTGTAATGCTATGTACATATTTATTATACTGTATTGCTTTTTATTTGTGCTTTTTTGTTGTATTGTTATTTTTAATTGTTTTTAAAAAATATTTTCAATCTGCCATTGGTTGGAGCTGCTGATGTGGAACACCAGGATCCGGAAGGCCAACTGTGTTGTTTACTTCTCATTTAGCAATTTCCTAGGATTCCTTTTGTTTGATTAAGAACTTCTTTTTTTAAAAAATAGAAATACAGAATGTTTTCCAGTGTTTAAAACAATCACCATGTTTTCCTTTTGACCTTAATAAATTGTAAAAAAGTTCAATTACTAAGTTTTGAGGTTTCATTTCCTTGTCCTCTGATGACATTAACTCTATTTGGGAAAAAAGATTATGTAAAACTCATTGAGTCAAAATTGAATGACTAGAATACCAGCTATATATGCCATCTTTTCAATTTTTCTTATTAATAACGGATAAATATGCAATTTAAGTTTCTTCCTAGATTCTTAGTCATTTAGTAAGAATAAGCATACATATTATATCTATTCTGGTAATGGGGAGATAATGGTCTAATTAGTCAGCAATCACTTGAAAAAAAAGGGCAGAATAAAAGAAGAAACGCACACATTTCCAAAGAATTGAAGAGAAAGTAAATGCGGTCTTAAATACATTGATGGATGAATGTGTCAATGAATTTCACAATCGGTGTGGGTGGTTCAAGAATAAGGAAGAGGCAAATGGAGAAAAATGTTACAGGAGGGAAACTCTCCATCACTTATCTTCCATCCTTAACACACACACACACACACACACACTCACGCACACACACACACATACAAACACAATGTATGAGATATCACATCAGTGATGACATAGCTGCCCAGGACCACTTTTGAATTGTTTTCATTATATTGAATTCACATACCATATAACACACCAATCTTAAGTTTACAGCTTGAGGAGTTTTGACAAATGTATACATCCACCACCACTATATCTTAACATATCTGTCAATTTAGAAGGTTGTTTATGCCCCTTCCAGTCAACCAATTCCATCATGTGATGCTTAATTTTATGTGTCAACTTGACTGGGCCACAGCACCCAGATATGTGGTCAAGCATTATTTTGGTTGTTTTAGTGAGGGTGTTTTTTGGATGAGATTTATGTTTGAATTGTGGACTTTGAGTAAATCAGAGTGCCCTCCATGCTGTGAGTAGGCCTCATCTAATAAATTGAAGGCCTGAGGAGAACAAAAAGCTGAGCTTGCAGAGCAACAGGGAATTCTCCAGCGACTACCTTTGGACTTCATCTGCCTCGGCTGTTCTTATTTCGCCAGCAGACTGCCTTTGGACTCAAACTGCAACTCTCCTGGGTTTCCAGCCTGCCAGTTGCCTCCATCAAAATTTGGACTTGCCAAGACTCGAGAATCACATAGCTAATTCCCTAAAATAGATCTCTTTCTCTGGAAATACACATCTTTTTTGTTCTGTTTCTCTGAAGAACCGTCACATACCTCTCTTTCCATGATATCACTGATTTAAATAGCCAACAGCTTTCTTACTTTAATTCCCCTTAGAAAATAGCCATTTTCTTAATATTTACCCAAACCTAATCTTTTCACAGCAACATTAAAATATGGAAGCTAGCATAATATTTAAATTACATTTCCTGGCCGGGCGCGGTGGCTCACACCTGTAATCCCAGCACTTTGGGAGGCCAAGAAGGGTGGATCACCTGAGGTCTGGAGTTTGAGACCAGCCTGACCAACATGGAGAAACCCCATCTCTACTAAAAATAGAAAATTAGCCAGGCATGGTGGTGCATGCCTGTAATCCCAGCTACTTGGGAAGCTGAGGCAGGAAGATCGCTTGAACCCGGGAGGCAGATGTTGTGGTGAGCCGAGATTGCACCATTGCACTCCAGCCCGGGCAACAAGAGTGAAACTCCATCTCAAATAAATAAATAAATTACATTTCCTTTTTTGAAGTCAGATTTACTGTAGTATAATTTACTCTATAGAAATATTCACTCTTTTTAGGAGTATAGTTAGATAGATCTTGACAAATGTGCCTATATAGTTGTGAAACCACTACCACAGTCAAGATATAGAATATTTCCATCAATATTCCAATACCCCTTTATAATCAATCCTCTTTCCCTATTCTCAGCTCCTGGCAACCCCTGATCTGATTTCTCTCCCTATAGTTTCTTTATTCCATAATGTCACATAAATGGAATTATATCATATGTATTCTTTTCTGTATGGCTTCTTTCATCTTTCATAATGCTATTGACTCAACCATGTTTGCATGTACAAGTAGTTATTTTTATTGCTGAGTTGTAAGATTCCACTGTATGGATGTGCCGCGATTTGATTATCCACTCACTGGTTGATGACCATTTGCAGTTTTCCAATATTTGGTGATGATGAGTAAAGGCTCCATAAGCATTCTCAGATAGCTCTTTGTGCAGACATGTGTTTATATTTCTGTCATTTAAATACCTAGTAGTAGGATTATTAGGTTGAATGGTAAGTGTATGGTAACTTTATCAGAAAACAACAAATTGTCCTGTAAAGCGCCTGTGCCATTTCATGTTCCCAGCTGTAATGTATGAGTGTTCCAGTTGCTCAGCATCCTTGATAGGCATTTGTAGAGTCAGGTTTTAAACAGCCATCTGATATGGTTTGATTGTGTCCCCACCCAAATCTGATCTTGAATTGTAATTCCCATAATCTCCATGTGTCATAGGAAGGACCACTTGGGGGGTAACTGAATCATAGGGGTGCTTACCCCCATGCTGCTGTTCTCATCACAGTAAGTTCTCATGAGATCTGATGGTTTTATAAGGGGATTTTCCCCCTTTTGCTCGGCACTTCTCCTTCCTGCCATCACGTGAAGAAGGATGTGTTTGCTTCCCCTTCTTCCATGACTGTAAGTTTCCTGAGGCCTCCCCAGCCATGCAGAACTGCGAGTCAATTAAACCTCTTTCTTTTATATATTACCCAGTCTTGGGAAGTCCTTTACAGCAGCACGAGAATGGACTAATACACCATCCTAGCAGGTGCGTACTACTGAATCTTTGTGGTTTTAATTTGTACTTCCCTAATGACTAAAGGTGCTGAGCTTCTTTTATGTGCATTTTTGTTATCTGCAGCAGCCAGCCTCCAAAATGAAGCCTCAAATGATCCCTAGATACTGATATTCACAGTCCTATGTAGTTTTTTCCTAAATTTAGTAGGCTGTGCAACAAACAGAATATGCAGGAATGATGGTGTGTGACTTCTGAGGTCAGTCATAAAAGCCATTGGTGCTTCCTCCTTGATCTCTCTTGGCTCACCCACCTCGTTGGAAGCCAGCTGCCATGTTATTAGGATGTTCAAAAACTCTATAGAGAGATCCATGTGACAAAGCACACAGGCCTCCTGACAATAGCCAGCACCCAGCTGCAAGTGAGCCATTTTGAAAGCAGATCCTCAAGCCCCAGTTAAGGTTCAAATGACTTCCTGCCCTGGCCAACATGTTGATTACAATGTCAATGAAAATCAGAACAACGAGCAAAGCTGCTCCTCTTTTACTGAGCTGCAAAAACTGTGAGATAAAAAATGTTTATCATAATTTTATGACACCAAGCCTTGTAGTAAATTGTTATGCAATAATAGATAACACAGCACTCATATCTTCTCTTTGGAAAAATATCTGTTCAAACCTTCAGTCTGAATTTTAAATTAGGTTATTTGTTTTTTGCTACTTCAGATAAAAGAGTCATTTGTGTATTTTAGATTTAAGTCCTTCATATGATAAGTTTTTATAAATATTTTCTCCCGGTTTTGGACATTTTAAAAAATTTTCTTAATCACATCTTTCTAGAGAAGTATTATATTTTGATGAAATCCTATTTGTCTATTTTTTTCTTCCGTTGCCTCATGCTTTTGGTGTCATATTTAAGAAATCTTTGCAGAGTAAAAGGTCATCAGCTATTTTCCTACATTTTTCTCCAGAAGTTTTATAAATTTAGGTTTTACAAATTTAGGTTTTACATTGAGACATATGATCCATTTTGAGTTGTTTTTTAATATGGTTTGAGTTCCTTTTTCAAATGTGTAATTGTTCCAGCATCATTTCTTAGGAAGAGTATTCCTTCTTCATTAAATAACTTTGACGCCTTTGTCAAAAATCAATTAACTACATGTGCATGTTTTTATATCTAGGCTCTCTTCTATTCCATTGTTCTGTATATCTACCCTTCTAGAAAAATTCATTGGCTTTATGACTCTTGTTTTATGGTAAATCTTGAAATCAGGTAATATGAATCATCTAACTTTGTTTTGCTTTTTCAAAATTTCTTTTGCTATTCTAGGTAATATGCTTTTTCATATACATTTTTAAATACATTTTTTTCAGTTTCTATTTTAAAAGCCTGCTGAGCCTCACATCTACAACCATCTGATCTTTGACAAGGCTGACAATGACAAGCAATGGGGAAAGGACTCCCTATTCAATAAATGATGCTGGAATAACTGGCTAGTCATATGCAGAAGATTGAAACTGGGCCTCTCCCTGACACAAAAATCAACTCAAGATAGATTAGACTTAAATGTATAAAGTAAAACTATAAAAACTCTAGAAGGAAACCTAGGAAAAAGCAATTGCAACAAAAACTGACAAATAGGACCTAGTTAAACTGAAGAACTCCTGAACAGAAACAAATACACCCTCAAACTATCAACAGAGTAAACAGACAACCTACAGAATGAGAGAAAATATTCGTAAACTATGCACCTGACAAAGGTCTAATATCCAAAATCTATAAGGAACTTAAATCAATAAGCAGAAAACAAACAACCCCATTAAAAGATGGGCAAAGGACATGAACAGACACTTCTTAAAAGAACGCATACACGTGGCCAACAAGCACAAGAAAAAAATGCTCAACATCACAAATCATTAGAGAAATGCAAATAAAAACACAATGAAATACAGTGTCACACCAGTCAGGATGGATTATAGATGACTAAATTTTTTTTACTATATGTCAAAAAACAATAGATGCTAGCGAGATTGTAGAGAAAAAGGAATCATTATACACTGCTGGTGGGACTATAAATTAGTTCAGCCATTGTGGAAAACAGTCTGGAGATTTCTCAAAGAACTGAAAAAACTACCATTTTGATCCTCACTCTCCTCACAGCAATCCTATTCCTGGGTATATATACCCAAAGGAATATAAATCATTCTACCGTAATAACACATGCATATGTATGTTCATCGCAGCACTATTCACAATAACAAAGACATGGAATCAGCCTAGATGCCCATCAACAGTGGACTGGATAAAGAGAATGTGGTACATATACACCATGAAATACTATGCAGCCATAAAAAGAGAATGAAGTCCTGTCCTTTGCAGCAACATGGGTGCAGCTGAAGACCATTATCCTAAGCAAATTAACACAGGAACAGAAAACCAAGCATCGCGTGTTCTCACTTATATAAGTGGGAGCTAAACATTGAGTATATATGGATACAAAAAGAGGAACAATAGACACCAGGGCCTACTTGAGAGAGAAGGGTGGGAGGAGGATGCGGATTTTAAAAACTACCTATTAGGTACTATGCTCATTACCTGAGTGACAAAATTATTTGTATACCAAATTCCAGCAACACATAATTTGTCCACGTAACAAACCTGCACATGTACTCCCTGAACCTATTATTACTAATTTTACATAGCTTTCAACATATATATCTTACATATACTTTGTCAGAGTTATCTCTAAGTATTTGATATTTTAGTGTTATTTTAATGGTACTTTTATTAATTTTTATTTTTTATTGTCACTATAGTGAATTACGATTTTCATGCATGGATCTTTTATCCTGTGACCTTACTAAACTCACTGATTAATTTTACTAGCTTTTTTGTAGAGTTTTGGATGATTGTATAAATCATCTGTCCTAGCCATCATCTGGGACATTTCTGAATTTAACTATCTATATTATCTTGTACATACTTATTCTTTGCATTAAAATCTTCACTCCTCTGTAATTTCCCACCCCAGAAACACTCAGCTTCCTTTCACTCAAGGAAAAGTGCTATTCAGTATACAGATTCTAAAATATATGCTCACAAAAACACATTAACATCAATTTAGCACTATTTTGCATCACTTTGCACAACCAGTTTCATTATCAAATATTCATAAAAATAAACTTTGGTTTTTAAAAACTTTGAATATTTCCTCATAATCTTCCTCGTAATTTCTCTAAATAGAAAAATTTATCTAAAATATAGAAAATATAGAAAACTGGTTCCCATTAAAAATTAAGAATAAAATACACCTTGGTTAAAACCAACTTTTGGGATTAAAACAGTATGTAACTCAGAACAGTGCAGCTTTTGGCAGTCAGGTTTCCTGGGATGAAACTGGCATCTGTTTTCATGGAAGTATTTTGTTACTTATGCATCTGGACATCTTCAGCTTTTGACCTTAATAACAGTCTTCAGATGATTACTAAGTTACCTGGATAAGAAAATTCAAACTGCAAAATATTTATTTTAAAAATGTATTTGTCTTAGTGTGGCAGACATACTACAGAGTAACTGCCTGGTAAAATAGAAATTACCAAATATATTGGATTAGCACTTACCCGCCCCCTCGGATCAGAATCTTAAGACACAACAGTAAAACTTTGGTGATTTCCATGATCCAAGACGAAAAACAAAGAAGAAAGTCTTATACTGTAAGTAATAGTGGGGATTTTTCTCTCTTATATTAGAACTTAGCTAAAGTTCAGCTGGAATTTACAGGGCTGAATGGTCAGAATCAAATGTATGGCTTGAACAGAAAACACAAATGAGTTGTCATAGGAATTACAGGCTAGGATACTTGATGAATTCCAGTTTTATGTCTTACTCACAATCAAAATACTGTGTCTAAATTCTACCTTGAACAATTTAGGAGTCATCTGCCTGGGAAACTCTGTATTCCCCTTTCTTCAATACTCGGACACTCTGATTTTTGGTATGTTTTTCTAGTTAAGCCTTGTGGAGGCAAAGTAAATAATTTATTAGTTCTAGGGAAAGATGTAATGGTACAGGAATGAACAGCATAATACAGTTTATGAAAGGACTGTTTTTAAAGTATACAGCTATGTAGAGAGTATTCTTCAGTGCCTGGCTATAAATCATCCATGAAAACCAATAGAGACAGTCCAGAATGTTAGGACTGAGAGGGAATATAGGAAGGAACCAGAGGGAAGAGGAATACCTTGCCCATTCCCTGTCAGCTCCCAGAGGGCAGTTCCACATTGTGGAACTAATTTCCACAAACACACACAAGCCCACCCTCTGCACATCCCCAAGCTCTCCTTCTCTGTTCATACCCTCCTCCTTGTAAGGGGTGTCTGCTGTGTTATTTAACAATATTCATTTCTTTTGTAAAAGACAAGAAAAGCAAATAGAATTGATACAACTCTTAAGAAATACTCAATATAAATGTAAGTATAAAAGGAGCTTGTGAGACACAGAAGCTTATAGTAGGTATTAAGCATAGATAGCAAGTTAATGACCTGTGAACTATGTCAGACATAGGGAAAGAAAGAAGCACATCAGTGTGTTAAACAAAGGTGAGGATGCAAAGACCAAAGGCAGCAAAAATTCATGGTCTGTTAAATGTTGATGAGTTAAGAGAGAGGCCAAATATAATATTCATGGGACACTGAATAGGCGTGAGAGTTTAAATTGCCTCAACTCACTGGTGACACCCATTCTGGCCAGGTATCCTCTGTCTGAGATGTGCAGATAGAATCCACAGCGGCTCAGTAAGTTAATGTGGAAGCTACTGCTGAGACCAAGCCGACTTGCCCCTGTGTCTCTTCTACAGTGCAAGTGTTGACTCCAGGCACTGTCCATCTGCTGAGTCCCTTGCTCACAATCAACCCTGGTCCTTGTAATCATGCAGACAATAGAGAGAGCTGATAAGGTGGAGAGAGATATAAGACCTAGAAACATTGTGTGATGCAGAATTCACATAGCATGGTTCTTTTAACCCTCTACCTCTCCGGTGTCTTCACCTACACCATATCTTTTTTCTTGCATCTCACTCTGTTTTACGCTGATTCAATTAACCATAAGCTTTTACAGTTTCAGTTTAGTCTCTGAATCTTTCTATTCTGTGACCTCTGGGATAGTTATCCTGGTTGTACACTGGAAGGTTACCATTGCATCAAGGTCATTCCCTTAAAACATCCTGCTTCTCCATCTCCAGTGTGGACTCTCAGCCTTGCTGTTCTGCCTAGGGAAGAACCGCCACAGGTAAGTAAGGATCCCAGCAGGCTCCAGATACTAGTGTTGAGCTCCTCACACTTAGAACCTCTTAGTGTCATCTAAGTCTAAACTACGAAGTGCCTCCCCATACTAACTGAGTAGGCTAATTTTCTTTTCTTTTCTTTTTTTGAGATGAAGTCTCACTCTGTTGCACAAGCTGGAGTGCAGTGGCACAATCTTGGCTCACTGCAACCTCTGCCTCCCATGTTCAAGTGATCCTCCTGCCTCAGCCTCCCAAGCAGCTAGAACTAAAGGTGCCCACCACCACATCAGGCTAATTTTTGTATTTTTAGTAGCGGCAGGGTTTCACCATGCTGGCCAGGCTGGTCTCGAACTCTTGACCTCAAGTGATCCACCAGCCTCGGCCTCCCAAAGTGCTGAGATTACAGGTGTGAGCCACAGTGCCCAGCCTGAGTAGGTGAATTTTCTACATATAATTTCCTATTCTTTTACTGTCTTTAGGTTGCTGGTTTTCCATTTTATTATTTTGTTTTAGTTTTCTTATTTACTTATTTTTTGTTTATCATGACCAAACCCTAACTATTAATGGAATTAAATTAGTTGTTAGCTCTCTAATAAAGGAATATGACAAAGAGAACAAAATTTTTTGCATCATAATTTAATCAGTGTCACTTGACTGGGAACATGTAGTTTATCAGAAGGAAACACGTACCCAACAAGGGGAAGCTGTGAAAGGCAAAGGATTCTTACATATTTAATATTTTTAAGTGTTTTCTTCTGTTGGGAAAAAGAATGACATATTACCTGTAGCTGGTTTTATAATATTTTATGTCATAGATTATTTAGTCATGAAAATTAAGAGTGGGATAAAAGTCATATCAAGGGACTGTCCTCCTAATCTAAATAGTGGAACTGAACTTTACAGAAGGATTTTCTTCTCTTTTGTATAAATTAAAAGTTGATTGTAATTTATGAAATAAACTCATAATCCTGATTCTAAAGCTTGTTCATTTAATATTATTTTTATCCCTAGTAATTTTGGTATTTTAGACCATTATTGAAAAGATTTAAGTTTCTGAAAGCGTTCCTCCTAATCCTATCCCCAGTCACCCAATTCCCTTCTCCACAAGCACCAAATGTTTGTAGTTTCTTTAGTAGAAGAAATTAGATAAAATAGAATGACTTAAGTCACTCAAAAAAAATTTAGTTTTTACACTTTTCTTAAGTTTGGTGAGCATGAGAGGAAACAATTTAATCAATTTCCATCAAAATACATTTTAATATTTTATTTTATTTTAATTTATTTATTTTTTGAGACAGAGTCTCACTCTGTCGCCCAGGCTGGAGTGCAATGGCGCACTCTTGGCTCACTGCAAGCTTCGCCTCCCGGGTTCACGCCATTCTCCTGCCTCAGCCTCTCTGAGTAGCTGGGACTACAGGCTCCCGCCACCACACCCAGCTAATTTTTTGTGTTTTTAGTAGAGACGGGGTTTCACCATGGTCTCGATCTCCTGACCTCGTGATCCGCCCGCCTCGGCCTCCCAAAGTGCTAGGATTACAAGCGTGAGCCACCACGCCAGGCTTTAATATTTTATTATTAATAATAAAGTAATTATTAAAATAGGTTAAAAGGTTTTTTGATATGCAAATGAATTTTCAAATTATATTTTTATATTCACTGAAACAGCTTGAGAAATACATATTATGCTACTAACTGTGTGATTATACACAAGTATCTTAGCCTTTCTGCGCATCCATTTCTTCATCTCATAAAAATGAAAATAATAATAGTGCCTACCTTACAGAGTTATTGTAAGGATTAAAACAATGAATGCATGTAAGGTGCTTAGAATAAATGTCTGACAATCATTTGAATTTCTTCTTTTGTGAATTGTTCATGCCCTTTCTTGATTTCTGTATGACATGTCTATCCCTTTAAAAAAAAAATACTATGCATTCACTATTTATAACAGTTATAAACCAGTTGTAAATACAATAAATTAAATGACATTGAATTCTCACCATGTTCCAAGCATTCTGTAAAACATTTTGCCTACATAATCTCCTTTAATACTCCAAATAACCTTAGGAGTAGATATGATTATTATCTTCCTTTGATAGATGAGGAAAAGATTAGAATGATTTTTTTTTATTTTCTAGCTATGTGACCTTGGGGAAATTAATTTAAAGGGATAAACACATCATAAGGAAATCAAGAAAGGACATGAACAATTCACAAAAGGAGAAATACAAATGATTCAATGCCAGGCATTATTCTAAGCACCTTACATGCATTCACTATTTTAATCACCCCTCAAAAAATGTCCTATTGGTAGTTATGTTAGGATTTTAAAAATTAATTTAGCAAAAATTGACTTATTTAAAAACAAAAGTAGTTTTCCTGTACAAGTTTACCTTATATAACTCTGCATATTTAACTCTTCTTTTACACCTCTCAATATATTATTGCAGCTTTATTCATAGGCCACGTACATGCTTTGGAAGATTATTCCTGGATGTGTTATAAACTTTCCTTTTTTCTATTCAATAAAAAAAAATCCCCACCCTCTCTCATCATTATTTATTTTAGCTAGGTATAAATTATATCTAAGGAAGTTATTGTTATAAATCTCTTATTATATCTCATCTATTTCTTTTAGTTCTAATCTTTTTCTATTATTTTTTCATGCTGGCTAGGTTATAATCAAATCATCTACAAAATGGCCATCATCTCTTTTGCCTTTTTAAACTTTTATTATTAAACCTTTATTCCTTTGAACCAAAGTGTCATCTCTGAGGGGTAATATCCTTTGGGAGGATAAGGAGATAGTTGGCTTTTCTCAGTCACTTTAACTTACTAGTGTGAATTCACTAATCACATTCTTTCTAGGAGGATATTTAATTAAGATGATGTCTTAACTGAGAAAGCAGAGAATGTAGTGGGAGAAAGAAAAAGCTGAGAATTGTTTCTAGGCCTGTGGAGGTCAGATATGAGCAAAGTTGCTAATATCTGGAGAATTACCAGAGTGTCCTTTCTTTTGCAATGATTATTAGGGAAGGCCCTGATCTTAAGTGACCTTTCCACTCATCACCCTGGCCCTTTCCCAGGTCTTGATCTGGCTACTGCTTCCGCTTCACTTGATGACAAGAACCAAATGAGAAATGCTTTTACACAGAGCTTGGCTCAATACCCACACATTTCCTGAATTGCCCAGGGCTGCATGCTTAGAATATGAATAGTAGAATATTCTGGATTTCATTATTACCCAACCAAATAATGAAGCATTTTCCTGCTTCTGGAACTTAACACAAACAAAAATAAAAAGCTTTATTACTTTTCACTCTAGTGATCTAAGATTTTTGAATTTTTTTTTTTTCAAAAGGTGCTAAAACTTAACAGAACAAGGAGATGACTTTAGTTAGAATAACAACATTTTAAATATCTATAAATAACAAGTAGGAGAAATGTCTACTATTTGCAAACTCAAAACTTCTCTCTTGCTAAGCATCATATGGTTGAAAATAAGCAAAAGAGGAAAGGAGGAGGAGAAGAAAAGAGAGGAAGGGAGGAAGGAAAGAAAGGAAGTGGAAGAAACACTTACATGCTTTTCGTTTAAGTGACTTTTCCAGCCACATTTAATTCTCACATCAGTACTTTTTTTCTTTAATCAGTATGCCCTTCTGCAAACCATCTTCTGGAATATCTTTGAGGAAAAATTATTTTGGGGGTTTTCCAAATGGAAGTACCTTTCTGAAATCTAAAAATGCCTGAGAAAATGATTACCTTTAGACTTAGGTACTACTTAAGACTAAAGCTTAAAAGCTTGCTTTCGGGATCAAAGAGCTAAGACTTTACAAAGTAATTCAGGAATACCATTTGTGATTATCTTTTTGGAAAATGAAATAAGATTAACACCACCTAATGTTTTGGAAATGTTTAGGCAGAAAATGAAAAATCCTAAAATATAAAGCTAGAAGTACTTATTTCATAATTGGATCCACGTGAACAATATCCGTGATTCGCTTATTCAGCAGCCAGGCCTTAAAATTCCATATATTGTAAAGTACGTTGTTAGAAAAAAAGAAATGAAATTAGCATTATACAAATATTTAATTGTAAACATTTAAATATAAAACTCAGTGAATTAATATCACTGTCTTAATCACAGATTAGAACATATTAGTTTTTAAGTATACTTCAATGGACCATATTTCTTGTGCAAGATGGTGATTAACACCAAATAAGTCAAAATAAATGTTGATTTACTTTCAAAAAATTAGATTAATTTATACAGTGAGGTATATTTTGAATCAAAATAAAACATTTTTTTTAACATTTTACCAAAAAAAATTGTCATATTCTCTATCACATAAAGCTATCTAACACCTTGCATAATTTTCTGCTGTCCTGGTAATTCAAGCCACTCTTTGTTTAATGAAAATGGATGTTGGATACTTGAAACTCTCAGAAATACAAATGCTCTTCAAAATGCAACTTGCTACTATTTGGGGCAATGAATGCCATACTTTCACCTTGAAGTTTGCTCATTAAGCACAGACAGAATTTGTGCCCCAGAATTATTTAGGTATTCATAATTACACAAATACTCTAAAAACTTAAGTGTTATGTCAAACTTCTATGTTCTTTTATTTATGAGGCAACTCTCCCGTATTTTGGTTTCCTTTTGTCAAATGAAGAATTTGGCTGGCTTTTCTCTGTGGTTACTGGAAGTTATCCTCTAAACCCTTAAAACTGCCAGAGTGTTAGGAGTGTCTTTGATATTCACAGTGGGCCTCTGGGACCACACCAGTGCTTATACTAACGAGGTAACTCCTGGTAGGTTCTTTGATAGCTTATGCTAATTCAATGATTCACAGTGATGGTCAAGCCAGACGTAAAGAAAGACCAACTACATAATTAGAGAATTGAGGTTTTAAGCTAGGTGATACCAGTCCATCCTCTGGGAAGGAGAGCGGGGTTAGAGATTGAGTTCAACCACATGGCCAATGATTCAATCAATCAAGCTTGCTTAATGAAATCCCAGGGGAAACTGGACACCAAAATTTGGATGAACTTTCCTGGTTGGTGATAAGTATTGCTACACATTGATGTGCTGGAAGGTAACACGAGCTGACTCCTTGTGTACAGGACAACTGAGGCTTTGTGTTTAGGACCATCTCAGACCTTGCCCTATGCATCTTTCCTATTGGCTGCTTCTGATTGGTATGTCTTTTGCTATAACAGAACTATAATCATAAGCATAATACTTTCCCTAAGTTCTGTGAGTCATTCTAGCAAATTATCACACTGGAAGGGGTAATGAGAACCCCTGAATTTGGAGCCAGATGGTCAGAAGTGAGGATGACCTAGGGTCCCCTGAACTTTCAGCTGGTGTCTGTGATGAGGGCAGTCGTAGGGGACTATATGCCCTTAACCTGTGATGTTTAACCACGTTACTGTCAGAACCCATTGCAGTCCTTTTTTAATGGCAATGATACCATGTCCTAATAACATTCTTCTAAGTTTTTTTTAATCTTTTATTTTTTGCTTTCCATTCTCTACTTAGTGATTTTATAGGCAAACTGGGAGAATGAGATAGGGCTTTTAAAAAATATAATTGGGTCAAAACTTTTATTACCACTTTTTGCTGTTACCTTCCTAGGGGCTGGGGTGATGTTCTTGCATCAGGATTCATTTCTGCAAGCCACATTCCAGAACAACGTCTTAACTGTGCTAAGTAATTATCTTAATCTCCCAAGTTTGTTTGTTTGTTTGTTTTTAAATACTTTACTTCTAAAAGAAGCCACATTTCTTAGGATCATTATCAGAGTAAACTGATTTAAAAAGCAAATTTTTTCTTATGATTTAGCTCTCTTTGCTAACTTAAATTATTAGATCAGTTCTATTTTATGGAAAAACAATCTATAGAATCACTCCAACTCTTTTCTCTGCTAGGATACTCAGACATTACCCAGGTAAGTGTGCTGGTTATCATGGTCTCTGAGGTCTACATTGAATATCATATGAGGACTTCTGGCAGCAAATAGTTTGCTGTTAACGAGTAATGCACCAGATTAAATGTGCCTTAGGCCATGTAAACTGTTCTCTTATCAAAGGATTTAGTGTTCTCAAGGAAGACCTGCATTGTAGGGGGAAAAAAGATCTCAGAATTTCCCTCACCATTATCAAGAAGGTTCATGTTTCTGATTTTACTTTATGAAATTAAATTTCAAATGACGAAACAAGATCAAAAAATACAAATGTCTTTGACAGGGGATTAAGAAGCAGTCTATTGGGTATATTAGCATACCCAATAATTCCCCTACTCCAGCCACAACACAGTACCAAAAGCTTTGTTTCCTCCTTGTTAAAAATGGTGAACCTACGAGATTTATGTAAATGAACTGAACAGTATCAAGAAATGTTTCTATCTAATCCTCACGCTATTTTTGTGTCTGGTAATTTTGGTTACAAGCGTTTGAAAAATGAGGAACTGACAGAGTCATACCCACTTTATAAGAGCAACACAGCATTCTGCTTCATTTCTCACAAGATACACAGCTTGAATTGGTGCAGAATCGAAATCACGATGAGGGTTATTTACAGGCAACTGTCTAAGAGGGAGAAGATGTGGAAGATTGACTCAGTCATGGACCATCTGCCTCTTGAGTTTCCCATTTTATAGCTAGCTTTTATTTCCTCCTAAGTTGCTTGTTAGGCAAGAGGTAAATTTAAAGAAAAAGACAAATGCACTCACACCCTTTTTCTGTCTGGGTTTTACTTCAAGCAGTCATAAGCACATCCTAATGGCAGGCCACTGGAGAAAGAACAATCAGGATGTCCAGTATCAGGGCACATCTACCTCCCTTTAGTGCTAGGAATTTTTACATGCCCAAAGTAAACCCAAATCTCTGGGGCTTAGTGGGTTTTTTTGGTGTTCTGAACAGATTATACTCCTATTTATTTGGTTTGCCTTCATTGAAATCCTGCCTTCTCCCTCAGACTTGAGGTACCAATAAAATAATGGTACAATATAAATAAAAAGAGCATCTGGACAAACAGGTATGCCAATAGACAGCCTAGGCTGCATGTGTGAATAAGTAGATCATATGAGCCATCTGAGCTTCTTTAGCTGGGTTTCTTATCTTCCAGGAAAAATAAAAGGGGGCTATTGATACAGAAGGGCTGGGCTTCTAGCCAAACCTCACCCTTAAGCCGGGAACCGCAGCCCTAAGTGAAAACAGCTAATCCCGTTTTTCCGCCCAAATATTGCCTTTTTGGCCTAACCTGCCGCTATCCTGTGCTCATAAAAGACTTCAGCTGGCAGAGTAATACAAGTGGCTGAGCAGCAAGCAGAGAAGCAACTGAGTGTTGGAGACTACAGATGGGCATGGCTAACCTCAGATAGTGTGTCTTCAGAGAGGGGCCTGGCCAGAGATGGCCAGGCTTAGGGAAAGATTACCTTCCCATCCCCTTTCCAGCCTCCCTTTCCACTGAGAGCCACCCACCGCTCAATAATGTCTTCCACATTCATCACCTTTCTTTTTTTTTTTTTTTTTTTTGAGACAGGGTCTCGCTCTGTCGCCCAGGCTGGAGTGCAGTGGCTCAATCTCGGCTCACTGCAAGCTCCACCTCCTGGGTTCACACCATTCTCCTGCCTCAGCCTCTCCAAGTACCTGGGACTACAGGCGCCCGCCACCACGCCCGGCTAATTTTTTGTATTTTTAGTAGAGACGGGGTTTCACTGTGGTCTCGATCTCCTGACCTCGTGATCCGCCCGCCTCGGCCTCCCAAAGTGCTGGGATTACAAGCGTGAGCCACCGCGCCCGGCCCATCACCTTTCAACAGTGAGTGTGACTGATTCTTCCTGGATGCTGGACAAGAACCCAGGTGTCTAGAGGGCAGGGGCTGCCCCCTTGACCCTCTACTGAGCTGGTTGGCACTTAGCCGTCCCTGGATGGCAGAGCTGAAAGAGCATTGGTTGTAAGACGCTTGGATGCTGCTGCTGCAGTGCCCGCATAGAGCCTGCTCCCTCCAGAGAGGGGTGACCAGCCAGTTCCAGCGTTTGTTTGCTCTGGTTCCTACACTTGCTCACTCACACACTCCCTCCCACAAGGAGTGGCCAGCGACAGGCTGAGTGTAATAAGCCACTCCAGTTGCTGCCCACAAAGGGGTCAAGGGAACTAACCCGTCTCATCTGCTGGCTCACCCAGGTTATGTCAGACAAGTGAGTTCATATGGAAATGTCTCTCTTTTGGGTGAAAGGAATGTTGGTTCTGTGGCTGTTTCCCTTCACAGAGGTCTAGCTGTTGACTAGGACCAGAATAAGGTGCTGAGGAACTGAAGGAATCTGGCCGAGGCTACTCCTCAGTATTGTTGGAAGGTCCCAAGACTGAACTGTGTCCCCGACCACCCTAACAGGCATCGGCCAAGACCCCCAGACTTTGCTGTGGTATCTTTGTATCTTTTCTTCTTTCACAGCCTCAAATGGCTCCTATCTCTTCTTTAATATTGTTAAACTGCAGAGATGTTAGCACACCGGCGCCAGCAAAGCCTTTCCTCCCATGGCTGAGGGGTCCTTATCAGGTGAGGGATAGAGTGATTAAAGGAACCTATTTCCATAGAGCAAGAGGCTCTTTCCCCCGGTCTCCTTCCTTATGCACTTTAAGCTGTCTTTTTTTTTTTTTTTTCTTTTCTTTTCCAAGTGAGAGGATCCCCTTCCTACCTCAGCACTCTGCTTATGATTGGGAGGCAACAGAGGAGCGACCCCTGCTGGCTGAGAACTGCAAATTTGGCAAGACCCATCTGGGACTTAACCTAAATGAATCCGCGCAGCCCCTGAAATAACTTTTTGTCTCAAACTAGATTCCAAGCTTCAGATTGAAGCCCTAGAAAGGAAAACCAGATCTGAGGGCTCCAAAGCCAGGTAAAAGGCACAGTGTAAGTGGGCGGGACTAATTCCTGCCGATTAAACTCCTGCTTCATGGAAGGAGGTCATGCTCCAAGGCATAAATGAGGCCCAGGGACTCGAAGGTTGTCAATAGTAGGGGAGATAGAGGCATGGGTGAGTGTGGATAATTCCTCTTCTCTAGGCCCCCCCTGCTTCATGGGTGCAAGCCACATTGGCACGCACGAGTGGCACCCGCCAAGGTTGCTGGGACTTGGGGATACAAAGACAGAAGAGAAAGGGGATGCCTGCTTTCTCTCTCCCTCATACCCTGGGTTATTGCTGAAAGAAGGAAGGGAATTGAAGGACTCCCCAATTCCCTGTCTTTCAGAATGGGCAACAAGCTATCTTCACCACCCTCTCAAAGCTAGGTTTGAGTCCCTTTGAGATGATGTATGGATGGCCGTTTCTCACGGATGATCTCTTGCTAGACCAAGACAACTCTGACTTAAGCATTATAACCTCTTTGGCTCACTTCCAACAGGAATTGAAACAACTGTCGGAGGCCCAGTCCCATGAACTAGGGCCACCTCTGTTCAACCCAGGGGACCTGGTACTGGTAAAAACACTTTTTCCTTTTCTCCCTCTCTGGCGTAGACTGGGAGGGACCTTACACTGTACTTTCTACTCCTATGGCAGTAAAGGTCACTAAAGTAGATTCTTGGATTCATTATACCCAAATAAAGGCCTGAGAAGCTGACGGGGTTACCCATCAACCCAGAAGAGCACCCAAAGTACCAGTGTGAAGAGATCAGGGACCTCAAGCTAAAAATCTCAAAAGATAAGTGTTAATAATAAACCTTCCACGGATATTCTCTTTATAGTCTTGCCTACACTTGCTGTTCCTACCTTTGTTCTGTTCTATACCACGAGGCACAATATTGTTTTCAGAATGATTAGTATGTTTTGCTTCTTATTTCTGTAATCTGTGGCACTCAATTCTTTCCCTGCATAATACACATATTTGACCCATGCACACTTCACCTTGTAAAACTTGTTTCTTTCTCTTGCCTGGAGGCCATCAAACTCCAAACAGGCAGGCAGCTGGAGCCTCAGACGATGGCTTTCTTTTGCTGGGGATCCTTGGGTAGACCCCTGGGAGGAATCTGGCTGTCATTTTCCCCAAACAACACCCCCTTTCAGCAGGAAGTAGCTAAGACTTGTCATTGTCCATATTCTAAGGGCAGTTAGATGTGCCTCTTCAGAGAAGGGAAATGATACAGAAAGTCTGGGCTCCTAGTTAAACTCCACCCTTGAGCCTGGAACCACGGCCCTAAGTGAAAACAGCTGACCCTGTTTTTCTGCCCAAATATTGCCTTTTTGGCCTGCCCCACCCCTATCCTATGTCCATAAAAGACTTCAGCAGGCAGTGCAACTCAAGTGGCTGAGCGTCGAGGATACAAGTGGCTGAGCAGTGCGCAGAGAAGCAATTAAGCATCAGAGACTATGGGTAGACATGGCTAACTTCAGATGGTGCAGCATCAGAGAGGGACCAGGCTTCAGGGAAAGATCACCTTCCCATTCCCTTTCCAACCCTACTTTCTGCCGAGAGCCACCCACCACTCAATAAAGTGTTCCACATTCATCATCTTTTTTTTCTGAAATGGAGTCTTACTCTGTCCCCCAGGCTGGAGTGCAGCGGCTCCATCTTGGCTCACTGCAACCTCCACCCCCGAGGTTCAAGCGATTCTCCTGCCTCAGCCTCCTGAGTAGCTAGGATTACAGGCACCTGCCACTGTGCCCAGCTAATTTTTGTATGTTGGCCAGGCTGGTCTTGAACTCCTGACCTCGTGATCCACCCACCTCGGCCTCCCAAAGTGCTGAGATTACCGGCATGAGCCACCACGCCTGGCCACATTCATCAGCTTTCAAACAGTTCATGTGACCTGATTCTTCCTGGACACCAGACAAGAACTTGGGTGCCAAGAGGGCAGGGGCTGCCTTCCTGACCCTCCACTGAGCTGGTGGGCACTTGGCCATCCCCAGACGGCAGAGCTGAAAGAGCATTGGTTGTAAAACACTTGGACGCTGTGGCAGGGCCCACACAGAGCCTGCTCCCTCCATAGAGGAGTGACCAGCCAGTTTCAGTGTTCATTCACTCCGGTTCCCACACTCACTCATCCACACGCTCCCTCCCACGAGGAGTGGCCAGCGATTGGGCTGAGTGAAATGAACCACTCCATTTCCCACCCATGAAGGGGGTCAAGGGAACTATCTGAGCTTCTTTAGCTGGGTTTCTTATATTCCAGGAAAAATAAAGGGAGGATATAATCACTCAATTATCATTTTGGAGAAAGAGAAGGTTTTAAGTCTGTTTTCTAGGAAAGAGATTTTTAGACAGAGATTTGTATTGATGGAGTTTCCTGGTGAGTGCTCTGGAGAATAGCACCTATAGGAGAGTGAGGAAAACCAGATGGGTAGAGAGAGGAGTTGGGCTGTGAAGCCAGCAAATAAAGGCTCCCTGGTGGGTAGCACTAAAGTAGGGATGGCTCTGCAGAGTTGTTCCCATTGGAATAACAAAAACCTTTATGCCCCTCACCCCACTGCCTAGATTGTGCCATCACTGGTTGCAAGCTGTCCCTGGAGTGCAGTGAGTCACATTGAGCCAGGTGGCTCTCTTTAGGAGAGGGCAATGGAGGCATGGATGGGAGGAGGCCTTAGCTACAAGTCCTCAGCTCTCAATTCTTCCAGCAGCTGGGTTATGTGTGCTTTGGTCCTGAAAGTTATGGATTTGCGCTGCTCTCCTAATTGTCCACTACAAAAGAAAGAAAACAGATTACTCTCTCTGGGAAAGCAAAGTTATTTCAAAACAGAAAACTGAGTAACATGATGGAAAAATTCTCACCAAAAATCCCACAGGAAACACAGTTAACAGATTTCATAGAGCTATTTTCTAGCGTATCCTTTGATCAGAGAATAACATTAAAATTCCTCTCTCCCTGAGGGTGATTCTGTAAGGGATTAAACCAAAACAACTCTGGGATTCAGTCTTCTGGAGATCCAGCTACATTCATTCATTCCGCTATTCGACAAATATTTATTGAACGTCTGCTGCATGCCAGGCATCATGCTAAGCATGAGACCACCTTCACACAAGTGAGAGAAGTCTAGCTTGGCTGACTCCATCTTGCTTCGAGTCTCACAGGCAAGCTCCCCTCCCGAATTCCTGAGCATAGGCCAAGCTAACCACGGGAGGAATTTAGTTTATAGTTTAACTTTGAAGCAAGGATGCTAATAGTCCCTCCCTAAAACTAACCCCCTCCTTTCCTCCTTTGTAAAACTAATCAATGAAAGGCCATGAGATTAGGATTATGACAGAGGCCTGAATTCTGCTAAAATGTAGGCATAGTTAAACAATAACCAGTCATTGTCCCCCAGTTATAATTTCATCCCCAACCAATCAGTAGCACCCATTTCCTAGTTCCTTGCCCTCCAAATTATAACATAAAAACCCTAGCCTCTAATTTCTAGGGAAGGCTGATTTGAGTAATAAACTCTTGTCCTTTTCCTTGGCTAGCTCTATGTTTATTAAACTCTTTCTCTACTGCAATATCACTGTCTCAGTGAATTGGTTTTATCTGTGCAGCAAGCAAGAAGAACCCACTGGGCAATTACATAAAGGTTGCAGATTTTAATCAAAGAACCACATGAGCAAATGTGAAATCACACCTTTGATGATTGTTCACAAGAGAGGCTCATTATCCAGTGTTATCACAGGTTTGAAGCAGAAACTGTTTGTTATAAAGGTCAGAGATGCCTCCTTGAAAAAGTCATTTTTCACCTGAGGGTTGCAAGAAGCGCAGGAGCTAACCAATTGAAAAGAAAAGGGGCAACAGACCCTGTGTTAGAAGGAACCATAGGATATTATGAAGGCTGGTGTGGCTAGAGTGTAGACAAGCATTGAAGGTGAGCTTGGAAGATGTGACTGTAGAGCTGCTGAAGGGCAATCCAGGCAGAGCCTTGTGGATAGATCCTATCAAGCAATGGTCTTCACTTTAAAAGGAACCGCAAAATCATTCAAGTGTTTTACAGGGAAGTTCTGGATGGGAAAGTATTGCTGATGAGATTCATTTGGAGGATACATTACTGTTCTATGGCTGCTGTAACAAATTAACACAAACTTAGTGGCTTAAATCATGTAAATTAATGTATTAAAGTTCTGGTGTTCAGAAGTTCATAACAGATCTCACTGAGCTAGAAACAAGGTGCTGACAGAGGTGCATTCCTTTCCGGAGGCTCTAGGATATAATTTATTTTCTTATCTTTTCCAGCTTCCACAGGCTACCCACATTCCTTAGCTCATCGACCCCTTCCATCTTCAAAGCCAACAATGGCCAGTCAAGTCTTTCTTGTATCATATCACTCTAACATTAACTCTTCTACTTCCCTCTTTTATATCAGACACTTGAAATTACAGTGGGCCCACCCAGATAATCCAGAATAATCTCCCCTATCTCAAGGTCACTTGATTAGCAACCTTAATTCCATCTGCAACTTTAATTACCCTTTGCCATATAATCTAACATGTTCACAGCTTCTGGAGATTAGGACATAGGCATCTTTGAGGTCTGCCTACCATAGAGAGGACTAGAGTGGAGGCAAGGAGACCAAGTACAGAGGCTATTGCAACTGGTAGTGGTGAATATGCAGAGCTGTGGATAGATTTGGGAGTCACTTAGGAACTAAAACCAAGAGGACTGGGTCATGGTTCTCCTGAGAGTGAGATCTATGTAAGCAGCAATATAGGGTATCTGAATGTATTCATTTATTCAATATTTCTTTGTGTTCAGATACTTTGTGAACAGATACTGTTCTAGTTTCTTGGGATAAAGCACCAGGCATGTTAAAAAAGCCCCTGTTCTCATGGAGCTTACTCTCAAGGCGAGTAATCCTTATTTATTTTAATCCTTATGCCAAGAATGATTGTCCATAAACACTCGTTTTCTCTGGCAGATGTTAGATGCATGCTCCATAGAGAGACACTCCTTTCTGATGAGGACACATCTGAAGCTTTGTTCTGTGTCCCAGGTTGCTGACACAGGCAACATGAATTCTAATTTCAGTTTTGATATAAACTTACACTTCCATGTTGAAACAGGAAAATATGAAACTGGAACAAATATTGTCCTCAATTTGCCACAGTTGAATTCTTCATTTATCCAAGAGATAAGGAAATTTGCCATAAACTTGCTTCTTAATTCTAAATATCACATGGTGTATGAAGGTTTTAAAAGAAAAGAGATTGTCTTTTAATATTTAGACTAAGGGGCTTTACATTAGACCAGATTTATCAGATTTTTTAACTTAGAGAAAATAGTTTGTACTTTGTAGGACTAATCTACTTTTATACATAATCTGATTTTCATAAGAAACACACACATTCTCCTTATAGGTTTTGAGAGTAAGATCAAATGAAAATTATCTATGGCTAAAAAGTAGTAACCTGGTTGGAAAGGTGAAACAGCACTATACAGAAGGCTTTCTGCAATGTTGAATGTCTTTTAGGTTATCCAAGGCTTGTATTTTATGTTGCATGATTTAGTCCTGAACTTTTGAAGCAGATGTGAGATTAGTTTTCTATATATCACTAATCCTTTCCCTTTTAATCGAATCATCCTGTTACAAAATAAAAATACTTAACATGCTTATAACAGAAGGTTGCATGCTGGCGCTGTAGATATTTTATAAACCAAAAATATCTAACCTCTAATTCAAGTAGTGTTATTTTGGCTTCTCTCTTTTTGTAAAACTTAATCATGGAGCAATGTCAAAACTGAAATCAGCAGCTGAAAACAGGAAAGACAACTACATTTTAAGAATTTACCCCTGTTTGCAATTTCAGATGGCTGCCAAAACTTTCAACTAGACTCATTTGGAGTAAGACTATGCAAAACCATTCATTCTCATGCAGTTGGTTATGCCTTTTTCAGCATGCAGTTTGTAATTCTCTGGCAATATACTTCTAGAAATCACTTTGTTAGCTATAAATGTCATAAATAAATCATGATATTTTTCGTCAGAAATTTAGTTATGGCAATTAATGTGGGAAAAAAACATAATTTTTAAAGCATTTTAAACACACACACACACAATTTCACACATCAGATGTTCTGCTTTAAATGCAACATGGAGAAGTATTTGTGACAGATGGTCCGAAACATTTGTCTTCCTTAGATCATCTGGTTTAACTACTCACTTCATAATTTTCAATTGCTCATTTCTTTTTTTCTAAAGAAAATTAGTGTATAACAATGAACTAGAAAAAAATGGACACTAGCTTTTATGTAGTTTGGTAGTATTATTTTCTAGTATCTTACAACTAGTTGGCCATCCATAGAACAAATGTGAATGCATATGTCAAATGTAAAACAAATGGTGCTCATATCCCATACATGCCTCACCTTAAAAGCATGCCATGGAGTGCAGAGTGTCATGGGTGGAGTGAGATGGTGGCATGAGAAAAGCCAGCATTCTTACAAAAGCAAGAGAAGTTAATTCCTTGGAGGAGACAGAAGGAGGAGGAGAAATTAAAGAAGAATTCATGAGCACCTATTTCATAGCAAAACTATTCAACTAGCCAAGAAGTGGTAACAACCCACACATCCATCAACAGCTGAATGGATGAACAAAGGGTGGAAAACACACACAATGGAATATTATTCTACTGTAAAAAGGACATTCTGCCACATGCCACAACATGGATGCACCTGGAAAACATATGCTAAGTTAAATAAACCATCATAAAACCCCAAATCCTGTGTGATTCCACTTATATATCTAGAGTAGTTAAATTCATAAAAATAGAAAGTGGAATGATGATTGGCAGGGAATGTTGGGAGGGGTAATTGGAGATCTGTTTAATGAGTTTCCATTTTGAAAGACAAAAATGTTTTGGAGATTGGTTGCACAGTAGTGTGAATATACTTAACACTACTGAACTATACACTTCAAAATGCTTAAGATGGCAAATTTTTACGTTATGTGGGCTTTTTGCCACAATCTGTTAAAAAGAGGTCTTCAGAGAGAAAGATCATTTGAACAAAACAATAATATGAATGATTACAAAAAATTGGCAGGGGTTGGCAGGGGTGGGGGGACAAGCCTTAAACCAAAAGAATACATTGGGAAGGGATAGAATTGGGAAGATGTAAAATAGTCACAGATCAGCAACTCTCTCAGGGCAGGTCATCACTTCATCCAGTAATAGGCCAAACAATGAGGCTGGAAATGTAGATGTGAGCCTATGTTGGACATATGTTTGTCTGCACAATACCACCTCCCCAGCTTTGAATGACCTGTCCCTCTCCCTTTCCATTCAATCTTCCTCAATCCATATGATTTGGATAGAATTAATCCCAGGCTTAAATAATCAAAGTACTCCCTTCTGCAAACATATACACACATAGGAAGAGGTCATGTAGGCTCTGCTTCAGAATTTTGTTGGCGCTGTCAGAAAAGAGACTCTCTTTTCCATTGAGATTTAAGATTCAAGTACCATGTAGACCTGGAGATGCCCCTGGACATTTTTTCCTATGTAGAGAAAGCCTACTGAAAATACAGAGGAAATCAAAGGTGAAAAAGAAGAAAAAATAGATAAAAGGGAAGAAATTAAAAGAGAAAAGGAAAGAAGGAAGAAAACAAAGAAAGAAAGAGAGAGAAAGAAAGAAAGGGAAAGAGAGGGAAAAGAAAAGGAAAAGAAAAGAAACAGAATGCAAACAAAGAGAGAGGAAGAAAGAGATCGAGAGAAAGGGAGAGAGAAAAGGGGACGAAGGGGGAAAGGTGGAGGAGGCAAGGAGGAAGAAAAGAAGGAAACAATACTGATTAATATCGTTTGAACATCTGAATCCAACTATGCCTAGAATCAGATCAACCCTATACTGTTCTGTTTTGCTAATCACCCTCCCCCTCCAAAAAAAAATTCCCTGGTTTGGCTTAAGCTGGCATAAGAGGAGTTTTTGTCATTTGAAATCACACGAGTTCTGACTAATACAGGGCTAGATTGTGGGGATCCTAGAAAAAGGAAACTGGAAAATATGATATGAGTACTCAGCTTGTCAGACACTGCACTAAGTCCCTCGGATATCACAATGAACAAAACAACTTTTTTCCCTGCCTTCATGAAACTAACAGTTTCTTAAGCCCCAGTCACATGAGTTTCATCCCTAGTTATAAACATCTCTTTGTGGTTTTTGTTTGTTTAATGTTAAAGTCCTACTGCCAATAGTAAATCAGAGCTAGATTTGGTAACCACAGGTCTATAACAGCACATCCAAAATTTCCTGATGAAAAGAATCACCTGGGTTACTTGCTTTGAAAACCTCAGGCCATCCCCAGCCCACATAATTAGGAGCTTTAGGGATGGGAGCTGAGAGTTTTTTCTTTTTTTTTTTTTTTTGAGACGGAGTCCTGCTCTGTCACCTAGGCTGGAGTGCAGTGGCGCGATCTCCACTCACTGCAAGCTCTGCCTCCCGGGTTCACGCCATTCTCCCGCCTCAGCCTCCTGAGTAGCTGGGACTACAGGCGCCCGCCACCACGCCTGGCTAATTATTTGTATTTTTAGTAGAGATGGGGTTTCACTGTGTTAGCCAGGATGGTCTCAACCTCCTGACTTCGTGATCCGCCCGCCTCGGCCTCCCAAAGTGCTGCGATTACAGGCGTGAGCCACCGTGCCCGGCAGGAGCTGAGAGTATTTTTAAACGTTTGAGGCCCAGGTGATTCTTATCATCAGAGAAGTATGTGAAATGCTAATCTTGTTATTCAAGATACGTTCCATGGAAGAGTGGCAATGGGTTTGTTAATAATGTGGCACTTCAGATGCCTTTCCAGACCTGCTGAATCAGGATAAACCTGTAATATTTTGATACAGATAGCTTGTGTTGTCAGATTTTTTTCCAAAAATCAAGGGCAGGGAGAAAGAAATCTGACACAAAACCTCACTCAGAAGTGCTTTCCAACAAAATCCATTTATTTCAAACTCAAGATGGCATTAACTAAAAATTAGATATCACCTGCACTGCTTTAAGCCCATTGCCAGTGATGTCACTCTCTGTGAACTGTATCTATAGTGCATCATACAACTCTAGGAGAGAACATTGATGCTGTGTGCATGTGGATGGCACCCTCAGGAGTTGTATACTACAGCAGTCCTGAATCCAGACCCAACTAGAGATTCATTTAGAGTCAAGCTCTGAAGACTGAACCTGGTGACTGCTGTGAAGTGATAAGGAGCCCCACCTCCACAGCCAAGATGATTGCCATCCCAACACAGCTTGTGGACAAGTCAGGACTTCCAAACACAATGTGTTCTTTTTCTTTAAGGAGGAAACAGAGATATTACAATAGCAAGCATGCAATAGCATGATGCAAAGCCTAATGATAAGAGAATAGTTCTGCTTTTTTTTTTTTTTACATTTAGTTCATCTTCTAGGAATAGAGGGACTTGTTTTCCCAGGCTTTCACGGTGACAATTTGCCACACTCATATGTTTGCAGATGGCAGAAGCATCATCATATGGCAACTCCTAGAAGCCCTCAGCCCTATTTTGCAGAATTGTTGACCACGTGATGCAGCTGGTAGTCCTTTGACCTCACAAGGTACCTAGTTTTAGCAGCTACAAGTGGCAGAACTACTTAAGGTACTTAGAGTAATAAGAGCCTGGACACCAGAGCCTGCCTGCCAGGTTCACAACAGACTCCACCACTCACTAGCTATGTAACTTCAAGCAAGTTACTTAACATCTCTGTGTCTCTCTTTCCTTATTCATAGAATATGAAATGGAATTTTGTCAAAAACTGTGAGGGTCTTAAGTTTTACCCCACTTGAAAACTAACAAATTAACTTGCCACAGTTTCATTAATACTGACGAAAGACATATGACTCCAGGATCAGAGACAAAATATTACTCATACCAAACACAGTAGGCAGAGTATTAGCTTGGCCGAGTCAGTTCCCTGAATCCCGGTAGTACCACAGGTCTGCTTAGATGGATGCCGGCACCCAGCATGTTGTGTTACAGCAGAGGAATACAGGGCCAGGGGAAATTGTTGCTTTATAGCAGCCTGTAAGCAAGCCTACTCTTTGTCCCAGAGGGAGACATTAGCTCATCTCCTAAGGTTATCACTGCAAATATAAGCCTGAAAAGTGTCCTGGGTAATGAGTGCTCAAAGCTTTGTATTCGTGGCATACTCAGCAAGATGAGTAAGAGTGCAGGGGGCCCATGGAAGACTGTCTCCATCAGGTTGTTGAGTGAATTGAGTGTGTTAACATGTGCAAAGTACTAAGAAGAGTAATAATTCTTTATAAGTGTTAATAGTAGGAGTAGTATTAGTGGTAGTATGTGAATAATACCTGTCTATTATTTTAAGTAATCCCATGATAATAGATGTCATAATATGTATAATATGTCATACATTTATATATATTAGATTCATATACAATATTAGTAGATATAAATGTATTAGATATAATAGATATATATTAGAGAATTTGGGAAATGCAAATGAGAACAAAGAACCTACTAAAATTTCCAGTAATACCACTATCAAGTATTGTCTATTTTGTTTTGTTTTTTTGTTTTTCTTTGCATATCCCTGTTATTTTCCTAAATTGATATACAAGTTCTTATACAATATTTATCCTACTTTCTTTACTTTTTATTTTGTTATGAGCATTTTACATTTAGTAAATACTCATTTAATACTGTTTTTTTTTTTTTTTTTGAGACGGGGTCTTTCTCTGTCCCCCGATCTCGGCTCACTGCAAGCTCTGCCTCCCGGGTCCACGCCATTCTCCTGCCTCAGCCTCCCGAGTAGCTGGGACTACAGGCGCCCGCCAACACACCCGGCTAATTTTTTGTATTTTTAGTAGAGATGGGGTTTCACCGTGTTAGCCAGGATGGTCTCGATCTCCTGACCTCGTGATCCGCCCATCTCGGCCTCCCAAAGTGCTGGGATTACTGGCTTGAGCCACCGCGCCCGGCCTTAATACTGATTTTAATGGCTACATAATATCCCATCATATGTATGTATCATAAATTATTTACTCATTCCTTACTGCTGGATATTTTGACTGTTTCTCATTCTCTGCTAAATACCTTCTACACCATACAATGTTAAATTAAATGGAATTTCAATTAAAAACAACCTAAAACATAAAATTACGTAAATCTAATTCCTGAACTCTAAGTGTCTCATTAGTTGGCAATGAGTTTGTCCTTTTTCTTTAAACCACATGAAACAACATCTAATTTATCCCCAGCCTGCTTAATCTGACCTAGACACTTTTCTCATTAATAGTGGATCACTATAGCAATGAGTTTTGCAAGGGCGGACTACTAACTAGTACTGTCATAGAGGCCTATATAATTTAGGAAAACAAACTCTGGAAAATTTATGCTTCTCTGTGGAAATATGTCCCCTGTCCTTCACCCATCTACTAACTAAATAAGTGAGCAATAGGAAAAAACAGCAGCAGGAAAACAGGTACCAAAAACACCCACACATAAAATGATAAAATGTATATATTTTCCTGTACAAGATCACTCAAGATTAACCCAATAACTTTTACTCTAGATCTATTAATAATTATAAACAACTTTCTCAGCAGTTAACATTTATTGAATCCTTTCAACATACCAGGCTCATGTAAAAATGAGACATATTATATGTCTGGTTTTAGTCTCTGCAAATTGTGAAACATTTACAAATATTGGACAAGGATTTTAAAGGTGGGCAGCATGTATATAGTCAGGCTTACATGCAGAAAGCTGAGAAAATAGAGAAGATCGATGAAAAGTATATCTGAGTTCTAAAACCATAACCATCTTAGTGTATTTAGTATATGGGCATCCATACACGAACATCCGAAGAGAAACTTTCATTCATAAATATTCCTTCAAGTTATCAAGAAAACACTTCATTGAAGTTTCCTTTGTGAAAAACATGCATTTACCAAAGACATATTTAACAAGTATTTTCACTAATGTGCATAAAGCAGTTATCTTCATTTTTTAAAAAATGCATGTATGTGGAACCAATTTTTGTGTGTGTTAAGTATGTGGAACTTTTAGTCATTGCTTTGTTGAATGGGCCACCTATGTCATTCTTTCTTTCCATTTTGTTTTCATTTCATCAAATAATTAGTTTCCTCCTCTGAAATTTTTACAGTAATGGAAGACATAGCATTGGCTAATCAAATGAAATGTAAAGAACAACAATGAAGAATAAAAACCTACATCAAAATGATACTCTAATCAGAGGACATGGAAATGGAAAAAAGTGTGTGCTATGAGATGTTAGCATATATTTCCTTTGTTTATAAGCCAAATAGGATTAGGCTTCCAGAATTTTTGGAAAGAAAATTAAATTAATGGAATTTTGTTTAACTGATTGGTGTCTTGTTTATTGACACTGTCTCTTCTGTTCCCTGCCTTATCTCAGTTTGCTTTAATGCTTCAGTGCCTCAACAGTTCAGCTGGAGTAAGTGCCCAGCAAATGTATAAAGCCAATTAATGCAACCCAATTACCATTCAAATTTGCCAAGACAAAAGAAGTGTAACCTTCTTTAAGTTCTTTGGCTCCATTAAACTTCTATTTATTTAGGACTTCCATTAAGAGGCAATTAATTCAAATCAAACAAGTTTGGAATGAGGATAAAAGCAGAACAGCAGCATTGAAAGGGGAGACACAAGGGCTAAACTGTGGTGCAGAAGCTGAGGAAACTCAGGTGAGGTTAGGAGAGTCTAAATTCCTCCAAAGAGGAGTACACTTTCCTAAAGTCTTTTTTTTTTTTTTTTTGAGATGGAGTCTTGCTCTGTCGCCCAGGCTGGAGTGCAGTGGTGCCATCTCGGCTCACTGCAAGCTCTGCCTCCCGGGTTCATGCCATTCTCCTGCCTCAGCCTCCCAAGTAGCTGTGACTACAGGCACCCACCACCACGCCCAGCTAATTTTTTGTATTTTTAGTAGAGACGGAGTTTCACCACGTTAGCCTGGATGGTCTCGATTTCCTGACTTCGTGATCCACCCGCCTCGGCCTCCCAAAGTGCTGGGATTACAGGTGTGAGCCACCGCGCCCGGACTCTTTCCTAAAGTCTTAAGACCATCAGTAGTTGAGGAAGAGGACTGACAGCGAGTGTGATGAGTTGAGAAAGGAGTCTCTATGGGCCCCGCAGTTAGGAGAGGGAAGGCAAGAAAAGGATGTTCCTGGCAATGAATCACTCACGTCTCTTTGTGAAGCAGGCCTTAGGGATCACCCTCCCTGGAGTAGGTCCTGACAAACTGTGGAGATGGGCCAAGGAACAAGAGCAGCAATAGGCTTAGAAATGGTCTCTGGAGACCACTTAAACTCTAAAATTTTGATGGATTGAAATGCTATCATTCTGGTACTTAAAAGAAAATTGTCATCATAAACACTAATTTGCAAATAGCAGGCACACATACCAAGACATGTACTCATTTTTGTTCCAATATAAATGAAGAACTCTCTACTGAGCAATTATATATGAGGGAAAAGTCTTTAGCCTTGAGAAGTAACAGCTCACTCAACAGTAAGATCAAAGAGTGGCATGATGTCTTCAGCACACTATTTTAATGTTTAGCCAGGAAAAAAAAATATTCTACCAATCCTTGGTTTAGTTTCAATGTGTGACTTTCAATCTGGCTTTTGAATGTAATCACTCAATTCTATTATTACAGATATCATTAAAATGATGGAGAAATTATACATTATGATACAAAACAGAATATGACTGCCCTTATGTCTCAGGCACTTTATATAGGGTATCTCATTTGACTTTCACAACAAAGCAGAAAAATTGAGTAAATTACTCATTGTCCAAGTTGATACAGCTTACTGGAAAAGAAGCAAAGATTTGATTTTAAGATAGTCTGGCTTCATGTTCTATTCATTCAACCATACTGCCTTCTTTCATTTCTTGACATAAGAAGGTGAAGGATTCACACTTCAACTGCTAGAGACACAAACCATGTATTATCTTTCCAATTGAGGCATAAATGCATTGTCATGATACAAAGACATTAGGAAAAACTTTAAAGGAAGTGAGAAAAGGCCCTATCCACTGGAAAACTTTCTTGATCTTCCAAATATTTCCAAAATACTGGGGATTCCACATCCAGTCAGTAGGAACCAAATACCAAAGAACCGATTTTCCACATGGCAGGGGATTCTTCAGTCACCACCTTTATTTTCCCCTTCTCAGCACCAAGAAATATTACACCACAGAAATGTATATATGGAATATTTAAGATATAAAATGTGTATTAAAAAACAACAAATAGCCAGGGACTCACCTCCCAACTTAAGAAATACCACCTTGCAAAAATTTTGGAAGTCTCTGAGACCTCATCTTTGATCACAGCCCACTCACTCTCTCACAGAATACCTATTACCATAAATTTCATGCTTATTTCCATGCATTTTTATACTTTTACTCCATCTGTATACATTCTTAAACAACATATACCATAGTTTCTTCATGTTTCCAAAACTAAATGTAAATGGGTTTATATAGTATAAATTCTTATGCAACCTATTTTTTTAATTAACTTTAAGTTCTGGGATAAATGTGCAGAACGTGCAGGTTTGTTACATAGGTATGCACATGCCATGGTGGTTTGCTGCAGCCATCAACCCGTCATCTACATTAGGTATTCCTCCTAATGCTATCCCTCCCCTAGCCCCCATCCCATGACAGGCCCCGGTGTGTGACGTTCCCCTCTGTGTCCATGTGTTCTCATTGTTCAACTTCCACTTATGAGTGAGAACGTGCAGTGTGTGGTTTTCTGTTCCTGTGTTAGTTTGCTGAGAATGATGGTTTCCAGCTTCATCCATGTCCCTGCAAAGAACATGAACTCATTCTTTTTTATGGCTGCATAGTATTCCACGGTGTATATGTGCCACATTTTCATTATCCAGTCTATCATTGATGAGCATTTGGGTTGGTTCCAAGTCTTTGCTATTGTGAATAGTGCTGCAATAAACATACATGTGCATGTGTCTCTATAGTAGAATGATTTACAATCCTTTGGGTATATACCCAGTAATAGGATTGCTGGGTCAAATGGTATTTCTGACAACCGATTTTTTGTTTTTCCTTTTTTCTTTCTTTTTTTTTTTTTTTGAGATGGAGTCTCGCTCTGTTGCCCAGGCTGGAGTGCAATGTTGCCATCTCGGCTCACTGCAACCTCTGCCTCCCATGTTCAAGCAATTCTCCTCCTGCCTAAGCCTCCTGAATAGCTGGGATTACAGACATGTGCCAACATGCCCAGCTAATTTTTTGTATTTTTAGTAGAGACGGGGTTTCGTCATGTTGGCCTGGCTGATCTTGAATTCCTGACCTCAGGTGATCCACCCACCTTGGCCTCCCAAAGTGCTGAGATTACAGGTGTGAGCCACTGCACCCGACCTCTTTTTTTTTGATATCAGGATTTATAATAACATTTCCACTACATTATTCTATTGTATCAATATATACCCATTTTCCTATTTACAAACAGGATTGCTTTGCCGTTACAAGAAATACTGTTGTAAATGTCCTCATCTATTTCTACACAGAAGAATTTCTCTGAGCTACACTTAGAAGTGAAATTTCTGGATCAAAGGATATATGCACCTTCAACTTAACTAGACATTAAAAAAGGAGTTGTACAAGTTCACAATCCCTCTCTCTTCCCATTTTTTAAAACAGATACTACCAAACATAAATTTCTACTCTAACAATGTTTGGTTCCAAGTGAATCATCATCCCAGCAGACATTTTTTAAAGTTTGCTTGCCTTTTTCTCTACAATTATGTTCCACCTCCTCAACCCAAGTAATTAGCTAAGGTAATCAGGCCAGAGTCCAAGCTGATTACCAGTAATTAAATGTAGCTTTTCTTATCTTCAGTGCATCCATACTGAAAAACAAAGATATCTTTCCTCTTCTTGAGGGCAATTTGGCAGTATCTGCCAATAGCTCTAAAAAATTGCTTACTCTCTGACTCCGAGATACCTAAAAATTTACTTTAAGAACATATCCAGAGGTATACATGAATATTTGTATATTAAAATATTTGTCTTAGTGTTAATTTTGATGTTCATTGCAATGCTGTTGGTCCAAACAAGCAAAATGTCCATCAGGTAGGAACTAGTTAAATAAAAGGTTGTATATATTCACGTAATTGAACACTAAGTGGAAATTAAGAAGAATGAGGAGGATACAAATGAACTGATAATATTGTTTTAGTTATTGATTGCTATATAGCTAAACACTCAAGTGTAAAGCAATTACTTATTATGTTTCACATGCCATGGAAAGACTAGAGGTGGTCTTCTGTTCCTTGTGCCATCGTGTGGGGTCACTCATAGTGCTGCATCCGGCTGGCAGCTGAAATGGGGCTGGAACATCCAGGAAGACTCACTAACACATCTCTCAGCTGGTTGCCACCTGGAACAACTCCGGTTCCTTTCCATAGAGATTCCCCTCATTCAGAAAGCTAGAACAACTTCCTTACAGCATGGCAGTGGGTTTCAAGAGGGAATGAACCAAGAGAACAAGCCCTAGTGTACAAATTCCTATCAAGCCCCTGCTTGTGTCAAGCTTACTAGTGTTTCACTGGCCAAAGAAAGACAGACAGATGGCCAAGCCCAGACACAATTCGGGAGAAGACTGTACAAGGGTGCATATTCCAGGAGGCATGGTTTTTTGGGGATCATCAATGTAACAGTCTACCACAATTACTGTGAAAAAAGAAGAAGAAGAAGAGTAAAATAGGATAACCATTGTTTTCAGTGTTTGCACAGAAAATACGTGGAAGAATACATATCAAATAGTGTTTGAAACAGTGGAGTGAAATTTGCATGGGAAGTGGCAGTAGGAAACGTCAGATTTTTAAATTCATGTATGTATGTGTGTTTCTTGATTTTTTATAATAATCATATACCTAAATAGCCATATACATATATTTATATATATAAGAGACAGGGTCTCACTCTGTTGCTCAGGCTGGAGTGCAGTGGTGCAATCACAGCTCATTACAACCTTGAACTCCTGGGCTTGAGTGATCCTCCAGCCTCAGCCTCCTAAGTAGCTGGGACTACAGGCGGGCGCCAGCATATCCAGCTATTTCTTTTTTGTTCGTACAGATGGGGTCTCACTATGTTGCCCAGGCTGGTCTCAAATTCCTGACCTCAAGTGATCCTCCCACCTTGGCCTCCCAAAGTGCTGGGATTACAATTGTGAGCCAACATGTTTAGCCTAATAATCACGTATTTTATAATTTTAAAACTATGAAGGAAAATGAGGTTGTAGAAGAATAATTATATAGGAGAATGTTTATAATATGTCCATTTAAAAAATATAATGGTTATTTTAGAATAAGGAACTGTGAGCAATTGATTCTCTTCATCATGATTTTCTGTAACTTCTATACTTTGTATAAGAAATACACACAAATTTTAAAATCAGAGAAAACAATAAAGAGGAAATAGAACCAACTCAAACCACTGACCATATCTTTCTTATTCCCCATACAGGTATTTCCACATTATTGCAACATCATTTTGTTGACATATTATCAAAATGTTCACACGTCTAGCTGTAATAAAATAAAAATTTCCCAGTGACTTTATGTGCTCATCTATTCTCCATCGTGTTTTGCAACTTAATAAGATCATGAAGCAACTGTACACTGCTATATGATGATGGGTTTTTCCAAATGTGCATATTGGATTTCCCAAATTTGAATCCATATTTGCTAACTTATGAGGCAGTTTCCCCAATTGTTTACAGCATTAATCATGCCTTAACCACGTCATCAGTCCTTTGACAGCAAGGAAAAAGTGTATTTCTTTTTTATACTGTGTCTTGAGTATAGATTTCCCCCACCCCTACCACATTCAATTTTTTAAAAATGCACAATTAAATCCTATCTTCTGTGGATCTTCATCTATTTTTTTTCAATGGGCATCACTATTACAATCTAGTCCCATTTAACCAGATGTTCAGTACTCTATGTGATGGCAAAAAATCAAGATCATTTTTCCCTGCTTCTAATAAGGAGATATTTTTATTTTTAATTTAACATTATGTTTAAAAATATGTCCATCATAATTCATGAAGATCTAGTTAAATTTAAATTTGGTTTATTATTATTTATATAAACTTTAAAACACAAAACAAATTTATGTGATGTTTATGGATACATGGCACATATAGTGAAAATAAACTGTGTATGCACAACATATTTGGGATGGTGGTATTCTAGGGACAGAAGGAGTAGAAAGGGTTGGGAATAGGGATTTCTTTATATATCTATAATTTTTTCATTAAAAACAGAGTGCAAACTGAAAGAATGGTTAGATCTGGGTAGTGGAAAACCATCATCTGTTATATTATTTTCTGAATGCTGAAATATTTTATAATTACAACATTTTAAATTAGAAAAGTCGAAAAGTAACAAGTGCAACTGTGCCATCTTTAGGGTGGTTAAGATGGAGCCATGCACAGATAATGAGGTGATTTCTGAAATAAGCCAGGCCCAGAAAGGAATCAGATGATACACAGCCCAGCCATGCCAGGGTTATTCTGGGGGCTAGAAATTCTATTCAAGGCATGTATACAAGAGTTCTATATTTTTTAATATATGGCCTTTGGGGCAAAAAATGAAGCCTGGGTTTTGGCAATGTGTCCTTCCTTTTCAGGCTCTTGCTGGAGATTGAACGGGAGTCTGAATCCAACCATCTCTTCTGCTTCTGGGACTGGACCTTGGGCCTAATTAACACACAAGCGTAATCAGAATCAAGACAAATTCTAAATACCTGGAATTTGCTTGACAAAATGAAAGTATCAAGGGGTGAAGTATTTTCTTTTTGTGGCCATAGCTGGCCTTTCCCAAAGATGGGAGAGAAAGACAAACTAGAGATTTGAAGGAGAGGTCTATAAGAGTTACATTCTAGAAAATCTATGAATATGCACCTTACATATAATCAAAGCTTCTGGAATTCCTATGCTGCGCTGTACAGAAGCTTTTTCTGGCCCTTCAGTGAAAAGAAGAGAACAAACTTTCATCATGGCCCATGTGTGCATGGTCTGGAAAAGAAAGGTTGTGTACTTGGAAAAGTAATGGTAATTATATCTGAACCATAGGACAGAGTGAGGACAGCAGTACAAGTACAGAGAGATGGTATTTCAGGGGGGGCATTGGTTCCTGTATCCTGTAGACTATCATGAAGAGCATGGTCACCATCCCTATTCCCAAGTTCTCCAGATCCCCAATCTATCCTTCTACTGGATTAATTTTCAAATCTGGTAGATGGTTAAAATTTCCCATCATTTTTTGTAAAGAACAGATTCCCTACTTCCCCCACCCTAACACCTGGTGTCAACTTTGGTTGTACAACCTGGTTGCGTGTGTGCATACATGGTGCTGTGTGTGTGTGATGTGCATAGGTGGTGTGTATTTGTGTGCATGCTGTTATGCGCATGTTGTGAGGGGGGATTGGTGAATGTGGGGTGTGTGTGTGTGTGTGTGTGTGTGTGTATGTGTGTGTTTAAGCTTCCAAGTAGTCCTGATACAGTCTGTGTTGTGACCTTAGATTGGGAAAATCTCTTCGCTTAGATTAAGTTATTATTGAAACAATGCAAAGATTTGTCCGACAAGCAGTCTTCATTTCTGATATAGCAAGGCACCATTTTCCATTGCCAGAGATGTTGTCTTGACCTGAACAGTGGAGCTGAGAAGTTGTTATGAAAAGGGTGGTAAATAGTATCTGCATTTTTGAGTAAAAACTGGTCTTGGTTCTTGGGACAAACTCTCTAATTGGTCTGGAAGGAACAAATCAATTGTAAGAATGTAAGTTCTGTGAGGACAGGGATGTGTCTGTGTTATTTACCACTGCATCCCAAGGATTTGGTAGTATCTGGCATATAGTCAACACCATAATATTTGTTCAATGAACAAAGGACAGAAGAAATGCAGAGGCAGATTTGTTCTCAGCAACACTTGGTAGCAATGAAATATCTAATGCAGATGTTTCAGACTGAATCCTCAATCCATCTGTTCCATGATACAAAAAAGCAGCCTTCATTTGAGGCCTGATGGCCCAAGAGCAATCACAGAGTTGTTTACTCTAATTTGTTTGTTTGACCATCTGTGTTGATGTCTTCCTTGCTTTGGATTAGGAAGAAAAGTATGGGGCCCTGATGTGACTCAAAGAGGAGGGAAAAGAGGAGAAAATCTGAAAGGGACTCCACTTTAGCAACAAGAAGCAGCCCCTCAGAAACATGCAGGGCCTCAGGAGGGCCACAGCCACTCTCAGAAGAAGTCTGACCTACAACAGTGACCACTAAAACAGTGTTGAGTTCTCCTTATCTGCATTTTAATTCCTGAGGTGGCTTCAGCCATGAGAAAGCTATGTTAAAACTACAACTCATTGGGAGACTGAGGCGGGCAGATCACCTGAGGTCAAGAGTTCGAGATCAGCCTGACCAACATGGAGAAACCCCATCTCTACGAAAACTTCAAAAAATTAGCCAGGCGTGGCGGCACATGCCTGTAATCCCAGCTACTTGGGACGCTGAGACAGAAGAATCGCTTGAACCCAGGAGGCAGAGGTTGCAATGAGCCGAGATCGTGCCATTGCACTCCAGCCTGGGCAACAAGAGGGAAAACTCCAACTCAAAAAAAAAAACTACAACTCAGTGTCAGCTGAGCATTGGCCTTAAGGTCTGGGGACAGGAGGGGCAGCAGCATGAAGGGGCTTAGGAGGCAGCAGGATGCAGAGAGCAATAAAGTCAAAAGCCATCATTGGAAGCGGCCCTCACAAGCACAACCCTCCATGGATTTGTGGAGAAAGTACTTCCGGTAGCACTTAGTAAACTCTGGTAGGGAGAGTGCAAAATAACATGAAAGTTGAGCAGGAATTTAGAAAGGGGCCTTAGAATAACTATTTGGGTACTTAAAGGGAGAAGTGTTTTCTGCAGGCTGGAGAAGTTGAAATTTGGAGTGAGCTGGTGGTAACGAGGAATAGAACCTCTGTTTCTTACAGTAAGACTAAACTAATATTTTACTATTCAATAAACATTCAAGTGTTTGCTAGAAGCAAAGTATTCTAATGGAAGGACAGGGATGAATACAGGTATGGAGGATAAAAAGGAGGTACATTCACCTTTATTGAGCACACTTATTAATGGCAAGACACTAAAATGTTCATGACTGATGTTATATGTTCTCAACAGGGTCAATATCACCTCCGAAGAGGGAAAAAATAGCTCTTGGGGGACAAAAATGTCTTAGATATTAGAATAGTCTGTTATCCTCAAAAGGGCCAAAATACATAAACAGATATAATATTAAAATTTTGTGGCAGGGGTGAAGAGGAATGGCAATTAGGGAAAAAATGTCTATGGTAGCAACAATGAAAAAAAGATTGAGAAACATAGCCTTTTGATAAAACCAATAGTTCAGGTTTGGTTAAGGACATAAAATTTTAAATACATGCTTCTGAAATTCTCCCATGGAAATGTAGAGAAAGGTCGGGTGCAGTGGCTCACACCTGTAATCCCAGCACTTTGGGAGGCTGCGGCGGGCGGATCATGAGGTCAGGAGTATGAGATCAGCCTGACCAACATGGTGAAACCTCGTCTCTACTAAAAATACAAAAATTGGCTGGGCATGGTGGTGTGTACCTGTAATCCCAGCTACTCAGGAGGCTGAGGCAGAAGAATCACTTGAACCCGGGAGGTGGAGGTTGCAGTGAGCAGAGATCACACCATTGCACTCCAGCCTGAGCAACAGAGCGAGACTCTGTCTCAAAATAAATAAATAAATAAATGTAGAGAAAAACCTATTAATTCAATGTTCATATTAGGAATGTAATATATAATATATTATATAAATATATATTTATATA
>NW_026652276.1:148474793-148649693 GCF_009828535.3 Hylobates moloch | reverse complement strand
AGAAGGAGTCTCGCTCTGTCGCCCAGGCTGGAGTGCAGTGGCACAATCTTGGCTCACTGCAAGCTCCACCTCCCGGGTTCACGCCATTCTCCTGCCTCAGCCTCCCTAGTAGCTGGGACTACAGGCACCCGCCACCACGCCCGGCTAATTTTTTTTGTATTTTCTAGTAGAGACAGGGTTTCACCATGTTAGCCAGGATGGTCTCGATCTCCTGACCTCGTGATCCGCCCACCTCAGCCTCCCAAAGTTCTGGGATTACAGGCGTAAGCCACCATGCCCGGCCCATTTGTTTTCTTTCTTAAAACTTCTGTTTTTTTACTGGTCATAAAAATAATGTATGATCATTTGAAAAATCAAACCAAAAAAGATAAACAAGAAAGTAAAAGTCATCTGAAAAATCATATACCCCCAGATATAATTTCAGTTTTTAATTTGTAAACTATCTTTCAGATATTTCTCTATGTACATATGTACATACATATATACATACATGCATTTAAACAGGCATACATGTATTAACTCATACCACATCATTTTTATAGCTCTGATTCACTATTATTACCATTATTAATTTCAACTTTTAGATCAGGTGTTCATGTGCAGGTTTATTACCTGGGTACATTGTGTGATGCTGAGATTTGGAGTACAATTGATCCTGTCACCTAGGTACTAACCCTAGTACCCAATAATTAGTTTTTCAATCCTTTCTTCCCTCCCTCCCTACCCTTTCTAGTAGGCCCCAGTTCCTACTGTTGCCATCTTTATGTCCATGAGTACCCAATGTTTCGCTCTACTTATAGGTGAGAACATACAGTATTTGGTTTCCTGTTCCCGTGTTAATTCACTTGGAATAATGGCTTCCAGCTGCATCCATGTTGCTGCAAAGGGCATGATTTCATTCTTTTTTATGGCTGCATAGTATTTCTTGGTATATATGCACCACATTTTCTTCATCCAGTCCACTGTTGATAGGCACCTAAGTGGATTCCATGTGTTTCCCATTGTTAGGCACCATTATTAATGGCTGCATATTAGGTCACGGCAATCTTTCTTTTTTTTTTTTTTTTTGAGACAGAGTCTCACTCTGTCACCCAGGCAGGAGTGCAGTGGTGCAATCTTGGCTCACTGCAACCTCTGCCACCTGGGCTCAAGTGATTCTCCTGCCTCAAACTCCTAATTAGCTGGGATAATAGGTGTGTGCCGCCATGCCCAGCTAATTTTTGTACTTTTTAGTAAAGAGGGGGTTTTGCCATGTTGCCCAGGTGGGTCTTGAACTTCTGGCCTCCAGTGATCTGCCCGCCTTGACCTCCCAAAATGCTGAGATTACAGGCATGAGCCAGTGCACTCGGCCTCATGGTAATGTTTCATATTCATGCAGACATTTAATGAATATTTATTGAATGCCTGTGAATCTGTTAGAATTCGTTCAGCTGCAAATAACAGAATACCTTATAGTGCAGGATCAAGGTTGCCCCCAAACGACTGGGAGCTCACTCCAGACAACAAACTGAGATTGGGGATCCCCTTTCTCTCTGAGGGTGGGGCTGCACTCCAGCGTGGCCCCTCACTAGTCTCATGACTTCCTCCATTTTATGGACCTTAAGGGAGCTCTGTTCCCAAACAACCCCTGCAAGCACCTGGCATCCCCAAAGCCCAGCAGCCTGTGTATTATCCCACTACTCTCAGTCCATGTGCTCCTAGGAGAGGAACCCACACAGCATCTTCAGGAGATTGCCAGGCTCCGGCACGTTTCCCAGTGTGATGATGAGAGAATGAGAACTGGTCTTTCTATTCTCTTGTCAAGCTTGGTGGGAGACAAGGACTACTGGCTTTGGTTCCGTGGCTAGACTACATCAGGACCAATATTTCTACTATTTTCTTGTCCTGTTTCTCATGCTTATTGTGTAGTGCTCACATGATGTCTGCTATTTTCTATCTTGATTCGTAATTATAAAAACTTAGATATCTGATGCAAGGACCTCCAAGACCTCGTCCTGGATCCTGCAAGGGTTAAGAAGGAGCCTGTTTGTTTTTACCCCTCCATGAAATAACTTGTCGAGGCCACCAATGATTTCCACATTACCTAATCAAATAATTTGTAGTCCTCATTTCCTCTGACTTGCAACATTTGATAGAGTTGCTCTCTCCTTGCTTTTTGAAACACTTTTTCCCCATTGGTTTCTAGCATAAAACTTTCACTTGATTCTTCTTCCCTGCTGTCCATTTCTTCCTGATCTCCTTTGAAGATTTCTCCTTATCTTCCCAGCTTCCAAAGGCTAAGGGCCCAAAGGTTGAGTGGCAAGAGACTTCTCTCATCCTTTAAGTGATCTTAAATTTATCTATTCATCACCTCTTGACTTCCCAGGAAACTTTAATAAGCATCTTAAACTTAATGTGACTAACACCAAACTCCTTATTCCCTATACCCTTCCCTGCAATTCTGCTCCTCCTTACGTATTCATTTACTAGGCATTTTTAAACTAATATCTCATTTAGATATTAGAATATTCTTAGAATAACTCAGTTATGTATCATTCTTGCCATTTTACAAAGGAGGAAGTTAAGGATTAAAGATATTAAGTAATTGATACAATGTAATAAAAAGATCCAGGTCTGTTTGACTGTAAAACTTGGCTGTTTCTACTACATCACAGCATATTCTAGTCTAAGAGATATTCCTTAGTAGCAAATCTCAGTATTGCCAGACAATTTTCCATCAATAAATCCAGTATTAAAATTCCCTATTAATTATTTCTGCAGCAAATTCTATTCATTTTTTGTTTTTTCTTAGTTGTTTATTTGATAAAGATGAAGGACACTGGCCAGGCATAGTGGCTCACACCTGTAATTCCAACACTTTGGGAGGCAAAGGCAGGAGAATTGCCTGAGCCCAGGAGTTCAAGATCAGCATAAGCAACACAGAGTGACCCCTATCTCTACAAAAAAAAAAAAAAAAAAAAAAAATAGCCAGGCATGGTGGTGCATACCTGTGGTTTCATCTACCAAGGAGGCTGATGTGGGAGGATTGCTTGAGATCAGGAGGTTGAGGTTACAGTGAGCCATGATCATGCCACTGCACTCCAGCCTAGGTGACAGAGCGAGACCCTGACTCAAAACACACACACACACCACCCCCTCCCCCCACACACACACACCCCTAAACCACAATCCCTGAATTCCTACTTTACAAATGGGACTATTATGTCTTGCTTTCTTTTCAACAGGCCAAATGTTGATTCCAATGTTTATCAATCCTATAGAGCATTTAAGTTCATATTTTAAAATTTGCTTATTTTAACCATATTTCTACAACCTCTAAGTCACGGAGTACTGACTTTAACTTACTAATTAAGTAATATGAACCAACTCTGAATATAAAATATCTAATTCTACTACACATTCACTCTCCTCTGGTACTGCCTAGTAAGTGTGGTTGCAGTCGTTTCCTATACAAAAAGACCCTCCTCATTGATCCACCCTAATATCCAGGATAGTACCATTTAGAAATTCAACTCTTTATTCCTTTTTAATATATTCTCTATTAAAATTATCACATCCCAGGGATAGGTGCCATTTTGAGTACTCATAAGGTAGCCCAAGAGTAGAATAATTTTTCAGATTCCTTCTAGATTGTTAACCGGGCCTGACAGTGCTAAGATGAGGAAGGAGAAAGAGGTTGCTTTAAAGGGTAAGTGAGAGGGCATCAAAGACGAAGTTCCCTTACATCACAAGTTTGCTTCACTTCCCCTTTAAGTGCCCCTTAACACAACCTTGGAAATGAATCTCAGTGGTGATGTCAGGATCCCTTTCATCCACCATGACTTTACTCATGGATAAAGAGAAATTTACTTCTTGAAAAGGAAAACTTGCAACCAAATTTAAGTTTCCAAACAGCATACGATTCTGAATCATGTTCCTGTCCTTGACTACTAAAGTAATCTGGCATTACTGTTTTTTCTCAAAACTTTGCAAACAAAAGTCATTTAACCATGGGGCATTTACTACCCAACAGCCACACCCTAGGCCCACATCTATAGCTTCAAGGGAGAACCTGGGGATTCCCAAGAAGTAGGCTGTGGGATAAGTGGCCACCATGGTGTGACAAAAAGATCACCTCAAAGTCAAAAAAACCCTGGTTTGAATCACAGCTCTGCCATTTACAATCTTTCTGGCTTGGGGCAAGTCACTTAACTTCTCTCAACTTCAATTGCTTCATCTGAAATCTGGACATAACATGATCCATCTCACAGAATTTTTCCAAGAATGACATATGAGAATACTTAGCAAAAAGAACACTAGCAAAGTAAAGGTACTCCATAATTGTTTTTAATATCAAGCTAGACAGAGTTCTGTTTTTCCTCTCTGGTCATGGGATAAAAAGCCTTGAGCACTTACAGTAACCCTTTCTCTTAACTATCCTCCAAGATTCTGGGGCCCAAACCCCAGATTTACATGTACACAAATGAAAGGATATAGTAGTCAAACACCAAATGCTTAATTTCAGGAGAACAACACAACAGCAATTTTTACCTAAAACCACCTCCAGTAACAACTCAGAGAAATTCTCAAATTCCACAGTTAGTATTAATTATCTATTATTTATTTTGACGATTTCCATTTACAGCATAAATTTACCTGATAGAAGTAATATATTAATCTTATCAGCCATTTATATCTCAGTAGGAATGACTTTATGCTATAATTTTTCTGAGACCACATATAGCCACGAAGGAAAAGCGAGGTAAGTGAGGTCTCTGCATGGCTCCTACAAGAAGAGGAGCCTATAGGAAGGGGACTTGGAAGCTCTGGGAAGGTCAAATTCTCTTGGTCCAGATTTTGCATCGAACATATCCCATGTGGAGAGGAAATCTAGGACAGGATCCTGAACTAGGAAATAACTTTGCTGGGCGGACAGTCTTCTTAGTCTTGCACAGAAAATTACTTTAAGGTTGCCAGCTTTCACAAATAAAAATGCAGGATGCTCATTGAAATGTGAATGTCAGATAAAGAATAACTTTTTATTTAAATATAACATAATTATACTTTATAGTGTACATTATTCATTGTTTATCTGAGTTTTTAACTGAGTGTCCTGTATTTCATTAGGCAAACTACTTCACATTCTTGAAAGGTCCAGGGGCAGTAGGACCCTCAAACTTTTCTAAGACTCAGATGTCAGATTACAAACAGAATAATATGATAGTCAATATTGTCACTGCGAAAGAAAGACTGTAGGATGAGATTTACTATTCATGCAGAGAGAAGCATCTCTGTGACCATCCTGTTCCAAGAGATGGATGGTATACTGAAGCTGTGTTTCTTTATTCGTTTGTGCATTCAACTGTGCTGGAAATAGTTCCTGGGCAAACACCACACTCCAGCACTGTGCTTGTTCCTGGGAATAAAGCAGTGAACAAGACAAGTACAATCTGTGCCCTAACAAAGCTCTCAGACCATTGGGGGCTAGACAATAAGCAGCAATCCTCATATTTAATACGATACTAGCAACTATTACAAGTGCTATGAGCTAAGGCTAGAGAAGCAAAATGTGCTACTTCAGCTGGCATTTACTGATCTTGTTCCATGTATATGGCCCTGCACTGGGTAATGTCAAGCATATAAAGATGAGGAAAATGTACTCCCCGCTTTAAACGGCTTATGATTTCGTAAGGAAGACTTACATGGATATAAGGAAACTAAGGCCGATTCTGATAAGGTTCTAATGAGGACATTCCTATGTCCATTTGTAGCAAGTAATGCAGCTTCTTCCTTTTTTTTTTTTTTTTTTTTTTTGAGATGGAGTTTGGTCTGTTGCCAGGCTGGAGTGCAGTGGCACAATCTCGGCTCACTGCAACCTCTGCCTCCTGGGTTCAAGTGATTCTCCTGCCTCAGCCTCCCAAGTAGCTGGGACTACAGTGTGTGCCACCACAACCAGCTAATTTTTATATATTTAGTAGAGATGGGGTTTCACCATGTTGGCCAGGATGGTCTCGATCTCCCGACCTCTTGATCCGCCCGCCTAGGCCTCCCAAAGTGCTGGGATTACAGGCATGAGCCACTGCACCCAGCCTGCAGCTTCTCCTTTACACTAAGATATTTTATTTGCCTTTTGGGAGAAAGATGGAAATACACATTCCTGTATTTATTCAACATGTGTCAAAGTCACTTTCCTAAAAAGACTGATAGTTTCCCAACTGAGTGGTCCATTATTTAAAGGTATATGTTAAAGGCAATTAAAAGAAAATTGAAGTCATATCATTTCCTCTCTCCTATTTGAAAATCAAATCAGTAGATTTCATTTAGTTATTTCATTATTTCCTTCCTTTTTAAAAAAATCATTATCCTGTCTTTGGAGGACTTTCCATATAAACTTAGCTTGAAGGAAGGAGGCAGTATGAAAGCTCTGAATTCATCATGAATTTTGTTTCTTAGGACATATGGTCAAACTAAAGTAGTGACCTGCACACTTTGAACGTTAAAGTCAATATCCAGACCTAGTAAGGTATATTTTGCACAGAATAGATGAATAAGCCAAGTTTACTTTTTCCCTTCTTGAAACTAAAATCTTCTATTCAGAATAGAAGTGCATCATGTATAAGTGACCTTCTCTTTTCACTGAATCTCAGGGAGATTGGTGGAACATGGGTTTCAAGAGCATGGGGCAGCAACATCCAAGCTAATAGGAGCTCATTAGGATGATCTATTCATCTTTCATAAACCATTTCTGTAATTTTTTGCCAAAAAGAATGAAATATCCTCATTGGTATCTAACATGAATGACTACAACCATGTTACAAGTAATATTAAACCACTAGCTTAAAATTTCTAGAAAAAGAAACAAAAATTAAGAATATTTAGCAAAACTTTTTTGTTTTCATTTGTTTATGACCCAGTCTGTGATAATTGTAACCCAGAAAACCATACAGGTTCTTCTCACCTTAAAGAAAGAACGTCAGTAACTGTAGGAGTAATAGTTGCTAAGAATAAAGACTACTTAATATAAACATGCTATATTTTTAAAAATTACTTATCAATCATGCGAAGCCAACTGGAAGACAGGACATTGTTGTGCAGTGTGCTGCCTTTTATACAAATTCCTAAAAGTTAACAAAGGCAAAGTCTGTTGTTTCCCTAGGCTCCTCTGGCTACACTGTTTCCATCCCTTCTCCATTGGTATCAGCCTTTCTATCCATTCCCACTGGTTTCTGGGACCCTCTTGCTCGCGTCACTCCCCCTGCTCCTTCCCTACAGAACAAACAAAACAACACAAAACAAAAAATAAACAATTATAGCTACATATTGATTGCTAGTAATCAATATTAAATAATTATTTAGTATACTTAATATTTACATGTAATCAATTAACAATTAATATTATTAAATATTAGGTACTCTTAAATATTTATTATTACTTAATATTTATTAATAATCATTTATTAATATTAATCATTAGTTAATTACATATAAAGTAATTCATGGCTAATTTGAATGCATTTTTATTAAACAGTAATTTAGTAAAAATGCATTCAAATTAATGAGCTATTCTCACTGATGCCTATACTTTTTCAAGTTTTTATAGGAAAAAAAAAGCTCTTAAACCTGGCCTTTCGTGGTTAATCTCAAAGAACTAAACTTTGCCCCAGTCTGGAGTGTCCCAAGCCCATCCAGCTTGGGGCATTCTGAATTTCCTCTTCTTCATGTCCTGCATCTTTTATGTAAAGGCATCACTTACACCAGAGATCAGAAATCATTCTTGAATGACAACTCTTATTCTTCATTCTTTCTAAGACCTATTCCTGACTAATAATACTCCTCAAAATGTAGTGGCTGAAAGAAACAAAGATATGATTTCTTATGGCTCTGTGGGTTGGTTGGGCAGTTCTTCTGCTAATTTCTTCTGAGAAAGAAGATTCAGCTAGAATGTTCTTTACTTTGGCAGAGAATGCCGGCTAGTGGCTAGGGTGTCCAATATCTCCTCTTCCTCTTATCCTCTTATCTTGCTACACTGGTTTCCTACCATGGCCCTCTCAGGCAGTGTTTCATGGGCCAAAAGCAGAAGCTTTAAGCTCGGAAGTCACATGCTGTATTTTTCTTCATAGCACTTACCATCACATAACATGATATGACTATGCACATAATGGACTTTCTTTCTTTTTCTTTCTTTCCTTCTTTCTTTCTCTCTTTTTTTATTTTCTTTCTCTTTCTTTCCTTTTCTTTTCCTTCCTTCCTTCCTCTTTCCTTTCTCTTCTTTCTCTTTCCTTCTTTTCCTTCCTTCCTTTTCTTTCTTCCTTTCTTCTTTCTTTTTTCTTTCTCTCTCTCTCTCTCTTCCTTTCCTCAGTAGAATGTAAGCTTTGTTAAGAGAAAGGACTTTATCTTTTTGCCTCAATATTTCCAGCATCAGCATCTAAAACAGTGCCTGGCACAGAAGAGGAGCTTTACAAATAATTATTGAATGAATGTAAGAATGGATCTTCCTCTTCCTTATTCACCAGGCCCTGCCAATTCAATATTCAAGCAGACAATCCAGAATCCCATCAACTTTCACAAGATACTCAAATATCCTCCTAACCCATCTCCTTGCTCAGGTTTCTCCCCATCTTAAGTCCACCCTCCATATAAATCTAAGGATTGTTTCTGAAGAAGAGGGCAGATCATAGCATCTTTCTGCTTCAGGACTTCAGTGGCCCCTTCGCTGCCAATAAAGTCCCAAACCTTCACCACAGAATTCACAGCCTTCATGATATGATTTGAATCTCCCTATTCTGCCCTTGTTCCTCCTCAACTACCCCCATTTCCAACCCACAAGTCTTGCTTCTGATGTGCAGTTGCATCCCCAACCTACTCTGCCTTCCCTGAAACCTCCAGACTCTTTGATATAATTTGCATCTTTGCAAATGCTGGAATATTCTTCTTACCTTTTCTGGCTAACAAACTCCTGTCCATCTTCAACATCCAGCAATCCCATGATCTCTTCATTGAAGGATTGTGCAACATCCCTTTACTTCCAGGTTTCCTCAGAAATCTGAACGTAGCTAAATAAATTGTTTTATTATGATTGTTTTCCTATATGGCTGCCTCTTCTTCCCCATTTCCAACAAACTGTTATCTGCTGTGTCTCTTTCTTTTAATTTCTGTATTACACTCCAGGCAGAGCCTAACGCAAAGTAAATGTTTAGCAAATTTTAGTTGCATGAATATTCCCAAACCTATATTTGGGAGGTATCAACATTGGAGTAGGATTCAGTGAAGATCACTACACCCCAGGATAATTCCAGTCTCAAGAGCACAGTGGATGCAGGCATTATGAATGAAGACAGCTGGGAAGATAACATACCCTGAGACTTTTGTCATTTAGCTAAAATTTTAGGCTTCTTCTCAGACAGCCTCATCAGAAATCAAAGCAGGCCAATTCACAAATTCTAACTACTGAGAATGTGATTTGCTATAAACCCATGGAGATAAGCAATTGCAAAAAAGATCTGAGAGGTTGGTTTTCCTACTCAATTTACCAGAGCATAGGGCATGGCAGGGTAATGGACATGAAATGCATCCACTCAGACTCACGTTAAGTCAACTCTAGAAATGTTGGAAACCAGAGACTCCCAGAGCAAATAAATAATTCTTCTCCAGATTTTTTTTTCCCTAGCCAAAGATGATTGAATCCCTAACAGTATATATATTTTTGTATAGTGAAGTGAAGCTTTCTTCTTGTACTATTGATAACTTTTTCAGAAATATAGGAAATAGTATTGATATGGTCTTAGTTCTTTCCACACGATAACTTTTATTGTAATCCTCTATCATGATATTTTTAGCAGAGAGGGAACCAAGCATGCTGAGCACCTACTCCATGACATTTCCAGCACAGATGTATATAGGCTTGCCCTACATAAGGTGCACCAACTGGCCAGCCAAAAGTAATGCATTTCTACTGATGGTTCTCTGTTATATCCCAAATCTTAAGACCTTGTGTTAGCAGAAAAGATGAGTGCAGATCATCCTACCCTGGAATTCCTTTTACTAGTCAAGGACAATCAGATCCCAAGAGAGCACTTTGTATATTTTTGCTCAATGAAATGTTGAAACTTTTTTCTTGTACACTAATGTTGAAAACTTTTTTGGAAACATATCAACTTGTATTGACCTTGTAATTACTCAAGTTCCTTTTTGGCTCTGATTTTGTCTCTGGAGTTATAAAAGAAAGAATATACTTTCTACATTTTTCGACAAGCATATGGTTAAACATGGTAAGTTAAATATGATTTGTTTTTCTAAAGAAAATGCATTTAATCAGCATCTTTCGGCCTTTATTGATCACAGTCATGAACGTAAAAATGTTTAGAATAATACTAGTGATGCCAATAAGGCCCCTTCTGCTCTAAAATAATACTACCTCTCCCACTCCTGGACTGACAATTTTGGTGATTAATATTAATCCTTTCCATTAAAGCAGAGACTTTATCACCAGAATACCACCATTATCTGCAAATGTGATCTGCACACTACTAATGTGTCCCCATTATTGCTTTAGCCCTGACATAGCAAAGATGAGGCTCATGTGCAGTCATCATCACCTCCCGAACCCCTGGCCTTATTGCTAAACCTTATCATTCTTCCCCGCTGATCCTGGATCAGAACCCAAATCAGACCCAAGAATCCTCTTCAACCAATTACTTCCAGTACCCATGATCTAGAGAGCAAATCCATGCTGGATTAAAAAAAAAAAAAAAAAAAAAAAAAAAAAAAAACCTATTTTGGTGTGATATATTTGCTGTGATATAAAAATCTCTTTAATATTTCTATTTCTCTCAAATAGGGGCACCTCCCAACTCTTGAAAAATGCCAATAAAGCCAAATCATGAAGAATTAGATCAGATATACACAGAAGCCACTTTTCAAAAAAATATACCTTGGCCTAAACAAAACAACCAACAAACAAAAACATGAAAGCAGAAATATCAGGGCTTGAATTGGGCCTCATTAAAGGCATTAATGAACTTGAGAGAAACCTGTCTAACAAAGATGAGGCAGGTTGAAGAGGGTAAAACAGAAGTTGGGATATAAGATTTGCCAATAATTATTCACCACAACTCCAAAAGAGAGACTTTGAATCTGGAATTACACTCCAAATTGTTGTCTGTTGTGGGGCAAAGTTCACTAACCTTTACCAAAATATGGATGAACCATTCCCCTAAATTATCCAATTCCCTGTGATCTGATCCTGCACCTACCAAGCAACTTTCCAACTTCTGAGCTCTGACACCAGTAAGAGTGTTCCCTGAAAAGCCAACTCCAGCAATCCCTAGTAATAAATATTTCTCGCTTAAACTAATTAGATGGTAAAGGAAACAATTTTTTAATAAGTGAATGTTAGTGTCCAGTCTGATCCATCCTGAATCTTCTCCTTATAAATAAGTACATTGGCTACTTGGTTTATACATCAGTCTCTTTTGAGGTAAGTCACTAGGGCTGTTCCCCAAATAGTTCCAGTCTCCCACATATTAGGCTTATGGTAGGAATGGACCTCCTGACCCCTGTGGTTGGATGAGGCCATGTGACAATGGTGTATTCATGAGTGGAAGTGATGTGTCACTTCAGGGCTAGAGCACTTAATTGCTGGTGTAGACTTTCCAGAGCTTTCATTTCCCTAGTGATGGTGGCTTGGCAACATTTAAGACATGGGCTGCTCTGTAATAGGTCCTGGAAGGAGGTCACTGTGGAGCACAGGTCCCCAGATGGTGGGGCCAAGAACAAAAAAATAAAAATAAGAATGAACTGGGTAACCCATTCAGGGATGACTTAATAATCATTCTGATGTTTTTCTAACATGAATTATATATTGGCATAAATTCTTAAGTAGAGTATGTTGGACATAGCTTAAATATTTTTCATAATGATCCAGAATCAATTATTATTATGAGCCCAAAATACTTGAGGTCCAATTAGTTATGAGTGTTCATGGAGAATTCGGTCCTGAGAATGAAACAAAAATTGACCAGGCCATTTGCACAATAATTTCATTTAATTCCGACAACGACTTAGCCAGTTATATTGTATTATTTTCATTTTACAAATGATAAAACAGACACTCCGAGATTTTAAATAACTTGCCAAGGATTACATAGCTAATAAACGGGTGGTAGATGGAGATTTTATATATGCAACTATTTGTCTACAAAAGCCACTGCTTTCTAGACTGCTACATCCCTAATGTTTGACATTAAATTATATTTTAAGATTTGCTTCTATCTCCTCCTATGTTGAAGTTCTGTTTGTTGCTAGCAATATATTTGCTTTTAGTTATAGCCCAAGCCTTCTCTATTAATTTGTTGCTTCTAATGAGTAGTGAGCTGAAGAAAGCAATAAACAATTGTGTTAGGTGTGCTAGGAGGAAATGTGCTCTGGCCAAGGACTTGGTGTACCTGTTCTACGAGCACAAAAATTTTAACATGTAAACACTGTGAAATTTCTTTTTGAAGAATAAGGCCGGTATTTACAAGCCTTGTGCTTTGCAGATACATTCTGACAAATGGATTTTATGAGAAAAGCGAATTTCAGATAACTGGAAATAGTTCCATCCATATTTATCCTTCTACATCTGCTTTGGAATTTTCATGAATTGTTGTGGTTTATGATAATGGGCTTTACATTATGACCAAATGGTTTAAAAAGATGATACTTTTAAGGATATGCTGCATAAATGTGCTGAGCTTAAATAGGCCACCTAATGATCTAATAGAATTGCTTTTAGGTTATTTGAGTATTATTCCCCGTTTCATGTTTCTTCAGCTAAATTAAAATTGCTTTCTGATTGCTTTCCTAATCCTACTTTATTCAGTCATTTTCATAAAGCGTCTATTGTGTAAGTTAAAAGAAAATGTTATTGCCTTTATGTGGACATAAGAAATAGGAGCCTAAACAGGCAGCAGACAGATTAACCAAATAGCTCAAGTAAAATCATTATGTTCTACCATAAACTTGTTTTATCCTTTTGTATTAGTAAAATATAAAATTACTGGTCAATGCCATAAACTCTTACTTTTATCAAAAGGAAGTGACTTTGCTGTTTGTGATTTCCTTTGAGTTTTTTTACTTCCCCATAGTTCTAAGTAATAATGAATACACTTTTCAAAATTTCAAATTCTGCATTAAAATAGGCAGAACAAAGTTTCAATTTTATTCAAGCATGATTCCAGGATTGAAAACTCCAAAACTAAATTAAAAGATAGTTCCTTTCGTCCACACAAAAAGAGGCAAAAGCAGGCCAGTTGGATGGTTAACATTCATGACTGTGGGGTCAAACACTTGGGATTCTGGCTCAGCTACTTGAAAGCAGAGTGATTTTAAACTAGACACCTCTGAGTCTCAAATTCCTCATCTGCAAAATGAGAACAACAGAACTAGAACAGTAACTGTCCCTACCTAACGGTGTGGGGTCATTCTTGTAGCACATGAGAGAAGGCAGCAGCGAGGCGGTATGTCAGCATGGCTAAGTCTGTGGATGCTGACTTCTCTCTGCAGTGGTTCTCACTCTGGCCTTCTCATTCACTAGCCCTTAAAAATTGTCTACACCTATGATTCCTCATTTACAAAGGTGAGATCATAATAGTACGCACTCCATAGGTTATTATGAAAAGCAAGGAAGATAATGAAGGTAAGACAATTAGCACATGCCTGGCTGGATTAGTTTGCTAGAGCTGCGATAATAAAATATCACAGACTGGGTGGCTTAAAAAACAGAAATTTATGTTTTCAGTTCTGGAAGCTAGAATCCGAGATCAGGGTGTTAACGGTTCTGGTTCCTTCTGAGGTTTCTCTCCCTGGCTGATAGATGGCCATCTTCTCCTGGTGTCCTCACATCATCTTCCCTGTGTGCATGTGTATCTGTGTCTTAACCTCCTCTCCTGATAAGGATATCAGTCATATTTAATTAGAGCCCACACCCTAATGATTTCATTTAACTTTACCTCTTTAAGGGCTCTATCTCCAATTACAGTCACATTCTGAGTTACTGGGATTTAGACTTCAATATATTAATTGGCAGAAGAGACATAATTTAGCCAATAAAACTTGCAAATAAAAACCCTCAATAAATGTTAGCTATAGTTGTTGCTGCTGCTGTTGTTAATAGAATAGTTAATTAAATAATTTATGGACTTCAAAAGGTAGAAAGTCACCAATACTGAATTAATAATAGACTGTTTTCCAATGTTTTATTTCACAAACAGCCATTTTAATCATGATAATGTTTAAATCATGTTATCTGCCATATCATGTGATTTGGGAGAATTCTAAATGTAAGCTTCTGGTAGTTTCCCACATTAGTCAAACTACTAATGAGGTCAGGGTTAAAGGTTTAGTCCATGTTTAGGCCAATGACTTCATTTTGTTCTGTAGTTGCAGAATGTACCCCATCCCTGGTCAGTCACACAACAAATAAAAGCCATTGTTTCATAATGGGAACAGGGCAAAAGGGTGCATGGATCAGCAGAAATCTATGGGCATGACTGGAAAAACCACCCAGAGGACATGCCCTTCTCTAAGTGAATAAGTGATTTATCAGATCTCCTTTTCAGCATGAAATGCAAAAATACTTAAGAAATGACAATTGTCTCCCCAAAAAAGCAGTGAGTGGAAAATAAGACTTTACTTTGATTTTCTCTTTTTAAAGTGCTTAAGCTAGTATAATGAAACTATTGGTATCTAGAGAAGCATTGAATGGCCAACCATTTACATTATTCCTTATTCTTCTTGTAATTTCCTTGGAAGATATTGTGCTCTGAGAAGATAAAGGATGAATAAAGATTTGATTATATTTTTAAATATGGATATATATACTTTGTTTTCTACCAAAAAGGGTGTGCATGGATCAGCAGAAATCTATCAGCATCACCAGAAAAACAACCCAGAGTATGTGCCCTTCTCTAAATGAATAAATGATTTCTTATCATATCTTTTTTCAAAGTGAAATGAAAAAATTTCAAGAATCCAACTCTATTTTGAAAATTATTTGCTATATAATAGATACATACTAGAAGTTTGTGTGCATCCCATAGCTTATTTTCAAGAATCTTAAATTGCTATTATCTGGAATCACTGATATTTTCATGCAACTTCAGTTGATAAAGAAAATTTAAAAGGAATAATTATTTTTGTTTTCCTTGAAAATCAACTGAATATGTAAATTCATCTCTTTTGTCTTCATACACTTATTCATGAAACTATGTTAAAAATAGAAGCACCACTTATAAAACATACCCTAATGAAATTCTCCTAGCTAGGTTCTGCCACGAGCAGAAAACAACTGATAGATTGTGCAAGCTACAGTTTTATTTGGTATTATTATTTTATTTTTAGTGCTTTTGACTTACATTCAAAACTTAGAAATCTCCCATGATTTATTTGGATCACAATAGAGAATTCCTTCAGGTATGATTGTCTCTTTCTAAAACTCCACTCCCCCCTTAAAAAAAAAAAAAAAAATGGTAATTAAAGCATGTCATCAGGCAAATGCCCTCAAAATCTGTTTGGGCCACAAAGAGACAGTCACAAGACCTCACCCCCATAGTGAACACAGTGAATTCTTCAGAGTTGGCCCCAAACTTGTCAGCTCTGCAATACATCCAGGTCCAAATGATCTTCAAATTTTCTCATCTGCCAAGCACTTGAAAGACTAGGATATAATTAAGATACAACCCACTTCACATGGAAGAAGGGACATTTAGCAAGAGACTAGAATACTAGGTAAATAGCATTTGCCTCCATATCATTAAAGCAGGTTTTTAAAAAAGTCTAATTTACTATGAGCTTAAAAACCAAGAAAATGAACTTTTAAAGGAGCTTGACTACCATACAGACTCCGTGGATACAAGGATAATCATAGCACCTGCCTGGTGACACACCTTTGGCATAAATATAGTTTAGGTTTTGTATAAGTCATACTACCCATTTTTCATTCTTACCATTTGGTGAAGGCTTTCATTTATTTATTTATAGAAAATCATTTATTTGTTACAAGATTTCAAGCAGGTAAGGAAACGAAGGCTTAAAGAGATTAGGTAACTTGTTGCTGTTACCAAATCTAGTAAATATAAGGGCAAGGATTTGAACTCTAGTCTGGGCAACTTCCCAAACCTGTGCTGTTTCTGCCATGCTCAGTTAAGTTTCTAATTTTGTCTTCAAACTTTCAACACAGAACATGAACAAAGACACAGACGTTTGAATAATCAGTGTTGTGATTGGGGTCCACTTAACACACAGGTTTAGTTGTACGTACATTTGATAACTTTAAATATAGCTATAATTATAAAATATATATTTTTTGAAAAGATATTTTGCTTTTATAGTGAAACCAGCTTTCACTCGTTCCACCTGATGTTTTGTTTCTACTTTACTAGTGCAATGTATGACATGGAAAGATTTTATACTTTAAGGAATTGCAAAAAACAAACAAACAAAAAACTTGAATATATATGCTACAAATTTGTACCCTATTTCTTAGAATCAGACGTTTATTTCAGAGGAGTGCTTTTTATCCTCTTTTCTTCACTCCCATGATCATTCTACCTTTTCTATTTTAGTATTTCTGTGACCATGAATTATCAGACATCAGATAGTTAAAGACAAAGAGATTCATGCTATTACACACACAGCTATTGTACAACTTGGCTTGTATGTATTTTGAGTACAAATAGTTCTGTTCTAGATGGTTGGGGGAAAACAATGATTGCTTACAAGTTACAGGTAAACTAGAATTTAAACATTGAGAAATATGAAAATACTATCTAAAGAAATCCTTAAAACTTTAGGTAGATATAATTTTAAAAGCCTATAATGGGCTGTGTTTAATAATTAGGACAAAACTAGCACAAAAGTTATGAGGTCAAAGTGGACATTGTGCTAGAACACAGTTATACAGTTATGAAATGTGAATAAATTAATCTAAGAATGTATCTGGTAAAATAAGGCAGAACTTATTGTGTAGTAATAGGCACTTCTGAGAACTCAAAAAAAACATATTGCAATGTTATTAGGAAAATCTACTTTGAAATTAAGCAAGCTACTAGAATTTTTCAGAATGTTTATTTACTTGATATTTTTGAGTTTTTAAGTAAACTTTCACCCTTTTTTCTGAGATAAAGAATAGGTAGTCACTGAAATTTATAGTAATGATAGTAAAACAAAAATACAAGATATTAGTCACATGAACCAATGAAGTAGAATAGAGAGAACATAAACAATCCGCTCACATATCAAGTGATTTTTTTATAAGAGTGCTGTGATGGTTAGTCTTACGTGTAAACTTGACTGAGCAAAGGTGCTAGACACTTGATCATTCATTATTATGGGTGAGTTGGTGAAGGTGTTGCTGCATGAGATTAGTATTTGAATCTGTTCTGAATACTGCAGATTGCCCTCCTCAATGTAGGTGGTGCCTTTAGACTTCAATGGAAACATTCGTTCTTCTTGTGTCTTGAAGCTGCTGATTATTATACTGGAATTTATACCATTGGCTCTCCTGGTTATCAGGACTTCAGACTCGGACTGAAACTGTATATTGGAATTCCTGGATTTAAAACTTGCTGGCTACAGATCTTGGGGCTTCTCTGTCTCTAAAATTATGTGAACCAATTACTGATAATAAATATCTTTATATCTGAGGCAGATATAGATATAAATATAAATATAGATATAGATATATAGATATAGATATAAATTCTATTAGTTCTGTTTCTCTGGAGAACTCTGACTAATACAGATTTTGGCATGGGGTCCTGCTTAGAAAAAATTACCTAAACATCTGGAAGTGGTTTTGGAGATGGGTAATAGAGGATAGAAGACTTCTGAGGTACATGCTAGAAATATGAATATTAAGGGTGATTCTGGTGAAGTCTCAAAAAGAAATGAGGAACATGTTGGAAACTGGAAGAAAGGCTATCTTTATTATAAAGTATCAGAGAAGTTGGCTGATCTGTGTTCTAATGCTTTGTGGAAGGTGGACTTTGTGAGCAATAAAATTAGATATTTACCTGAGGTGATTTATAAGCAAAGTATTGAAGAGGCAGCTTAGTACCTCCTGACTCCTTATAGAACAATGCAAGAAGAGAGAGATGAATTGAAAAAGGAATTGCTAAGCAGAAAGGAATCAGAACTTGGAGGTTTGAAAATTTCTTAACCTATCCATATTGCAAAAGGTCAGAAAGCTTGTTCTGAAAGATATGGTTGAACAACTATTTGATAAAGAAATCGGGGGTGAGACCAACGGACTTTACCAGTCATTTCAACAGAAACCAAAAATAGAGATGGGGTCACACCAGCAAAAACATTGCCAGTTTAAACTAAAGCAAAAAAGACAGAAAGAAAGGAAGGAAGGCTGTTGGACTTCCTAAATTTGACGAGATGGAACAACAGAACTATTTGGCTAGAAATGTGCCCTATTCATCAAGAAAAGGCAAAAATCACCCCGAAAGCAATTCAGAGATCATCAGGGCCACTACCTTCATTTCAACAGGTCAGATAGGCTTTTTTCAGAGCATTAAGGGGAATATCACCCTGCCGGACCCCTGCACTTGTTCAGCAAAGCCTCAGGGGTGCAATATCTAACCCATGGGTCCAAATGGCAGGTTCATGGCCCCAGTGGGTCCAGAAGGTAGGCGATCTAACCAAATAGGATTATTTTTCAATCATAAGATTTACTGGAATTTGCCTTGCCAAGTTTTGGACTTGCTTGGGACCTATCACCCCTTCCTTGTTTCCTAATTTTTCTCTTTGGAATGGGAATGTCTATCATATGCCTGTCCCACCATTGTATTTTGGAAGCATATAACTTCTCTCGTTTCATGGTTCAGAAGTGGGGAATAATTTTGCCTCAGGATGAATTGTACCTCAAGTCTCACCCATATCAATGAGCCTTTGGACTTCATGCTGAAATAAGCAGGACTTTTGGTGCCATTGAGGTGGAATAAATATATTTTGCATGTAAGAAGGACAAAAATTTGCGGGTGCTGGGCAGAATGTTAATGAGTGAATATGTTCTAGAAAAAGCGCATTGAAGGAGAGAAAAATGTGTGAGAACGAGACCAATCCATGGTGAAAAGTCGGTGGTTTACACTCCAGAGAAGAACTAATCAGCTCTGTTTTTATATAGCATAAGTTTAATATGCTGGGAAATGCTCCTTTGACTTGGTTGGTGGTCAGGGAGAGAGAATTTAGAAGAAAACAAAGGTTCATTTAGCACTTGGAGGCACCAAGTATTAGCCTCTTTTTTTTCCCCTAAGATACTAAATAAAAGTGTGATGTCACACAGATCTTACTGAACTGAATAACTGTGGGATTCCATGGTGACCTTAACATTTGAATTCACACTCCTACTCAATGGGTGGCTTTTTTCAGAACAAAGAAGTTTTTAAACATATGTGCTACAAAGCACAGCAAGATTTCAGGAAAAGAATATGCAACAATTGAAGAGGGTGCATATGCAGAAAAATTACTTATATGGTGACTTATGGATGAAACACATACAGTTGTTGCACAGGCTATAATATTATCCACGCTTAGCTAATTCCCAAAGAACAATGAATCACATATAAGTTGTAAATACTGGGCTTTTTGTTTTATAAAACCCCAAACAAATGTGTTACCATTTTGTACGTGAATAAGAACTCATATTAATAATCTCTTGGTCTGAAAATAGTACTGATAGGTCAAAAAAAAAGGACTGAATACCCAGGAAAGATACACCCAAAAGAAATATAACCTAGAAAAATGAGGAAGTTTAATGCATGCTTTCTTTTGTTTTGTTTTTCAGTTATTTCTTGCTAAAAAAGAACTATCATTATCACTTACAGAATTCAAAAGACTCTCCTGACTTTTTTACAATGTGCTGTGTCAAAGCAAGACCCTGATACCCCAACTGCAGAGTGTACTCCAGAGTCTGGCTCCTAGAGCATTTCTGAGACCTAGAAAAGCAGACAGGAAAGCACATAAATATAAAACTAAAGCATTGCAAACCAGTCAGTCTGGCTGTTTAAAAAACATAAAGTCCTACCCTGGAAACCTCTAATAGTCAGAGGTGGGAGAGGGTCTATAATCTCCAGCCCTGTACCTCACTTCCAAGAAGTCAATTGCAGTAAAACAGATTGCAGTAAAACAAATTTCAGACCACCTTCTGTCAGATGCAGACATTTATTATGAAAGAGTAGGTGTGAACTTTCTGGAGTGGTAGAGTCCCTCTCTCTGACCTAAGACATAGCCAGCAGCCCTATGTATGGAATGCCCACTTTACAGGCAACTCAAAGTCAGCTCCTATAGTCTGATCCTGATCATCTGAGGCAAGGGGGTCTGCAGGTCCACTAGGGTGCAGACCTGAAGTTCCACTCCATTGATACATACAGCCTGGTTACTGGGTATCTTCTCCTGTGTATTCATTCAGGCCAAAGTGTTGGATTCTGAAGCACCATTCCAAGCAATCATAACCTAAATATCACTAATTTCAATTTCACTAATAATGATACATTATTAGTTAACTAAGCCTAGAGCATTTATTTTGAATAAGGAATTCATCTACTAAAAGCTCTCCCTAAAGCGCTGACTGTAGGTAACTTGTATATACTCTGGACAATAGTATTTAGAATAAATTATCCCACAGACAGTACAACCAGAGGAAGCAACACTGGAGATGGGGCTTGAATCCAAACTTAATTGAGGACCTTCTAAGTGCTAGGTCTTTTGGGTTTTAAGATAAACAGGCAAAAGAAAAGAAAAGGAACGGAATGAAAAACAAAACAAAATACGGTTGTTGTCCTCCATGATTTTACCACATATCCATGATAATAACCAATATGGCTACAAAAACTGAGTAGCAGAATCTCAGAAATTGATCAGAGTGAATCTGATCTGTGCCTCTGTGTGGATGGGGACAGTTTCAGACAGAATCTCTCTTTCACATAGTGGCCAGATCCAGTGCTCTCTCATCTCTGAAACTTGGTCCCCCAACTTTGGAAAAAATTATTTAGAAGATAGAATATCAAGGCAAAAATTGTAACTTAATTAGGTAAACAAACTCATGCAAAAGTGAAATTTGCATGAAGAAGCAAGGTTGAATCAACTGGATTGCCCAAGGTTGACAACATTCAGCACCAGCAAAGAGAGTTATATCAACCTAAACAAGAAACAGTCTTCTGTTGAAGGCAACATTCAGATTTGGTGAAGCACTATAGGCTGGTAACTATCTATTTGCTAAATTTCTGTGTTGTATCAAAGACCCCAAAACAATTCTTGGTACTCACACAATGACAATCAGAAAAACAACAGTAGACAGGAAGCCAGATCTGACATTGAAGGAGATCTGACAACCTTCCCAGTCAAAATATTTACAATGCTTAAAACCAACTATAAATAGAAATATAAATGAAACATAAAATGATACAATATAATGTTATAAATATAAACATAAATGATAAATATAAACAAAAAAGGAAACAGAATGCCAACATGGCTGACACTCTGCTTGTAAAATATAGAAACAGATTTTTTTTTGTCAGGAGATGAAATTATCTACTTTAAAACCTAGATGACAAGCAGAAGGAAAAATAATTCTCTTTTAATCCCCAGCTAGCTGACTCATAGCCAAAAGGATATGGTAATGCCAGTTGACAACAGAGCCACCACTAAAAACATACAACTCACTAAGGAATAATGACTTTGCAGAGGAAGTGAAATTATAGATATAAGAAATTAGGTCAAAACTTTCTTTTCTAACACCACCAGAAACCCTAAACTCCTCTCTAGATAAAATCAGCTAAAATGCTGAACAAATATATATGAATAGTTTAAATTTTAAGTGTATCACTGAGTTAAAAACAAACAAAAGGATTTGTGGGACTTCCCCATTGCTGCACAGAAAACTTAGGAGATAAGCCAGTGCCAAAGTCACCTCTGAGGGTTTCTGTCCAATCCTGAACACCTGAGTTTCCTCCAGTGACTGCACAATATCCAGGGAACAGGTGATAATGCTTAGCACTTACTCAGAAAAGTGGGAAATCTAATAGGATTTTCTGCCAGCAGTATAAAGATGAAGAAGAAGCAAAACCTGATACCTAGGAGGAGATAGCAAGGAAATTTGCCTGTCTCAAGCCTTGTCATAGAGGAAGATGGGGTGGGGATGGAGAGAAAAGGGAGAATTCATAACCACAAAATTGCCCTCATAAAGATTTACAGTCTGAATTTACAGCACCTCTGTTGTCTGTCAAATCTCTGGTAGAGATAAAATTTAAAGAATTGGATTTAAATGCCAAGATGACTGGCAGACACAAATAAAAATCTAGGATAGAAATTAGTAAACTGATTCAAACAAATTGTCCAAAATGTAGCCCAGAAAAAAAAAAAAAACCTATGAAATTAAAAATAGGTTAAGATGACATGTCTAGTCAGGGCTCCAAAAGAAATAATAAAGGAAATTGAGATGAAGCAAAATTAGAATAGATATAGGCTAAGAATTTCTCAGAAATGTTGAAACACACTAGTCATGAGAATGAAAAATGGCAACTATAAATTCAAAATCCAAATGCAATTCCAAAAATCAATAAAATTAACCAAACAAATATAAAATTTCTGTATGGGTTTAAAAAAACTCATAATTAAAATGAAAAAACAACAATAAACTAGTAAGAAAAGAGTTAAGGAGAAACAGAAAAGCTTAGGCAAATAGGAAACACATAATAAAATAATATAACCAATAAGATATATTAGTGATCATTATACATTTAAAATAATTCTTCATTTAAAATAAATTTTGTAACATTAAATTCAATATCTTTAAAACCCTGTTAAGTTTTGTTTGCAAGAGTCCCATTATCATAAAGAAATCAAAGAAAATGTGAAAAGAGTGAAAAAGATATATCAGATAAATACTAAACCAAGGAATGCTGGCATACCTATATTAAAATCACAAAATAAACATAAAGGCAAAAAAATATTAAAGATAAAGATGGTCGGCCAGGCGTGGTGGCTCATGCCTATAATCCCAGCACTTTGGGAGGCCGAGGCAGGGAGATCATGAGGTCAGGAGATTGAGACCATCCTGGCTAACACGGTGAAACCCCGTCTCTACTAAAAATACAAAAAAATTAGCCAGGAGTGGTGGCGGGCACCTGTAGTCCCAGCTACCTGGGAGGCTGAGGCAGGAGAATGGCGTGAACTTGGGAGGTGGAGCTGGCAGTGAGCCGAGATCACGCCACTGCACCCCAGCCTGGGCAATAGAGGGAGACTCTGTTTAAAAAAAAAAAAAAAGAAAGAAAGAAAAGATAAAGATGGTCATTAAAAAACTAAAAATTGAATTTGAAAAAAAAATCGCAATTTTTAATGTTTATATACATATTAACAAACTTTAAAATGAAGGGCAGAGGGTGGAATTCCAAATGACTGATTAACCACAAAGAAGGACCAAAATGGTAAGTAGATAACCATACATCAAATAGAGCTTCTAAGAGAGAACACTGGAATTGAGCAGGAAAGTGACAGGGAACAACTGAGGCATAGAAAAAGAGGAAAGCAAAACAGCCAGCCTGGCTGGGATTGGTTCAATGGTAGGAGAAACTCTCTATTGTAGGGAAAAGATAACTAAGATATCCCCAGTTGTTCATATTCTCACTATGGACCCCTGCAATCCTAGCCACAAGAGAGTTTCTTTGCCCTTATGGACCCTGATACTAGTACAGGAGATGTCTGGAGTCTATATAGTGACATTATTCCAGAGAAGGGGTTTGTGCTGAGTCCCACACACCCCCTGAGACCCAAGCAGCTGCAGCACAGGGCCCTTTTGAGAGCCCAGTCCCCACCAGCTATATCCTCCTCTGCCCTGAATCTCCACAATCCTGAAGCTCCACTTCCATCCCCCAGCCGCCATTCAGAGCACTGTAGCATTGCACCACCAGATGCACCCAGCAATGTGGCTGCATCTCAAGGACTCTAACCAAGGCAGTGTCCTATACCCTGGGGAACAGGCAGTGCAGCACACTAGGAAAGCTGCCCCAAGGACAAAAGAAGCCAAAGCTTACTCTGCTTGCAGCCTAAGAACTAACTGCCTAAGGAGATTACCGTTGACAACAACCTCACTTCCGCCAGCAGCAAGGTTGCTGCATGCCTATATGTACCTTCAGAGGGCCTGGGACTGGCCTGCTCAGGCACTGGGCCTAAGAACAAGCCTGTGTCACTCAATGCCACTGGTGCTCACGTGCATGGTCTGGGGTCCCAAGGATCGATCTACTCAACCTGCTCTGGCTGGCCTGTGCATGCCACCAGGGGGCCTAATGACAGGTCCACCCCACCCACCACTGCCACTGTTGAACATGTGTGCCATCCAGGGATCTGAGGAAAGACCAGCCCCACCCATTTCCACTGCCACAAGTACCTGTGTGCACTATCAGGGGGCCTGAGAATTGAACCACCAAGGCAACCATTGCCAGTGCTAGCACCCCTTACATGCCATTCAGGAGCCTGAGGATTGGACTGCCATTACTATTGCCACCACTGATGTCAACAGGGGCCCAAGAACCCACCTGTTCACCCACTCAGTCCAGCCACCAATGCCACCCAAGCAAGTCACCCAGAGGCCAAAAGGACCTGCCTGCCTAGACCCTTAATCACCATGCCTGCAAACATCTCCCAGGGACCTGAAAAAAATCATGCCTGATGTCCTTGTCCCCAGTGAAGCCTTGCCACAGCCTCCACTAACAACTAAAGTCTAAGCCACTAAGTCACAGATACCACTGACACTGATTACAGCTAAAGAAATCATACAGAGACTACACTGCTGCACTTATTCAGAATCAAAGCCAAAGTACCCTACTCAACCATTACAGATAAATCTATAGGAAAATGTCTTTTCCTATGAAAGCCAATACATAACATTAGAAGAAGCAACAGTTACACCAGATATGCAGATATCAATGTAAGGAACAAGAAACATGATAAAGCAAGGAAACATGACATGTTTCCAAAGAAACACAATTCTCCAGTAACTGGTCCCAACAAAAAGAAAATCTATGAATGGCCATATAAATAATTAAAAATAATTAAAGAAATTTGATGGAATACTAGAGAATACAGATAATGCAAAAAAATAAGAAAAACACTTCATGATCTACAGAAGAAGTTTAACAAGGAAGAGATATCATAAGAGAACCAAATAGAAATCCTGAAACAAAAGAATTCAATACATGAAAGAAAAAATACAACTGAGAGCTCCAACAACAGATCAAGCAGAAGAAAGAAAGTTTTCTTTTTTTTCTTTTTTTCTGAGACGGAGTCTTGCTCTGTTGCCAGGCTGGAGTGCAGTGGCATGATCTCGACTCACTGCAACATCCACCTCCCAGGTTCAAGCAATTCTCCTGCCTCAGCCTCCCAAATAGCTGGGACTACAGGCACATGCCACCATGCCCAGCTAATTTTTTTGTATTTTTATTAGAAACAGGGTTTTACCATGTTGGCCCGGATGGTCTTGATCTCTTGACCTCGTGATCAACCCACCTTGGCCTCCCAAAGTGCTGGGATTACAGGTGTGAGCCACCGTGCCTGGCCAGAAGGAACAATTTCTAAATTTGAAGACAGGTCTTTTGAAATAACCCAGTCAGAAACAAACAAACAAAAAAGAATTTAAAATAATGAAGAAAGTCTGTGTGACATGTGGGAAACCATAAAGCAACCAAATATTCAAATGTTGGGAATTTAAGAAGGGGAAGAGAATATAAAAAAACATTAAAAGTCCACTAATAAAATAATTGCTGAAAAAAATCCCAACTTTAGCAAGAAATCTGAACATCCAGATAAAGGAAGCTCAGAGATCCTGAAATAAATATAAACCAAAGGTCTTCTTTAAGGCACATTATAGCCAAATTGTCAAAAGTCAAACACAAAGAGATAATTCTAAAAACAGTAAGAGAAAGGCATCTAGTAACTTGTAAGGGAACTCTCATCAGACTAAACAAATTTTTCAGCAGAAACCTTTCAGGCCAGGAGAGAATAGGATGATATATTCAAAGAACTGAAAGACAAAAAAAAAAAAAAAAAATTCAACCAAGAATAATATACCCAGCAAACTTATCTATAAATGAAGGAAAAATAAAGTCTTTCTCAGACAAGCAAAAGCTGAAGGAATTTTATCACCACTAGACCAGTCCTACTTTAAAAGCCTAAGGGAGCGGCTGGGCGCGGTGGCTCATGCTTGTAATCCCAGCACTTTGGGAGGCCGAGGCAGGCGGATCACGAGGTCAGGAGATCGAGACCACAGTGAAACCCCGTCTCTACTAAAAATATAAAAAAATTAGCCGGGTGTGGTGGCAGGCGCCTGTAGTCCCAGCTACTCGGAGAGGCTGAGGCAGGAGAATGGCGTGAACCCAGGAGGCGGAGCTTGCAGTGAGCCGAGATCGCGCCACTGCACTCCAGCCTGGGTGACAGAGCGAGACTCCATCTCAAAAATTAAAAAAATAAAAAATAAATAAAAGCCTAAGGGAGTGCTACACCTAGATGCAAAAGGATGCTATCTACCATGAACAAAACACACAAAACTATAAAACCCAGTGGTAGAGAAAACACATAAATAAGAAAGAGGACACAAATGTCAAGACTACAGAAACCATCAAACCACAATGACAAACATAAGAGACAAAGAAAGGAACAAAGAATATACAAAACAATTAGGAATTAATTAATAAAAATACAGTAATAAGCTCTCACATATCAATAACAATTTTCATTGTGAATGAATTAAACTTTCTACTTAAAAAATATAGGCTGGTTGAATGAATTAAAAAACATGATCCAACTATATGCTTCCCATAGGAAACTTATCTGTAAAGACACATATATACCAAAAGTAAAGAGCTAGAAAAGGATATTCCATGCAAATGCAAGCCAAAAGTGAGCAGGAGTAGCTATATTTATGTCAGATAAAAGAAACTTTAAGTAAAAAACAATAAATAGAGACAAAGAATTGTCACATCCTCTTGCTGAATTAATCCCTTTATCATTATATAAATAATATGGGGATACATATAATGATAAAGCAATTAGTTCAGCAAGACGATATAACAATTCAAAATATATATGCACCCAACACTGATGCACCCAGATATATAAAGCAAATATTAGATCTAAAGGAAGAAACAGACTCCAATACACTACTAGTTGGGGACTTCAACACCCTACTCACAGCATTAGGAAGATTATTTAGACAGAAAATTAACAAAGAAATATTGAATTTAAACTATACTTTAAACCATATGGACCTAACACATTTACAGAACATTTTGTCCAATAGCTGCAGAATAAACATTCTTCTCATCAGCACATAGAACATTATCCAGGATGGACCATATATTAGACCACAAAACAAGCCCCAGCAAATTTTTAAAAACCAAAATTATATCAAGATTATTTTCAGACAATGGAATAAAACTATAAGCAATTACAACAATTTTCATCTGTTTTGTTTACTGCTGTAGCCCCAGAATCTAAAGTAATGCTTACTACAACGTTGATGCTGAGTATTTATTGATCTAATAAGTGATGTTAAATTTACTTTTATTTTACAAATTCTCTAAGATATTTTTACTTAGATGATATTTTAGAACTACATGTTTAAGTCAGAATATCCCTTAGAGGTTTGTTAAACTTAAAAATCAATTTCTTTAGAAATGATATCCTTATTCCAAACTTTGTGAATCCTATTATCTCCAAGTATTTAAGTTTTATTATATGTCAAAGTATTTTTTATACATATATATAACTACAGGAAAATTATACATAGCATAATATATATAAGTAATATGTATATATTACTACAGGAAAATTATATGTAAAGACACATAGAAAGTAAAGAGATGAAAAAGGTATAAAGTGTGTATGTATATATATTTATAAATATGTGTGTAAAAAATATACTTTATATACAAACAAACCTTATATACCTTGGATTGGAGATAGACATACATATCTACACGCCCTGTGCAAGTCTGAAATCCAGCCCTACTGGAGGCCTGTAGCCCCTTTCTTTTGGCTAATTTCTCCCTTTTGGAATGGGAGTATTCACCTAATGCCTGTATCCCCATTATATCTTAGGAATAACTAACTTGTTTTTTATTTTACCGGTGAAGGAGGCTAGCCTAGTCTCAGACAAGACTTAGGACTTTGGACTTTTCAGTTAATGCTTGAAATGAGTTAAGACTTTTGGGGACTGCTGGGAAGGCATGATTGTATTCTGAAATGTGAGAAGGACATGAGATTTGGGAGGGGCCAGGAGAAGAATAATACGGGTTGGATCTGTGTCCCCACCCAAATCTCATGTGGAATTGTAATCCCCAATGTTGGAGGTGGGGCCTGGTGGGAAGTGATGGAATCATGGGGGCAGTTTCTCATGGTTTAACACCATCCCACTTAGGACTATAGAGTAAGTGAATTATCACAAGATTTGGTTTTTCAAAAGTGTGTGGCATCTTCCCCATCTCTCTCTTCTGCTCCAGCCAAGTAAAATGTGCCTGTTTTCCCTTTGTTTTTCACCATGATTGTAAGTTTCCTGAGGCTTCCCCAGAAGCAGAAGATGCTATGCTTCCTGTACAGGCTGCAGAATCATGAACCAATTAAACCTCTTTTTTAAAAAAAATAAATTAACCAGTCTCAGGTATTGCTTTATAGCAGTGTGAGAACAGACTAATACAACCACCTCTATATAAATTTGGAGTTGTCTCTTCTTCTAGGATGGGGTACAACTAGTGAGGATTCATTGCCTGGCCATGGCCATCTTCCAAGAAAACTTCATCACCAAATCTGTTCTTAATTAATTGCACCTGGTTTTGGGATGTTATCTCTATTGCATTTTAATGTCTGCAAAAATATCCTTTGGCATTAACATTTAATGACATCATCTTCACATACATAGGACAAAGCCTCTTTCATTATTGTGTGTGATTTTCTAATACACTCTTATATTCATATACTCTGGAAGTTTATTAGGAGACAACAAGAAATAAAAGATTTCAGACTAAGACAGAAACCTTCAAAGAAAATATCCCAAAACTTGTGACATGATTTTAAACTCCTATCCCTATGAAAGTTACAAAATAACCAGATTTTTTGAATATTAAAAGTACTGCTTTTAATACACAAAAATTTGAATGTGTCCCCTGAAATTGAGGACATAGCAGACTTACATCTAACTCACCTGATAAGTCGCTTGCTAATGAATAACAGGCAGGTTGGAAAGGTGGCTACTTTTAGATCTATCTTTATTCCTTCAGTTTATTGAAACAAAAGATGCATGAATGCCTATCTCTCCCTTGGACCAGATTACATAGCAGCATTAGCTAAGATACCTAATGTTATAATGTATAGAGAAACATGAAATATATATTTGTGGCCATAAAACCCAGAAAAAATCTATATATTATTTCTAATATATAAAATAAAAATACAATGTGTATGTTAGACTTTTTTTAGAAGAAATACCACACTTTATTCAATAATTCAGAGATTGTATGTGTGTGTATAAATATATTTTTTTCTAGTCTTTTCATATACAGACTCACAATTTAGGCTTGAGATGATATTTTCTTTCTTCTTCTTTGTTTTTTTTTTTCCTTTTCTGTGTCCTTTTTTTTTAAATTTTATTATTATTATACTTCAAGTTTTAGGGTACATGTGCACAATGTGCAGGTTTGTTACATATGTATACATGTGCCATGTTGGTGTGCTGCACCCATTAACTGGTCATTTAGCATTAGGTATATCTCCTAATGCTATCTCTCCCCCCTACCCCCACCCCACAACAGTCCCCGGTGTGTGATGTTCCCCTTCCTGTGTCCATGTGTTCTCATTCCTCAACTTCCACCTATGAGTGAGAACATGCAGTGTTTGGTTTTTTTGTCCTTGCAATAGTTTGCTGAGAATGATGGTTTCCAGCTTCATCCATGTCCCTACAAAGGACATGAACTCATCATTTTTTATGGGTGCATAGTATTCCATGGTGTATATGTGCAACATTTTCTTAATCCAGTCTATCGTTTTTGGACGTTTGGGTTGGTTCCAAGTCTTTGCTATTGTGAATAGTGCTGCAATAAACATATGTGTGCATGTGTCTTTATAGCGGCATGATTTATAGTCCTTTGGGTATATACCCAGTAATGGGATGGCTGGGTCAAATGGTATTTCTAGTTCGAGATCCCTGAGGAATCACCACAATGGATGAACTAGTTTACAGTCCCACCAACAGTGTAAAAGTGTTCCTATTTCTCCACATCCTCTCCAGCACCTGCTCTTTCCTGACTTTTTAATGATGGCCATTCTAACTGGTGTGAGATGGTATCTCATTGTGGTTTTGATTTGCATTTCTCTGATGGCCAGTGATGATGAGCATTTTTTCATGTGTTTTTTGGCTGCATAAATGTCTTCTTTTGAGAAGTGTCTGTTCAAATCCTTCGCCCGCTTTTTGATGGTGTTGTTTGTGTCTTGTAAATTTGTTTGAGTTCACTGTAGATTCTGGACATTAGCCCTTTGTCAGATGAGTAGGTTGCGAAAATTTTCTCCCATTTTGTAGGTTGCCTGTTCACTCTGATGATAGTTTCTTTTGCTGTGCAGAAGCTCTTTAGTTTAATGAGATCCCATTTGTCGATTTTGGCTTTTGTTTCCATTGCTTTTGGTGTTTTAGACATGAAGTCCTTGCCCATGCCTATGTCCTGAATGGTATTGCCCAGGTTTTCTTCTAGGGTTTTTATGGTTTTAGGTCTAACATGTAAGTCTTTAATCCATCTTGAATTAATTTTTGTATAAGGTGTAAGGAAGGGATCCAGTTTCAGCTCTCTACATATGGCTAGCTAGTTTTCCCAGCATCATTTATTAAATAGGGAATCCTTTCCCACATTGCTTCTCTTTGAAGCAATTGTGAATGGGAGTTCACTCATGATTTGGCTCTCTGTTTGTCTGTTATTGGTGTATAGGAATGCTTGTGATTTTTTTAAATTGATTTTGTATCCTGAGACTTTGCTGAAGTTGCTAATCAGCTTGAGGACATTTTGGGCTGAGACGATGGGGTTTTCTAGATACACAATCATGTCATCTGCAAACAGGGACAATTTGACTTCCTCTTTTCCTAATTGAATACCCTTTATTTCCTTCTTCTGCCTGATTGCCCTGGCCAGAACTTCCAACACTATGTTGAATAGGAGTGGTGAGAGAGGGCATCCCTGTCTTGTGCCAGTTTTCAAAGGGAATGCTTCCAGTTTTAGCCCATTCAGTATGATATTGGCTGTGGGTTTGTCATAGATAGCTCTTATTATTTTGAGATATGTCCCATCAATACCTAATTTACTGAGAGCTTTTAGCATGAAGGGTTGTTGAATTTTGTCAAAGGCCTTTTCTGCATCTATTGAGATAATCATGTGGTTTTTGTCTTTGGTTCTGTTTATATGCTGGATTACATTTATTGATTTTTGTATGTTGAACCAGCCTTGCATCCCAGGGATGAAGCCCACTTGATCATGGTGGATAAGCTTTTTGATGTGCTGCTGGATTCGGTGTGCCAGTATTTTAATGAGGATTTTTGCATTGATGTTCATCAAAGATATTGCTCTAAAATTCTCTTTTTTGGTTGTGTCTCTGCCAGGCTTTGGTATCAGGATGATGCTGGTCTCATAAAATGAGTTAGGGAGGATTCCCTCTTTTTCTATTGATTGGAATTGTTTCAGAAGGAATGGTACCAGCTCCTCTTTGTACCTCTGGTAGAATTCAGCTGTGAATCCATCTGGTCTTGGACTTTTTTTTTGGTTGGTAAGCTATTGATTATTGCCTCAATTTCAGAGCCTGTTATTGGTCTATTCAGAGATTCAACTTCTTCCTGGTTTAGTCTTGGGAGGATGTATGTGTTGAGGAATTTATCCATTTCCTCTAAATTTTCTAGTTTATTTGTGTAGAGGTGTTTATAGTATTTCTCTGATGGTAGTTTGTATTTCTGTGTGATCGGTGCTGATATCCTCTTTATCATTTTTTATTGCATCTATTGGATTCTTCTCTCTTTTCTTCTTTATTAGTCTTGCTAGCGGTCTATCAGTTTTGTTGATCTTTTCAAAAAACCAGCTCCTGGATTCATTAATTTTTTGAAGGGTTTTTTGTGTCTCTATTTCCTTCAGTTCTGCTCTGATTTTAGTTATTTCTTGCCTTCTGCTAGCTTTTGAATGTGTTTGCTCTTGCTTTTCTAGTTCTTTAAATTGTGACATTAGGGTATCAATTTTAGATCTTTCCTTCTTCCTCTTATGAGCATTTAGTGCTATAAATTTCCCTTTACACACTGCTTTGAATGTGTCCCAGAGATTCTGGTATGTTGTGTCTTTGTTCTCGTTGGTTTCAAAGAACATCTTTATTTCTGCCTTCATTTCATTATTCACCCAGTACTCATTCAGGAGCAGGTTGTTCAGTTTCCATGTAGTTGAGCAGTTTTGAGTGAGTTTCTTAATTCTGAGTTCTAGTTTGATTGCACTGTGGTCTGAGAGGCAGTTTGTTATATTTTCTGTTCTTTTACTGTTCTTTGCTGAGGAATGCTTTACTTCCAACTATGTGGTCAATTTTGGATTATTTGTGGTGTGGTGCTGAGAAGAATGTATATTCTGTTGATTTGGAGTGGAGAGTTCTGTAGATGTCTATTAGGTCCGCTCAGTGCAGAGCTGAGTTCAATTCCTGGGTATCCTTGTTAACTTTCTGTCTCATTGATCTGTCTAATGTTGACAGTGGGGTGTTAAAGTCTCCCATTATTACTGCATGGGAGTCTAAGTCTCTTTGTAGGTCACTAAAGACTTGCTTTATGAATCTTGGTGCTCCTGTATTGGGTGCATATATATTTAGGATAGTTAGCTCTTCTTGTTGAATTGATCCCTTTACCATTATGTAATGGCCTTCTTTGTCTCTTTTGATCTTTGTTGGTTTAAAGTCTGTTTTATCAGAGACTAGGATTGCAACCCCTGCCTTTTTTTGTTTTCCATTTGCTTGGTAGATCTTCCTCCATCCCTTTATTTTGAGCCTATGTGTGTCTCTGCACGTGAGATGGGTTTCCTGAATACAGCACACTGATGGGCCTTGACTCTTTATCCAATTTGCCAGTCTGTGTCTTTTAATTGGAGCATTTAGCCCATTTATAGTTAAAGTTAATATTGTTATGTGTGAATTTGATCCTGTCATTATGATGTTAGCTGGTTATTTTGCTCGTTAGCTGATGCAGTTTGTTCCTAGCCTTGATGGTCTTTACTATTTGGCATGTTTTTGCAGTGGCTGGTACCGGTTGTTCCTTTCCATGTTTAGTGCTTCCTTCAGGAGCTCTTTTAGGGCAGGCCTGGTGGTAACAAAATCTCTCAGCATTTGCTTGTCTGTAAAGTATTTTATTTCTCCTTCACTTATGAAGCTTAGTTTAGCTGGATATGAAATTCTGGGTTGAAAATTCTTTTCTTTAAGAATGTTGAATATTGGCCCCCACTCTCTTCTGGCTTGTAGAGTTTCTGCTGAGAGATCTGCTGTTAGTCTGATGGGCTTCCCTTTGTGGGTAACCCGACCTTTCTCTCTGACCGCCCTTAACATTTTTTCCTTCATTTCAACTTTGGTGAATCTGACAATTATGTGTCTTGGAGTTGCTCTTCTCGAGGAGCATCTTTGTGGTGTTCTCTGTATTTCCTGAATTTGAATGTTGGCCTGCCTTGCTAGATTGGGGAAGTTCTCCTGGATAATATCCTGCAGAGTGTTTTCCAACTTGGTTCCATTCTCCCTGTCACTTTCAGGTACACCAATCAGACGTAGATTTGGTCTTTTCACATAGTCCCATATTTCTTGGAGGCTTTGTTCGTTTCTTTTTCTTTTTTCTCTCAACTTCTCTTCTCGCTTCATTTCATTCATTTCGTATTCCATCACTGATACCCTTTCTTCCAGTTGATTGCATCAGCTGCTGAGGCTTCTGCATTCATCACATAGCTCTCGTGCCTTGGTTTTCAGCTCCATCAGGTCCTTTAAGGACTTCTCTGTATTGGTTATTCTAGTTATCCATTCATCTAATTTTTTTTCAAAGCTTTTAACTTCTTTGCCATTGGTTCGAATTTCCTCCTGTAGCTCATAGTAGTTTGATCGTCTGAAGCCTTCTTCTCTCAATTTGTCAAAGTTATTTCCATCCAGCTTTGTTCCGTTGCTGGTGAGGAGCTGCATTCCTTTGGAGGAGGAGAGGTGCTCTGATTTTTAGAGTTTCCAGTTTTTCTGTTTTTTTTTCCCATCTTTGTGGTTTTATCTACCTTTGGTCTTTGATGATGTTGACGTACAGATGGGTTTTTGGTGTGGCTGTCCTTTCTGTTTGTTAGTTTTCCTTCTAACAGACAAGACCCTCAGCTGCAGGTCTGTTGGAGTTTGCTAGAGGTCCACTCCAGACCCTGTTTGCCTGGGTATCAGCAGTTGGTGGCTGCAGAACAGCGGATATTAGTGAACCGCAAATGCTGCTGCCTGATCATTCCTGTGGAAGTTTTGTCTCAGAGGAGCACCTGGCCGTGTAAGGTGTCAGTCCGCCCCTACTGGGGGGTGCCTCCCAGTTAGGCTATTCAGGGGCCAGGGACCCACTTGAGGAGGCAGTCTGCCCGTTCTCAGATCTCATGCTGCATGCTGGGAGAACCACTACTCTCTTCAAAGCTGTCAGAGAGGGACACTTTAGTCTGCAGAGGTTACTGCTGTCTTTTTGTTTTTCTGTGCCCTGCCCCCAGAGGTGGAGCCTACAGATGCAGGCAGGCCTCTTGAGCTGTGGTGGGCTCCACCCAGTTCGAGCTTCCCGGCCGCTTTGTTTACCTAATCAAACAACTAACTTGGCAATGGCGGGCGCCCCTCCCCTAGCCTCGCTGCCGCCTTGCAGTTTGATCCTGGAGTGCTGTGCTAGCAATGAGTGAGACTCTGTGGGCATAGGACCCTCTGAACCAGGTGCGGGATATAATCTCCTGGTGTGCTGCTTTATAAGCCCGTTGGAAAAGTGCAGTATTAGGGTGGGAGTGACCCGATTTTCCAGGTGTCGTCTGTCACCCCTTTCTTTGACTAGGAAAGGGAATTCCCTGACCCCTTGTGCTTCCTGGGTGAGGCAATGCCTCGCCCTGCTTCAGCTCGCGCACGGTGTGCTGCACCCACTGTCCTGCACCTACTGCCTGGCACTCCCCAGTGAGATGAACCCGGTACCTCAGCTGGAAATGCAGAAATCACCTGTCTTCTGTGTCACTCACGCTGGGAGCCGTAGACTGGAGCTGTTCCTATTCGGCCATCTTGGCTCCTCCCCATGCTAGCCTTTTCTTCACAGGAATATCAGTTCTACTCAGGATTACATTGAAGGTAAAATGTAGGTGTTAACGCCACTTTTTGTCTTATTACTGTCAGGAGACATCAGAGGATTCATATTTTGCTAGAAACTCACCCTGGTTGTTTTAGTTACTAATCTTCTTATTGCAACTTATCAAGCACATTTTGAATAAGTAATCATAATTCAAAACTTGAAATAAATAAAATAAAAACTTTTCAGGGAAAAAACTTTTACTCACTTTTTTGAATGAACATTATGTGAAACAGAAGATCAGCCAGAAGGGCAGGGGCTTTTGTTTGTTTAATTTAGTGTGGATTTCCCAGTGCTTAGCCCAACAGCCTGGCAGTTTGTCAATGCTCAATTAGTATTTGTTGAATGAATGAATTTGGATAATGATCATAATGCTTCTTTATTTCTTAAAGTAAAAGCATGCAGCTGAGTAAACTAAATACTCCCAATCTGATCAAATAATCAATCAATATTTTAGAATCTGTTTTATAATAGTCATTATTTAAGGAACACCAACTATGTGCTAGGCACTAAAGTAAATTAACACATTTAATTCTTACTGCAATTCTGTTTGAAGGACAACTGATATTTTGCCCATCTTATCACTGAGAAACTCACTGACAATTGCCTTTCTAAAGGTCATAGGGTAATCGTAGAGACAGAATTTGGTTTCATGCTTGCCTAACAACAAAACCTTTTTCACTTTACTACCTTATGACCATTTCCCTTGGCCCAAACCAGGTTTTCTCACTCCTTTATAACCAATGCCCTCACTTGATAAACAAATATCTCTTGAATTACTTGATTATACACTAAATACCATGATTGAAAGCAAGTCAAAGCAAAGAGGAATAAACTTCAATGTTCTCATGCTTTAACACCTATGCCCCTAGATTCTGACGCCTCCCCACCCTTCTTTTCCCAACCCTATCTCACCACATTGAGAAACACAGTCCTAAATGATACTTTTTATTAAGCTTTTGTGTGGTTGGTTTACACTAATACATATATAATTGCCTATTCTTAGGTTCATTATATGAAATTTAAGTAATCTGTACATTGAAGACTTCTCAGATAATTTCGTGGAATTTCTTATCAGTTCTTAAGTTCTAAACACAATATGATTCCAGTGAAATAGTTGAAAGGGAGTTCATTTAGTGTGCTTTAAACTTATTCCTGAACCTGAAAAATGTTCTAAATATCAAGACTCTCAAATGGCAAATTTGTTAAATAACTACATTGAATAAATTATCAAAGGGCAATTTTTATTTCTAAATCTGGGCAATGGTAACTGCTACAGAACTCCCTGCTTATGCTGAAGCAGGAGTGAGAACTAAAGCAGTGTTCACTGCCCTAAAGAAAATTATTGTGCTTAATGTTGGTGGGAGGCATAAGAGGAAGGCATGGTTGGTAGCAAATTGTACTTACAAAGTTTTTTAAAGCAGAAATTATTTTCTTTCTAAATTCAAAACATATACCTTTAAAACTGAGAAATCTTAGGGTTTCAAAAGATACCATTTCCATGGTCCTGGGCAATAGTATACTAAATTATTACTGGAACTAAAATTTAGTAAACACTTAACATGGGCCAGGTACAGTACTAAATGCTTTACAATTATTATTCCATGTGAAACTCACAGCAACCCCATGAGGAAGATAATGTTAGTCCCCTCATGCGGTAGTTGAAAAAGTCAAGGCTTAGAGAGGTTAAGGAATTTACCCAAAGTCATATTGACAGAAAGTGGTCAAGGCTGATTCAAAAAGATTGGTCTGACTCCAGAGCTTAAATTCTAATAAAGCTATGTTTTCCTGGATTTAGTATTCTTCACGTGGAAAACTGAAGATTTTTAGAGAGATTATCTGTAACATTAATTCCTGCTCTAATGGTCTCTGTATCTCAAGATCTCTCTCCACATTTTTCTAGGTGACTCAACCATTGGACACATCCAATTAACCTAATTCTTTCTTATTGGAGTGGGTGAGGGGTGGGAGAAGGAGCATGCCTTCAAAATCAGTAATAATTTTTAAATGAATAAGTTAACATTTAAAAATGTAAGTTCAATTTCTTCAGGATCACAGAATAATTAACAGTTTATAGAGGTTTCAACTCATTTGTTCTGAGTCTTAGCCCTTTACTTTTTTATTTCAAAAAGGTATATTGGGAAGGTATAAAGCACACCAAATATAAATAATTGAAACATGAACTATTCCTATATTCAGATAACATAATCCTTTAGGCCTTCTTTGAGCATAAGCAATTAAATATATTTTCTTTTCAATAATATATGCCATCTGAACTGTAAAACAATTTCCCAGAGATTTCCTGGAGTAGCTCAGACCCTATCTCATCACTGCCTTTCAGTATTGGTGCTAAAGGATTTGGCTTCACTCATTCTTGCAAATGAGATTTCTCCTTTCCGGGTGTTATGGTCTGAACTGTGTTTCCCCAAAATGTATATGTTAAAGGCCTGATCTTTCAGTATGTGACTATACTTGGAAGTAGAGGCTTTGTAAATGTGATTAAGTTATAATGATGCTGTTAATGTGGGCCCTAATTCAATCTGACTAGTGTCCTTATAAGAAGAGAAAATTTAACACAGAGACACCCTGGAGTGCACACACACAGAAGAAAGACCATGTGAGGACACAGTGAAGATGGCCATCTGCCAGCAAATGAAAGAGGTCTCAGAAGAAACAACACTGCCAACAATTTGATCTTGAACTTCCAGCCTCCAAAACTGTGAGAAAATAAATTCCTGTTGTTTAAGCCCCAGTCTATGGTCCTTTGTTATGGCAGCCGTAGCAACTACAACACAGGATTTTTCACAAGAGGTCCTCCAGTAAGGCTACTTCTCCAACATAAGACGTGGTACTATTGACTCTGCCTCTATCACCCCTTCCTCACCCCAACTCAAATGACCTTACCAACCCCAACTCATCTCCAGCTGACCTAATTTCTGCCATTAAGATAAGCCAATGTGCATTGCACAAAGATATAAATAAATCAATTAAAACTCAATGTGCATCCTAAAACAAAAGTAAGTTTGGTCCTGTCCTGATATGATAGTAACTTCAAGAATGAAAGCTGTATTCATATTTACAAGATTTTTGTGTTTAAAATGTTGATACAGTGCAATTATTTGACTACATTAGAGGTTTGTGTGCTGATACTTTGACAGAGGACACAGCTATCTGTAGACAATCCAGAAATGTACAGCACTGAGCATATAGAAATGTAAATAAATAACTAGATTCCTGCTCCAAGATGGCTAAATAGATGAAGCCGGGAAGAACATCTCCCACCAAGGGACTGCAACATCGGGAAGACTGGCGCAATCCTAGCCAACCTTCACAGGGAAGGCATGGAGAGCAAATGGAGGGAAGACACAGAAGCTGGACTGAAGGGGAAGGAAGCTGGGAACCCTGCACAGGGATACTGTGCACGGGAACTCATTCCTAACCCACAATGACTCCTGTGGTGGAGGACAGGCAAGGAGCAATCAGCTCTCACCACAGGCCTCTGGAATCTTGGCAGGAGGAGAGCCCTTGACCACCATGGACACTTGAGTTGGCAGGGAAAGCTGCTTAGAGAAGTGGTAGGGGCACAACTCCAGCCAGTGCAGAGCCCAGAGAGTTTGATGCAGAAACATCTGTAGTGGAGCATGGCCAGAGATGCCCATTGCCCTAGGCTTGACTTGCTCCCATGTGAGACTTTAGCCCTAGGGGAACTGTAAGACCGGAAATCTGCAGGGAGCTCTTGCCCATGAGATGGTGCTAGTCTGACCTGAGCACTCCTTGGTCTGCTGGCTTCTCCTGGGGCCCCAGTCTGGCCACACCTACTTGCAGTGCAACCCCCAGGTACCTCTGAGGGCCTGCATCACAACTCCTGCATTAGTGGACCACATCTGATTATGGGAGTGCTGCAGCAGAGTGACCCCCACTGACATGCACCAGCCTGCCCATGCCCTCTCCACACTGCAGCCTCCCCTATGCCACATTGCTTGCAGGCACTTGCCCAGGCCACCTGCCCAATATGCTTTGCCAGCATCTATATGTATGGGCGGACCTTCCCCTTCCTTCCCCGACAGCTCACATGTGTGCCTGTATCCTGCCATGCCACTGCTGCCAACATCAGTGCACCCCACCCTACTGCTCCCTGCTGCACGGCCATTGTCATTGGAGCCCAGGGAGGCATGAAGCCCACCAATCCTGTCCCTGCCAGCACCTCACTCCTGTGCCAACATTACCACTTGAGTGAAACTAAGCACAGAGAGCAGCAGACCCTCCCCTGCCCCGAACATCCATAGACGGTGCACAGAGACCTGCCCCAAACATCCATAGACGGTGCACAGGGACCTGCCCCTCCAGTGTCCTGCCCCCTTGCCAATGCCACTACCAGTGTGACTGCACATATAGTTGCCAATAAGTGGGCCCCTGCCCCAACAAGCTGTGCTGGTTCTGCCGCTACTGTGAACACCTGCACAAAGGCAGGAACCTGGCACCCACTAGTACCCTGCCACAGTTGATGATCATACATCTCGTCATGCTGCCACTGCTGCTGACACATGTGAATGAGGACAAATCCTGCTGCCACTGCCCTATGAAGTGCTTTGACTGGCACCACCCGTCGAAGTGTTATGACCAGAAGTCTGGGAGCACCTCAGCCCATCCAGTGCAGTAGGTCCCTAACCTTGAGGAGCCAGAGAACAAAGCCAGGTCCCAATAGTAGTCCACCAGAGTTAGAGCATGCAGTCCAGGAGTCCTTGGCTGAGCCTTGGTCCTCTAAAGTCTTCTAGTAATGAAGGCAGTTGACTGAACCCACCTCATACCACAATCAAACCCCAAAGGTCATCAAATAGGATAAAAGAAATTGAAATCCTATACAAAGAACAACAACTTCAAAGATTTAAGGACCATCAGCCCACAAAGATGACGAAAAAACACTGTTAGAACTCTGACAACTCAAAAAACTAGAGTGCCTTCTTTCCTCCAAATGACCATACTACCTTTCCAACAAGAGTTCTGACCTGAACTGAGATGACTAAAATAGCAGAAATAAAATTTCAGAATACGGATAGAAATAAAGATCATAAAGATTCAGGAGAACATTGAAACCCAATCTAAAGAATTAAGAATCACAATAAAACAATACAAGAGTTGACAGACAAAATAGCTGGCACAAAAAAGAACACAACCAACCTGATAGAGCTGAGAAACACACTACAAAAGTTTTATAATGCAATCATAAGTATTAACAGCAGAATAGACCAAGCTGAGGAAAGAATTTCAGAGCTTGAAGACAGACTTTTTGAAGAAGACAGCCAGACAAGAATAAAGAAAATATAATGAAAGGGAAAAAACAAAACCTCCAAGAAATACGGGATTATGTAAATAAACTGAATGTATGACTCATTGGTGTCCCTGAAAGAGATAAGAGGAATGGAAACAACTTAGAAAATATACTTCAGGATATCATCCATGAGAATTTCCCCAACAGAGCTAGAAAGGACAACATGCAAATTCAGGAAATTCAGGGAATCTCACAAAAGACTTCAAAAGAAGATCATCCCCAAGACACATAATTATCAGATTCCCCAAGGTTGAAATGAAAGAAAAAATGTTAAAGGCAGCTAGAGAGAAAGGACAGGTCACTTACAAAGGGAAGCCCATCAGACTAATAGCAGACCTCTCAGCAGAAACCCTAAAGCCAGAAAAGATTGGACAGCAATATTCAGCATTCTTAAAGAAAAGAAATTTCAACCAAGAATTTCATATCTGGCCAAGCTAATCTTCATAAGCAAAGGAGAAATAAGATGCTTTAAAGACAAATAAGAACTGAGAGAAATCATTACCACCAGATCTGCCTTACTAGAGCTCCTGAAAGAAGTACTAAATATGGGAGGAGGAGGGGAAGATTGTTATAAGCTACTGCAAACACAAACTTAAGCACACAGACCAGTGACACTATAAAGCAACTACACAAACCAGTCAGCATAATAAACAGCTAATATGACAGCATTAAATCCACACAGGTCAATATTAACCTTGAATATAAATGGGCTAAATGCTCCAATTAAAAAGCAGAGTGGCACCTTGATAAAGAAGCAAAACCCAATGGTATGCTGTCTTCAAGAGACTCATCTCTAATGCAATTATACCCATGGGTCCAAAATAAAGTGATGGAGAAATATCTACCAAGTAAATGGAAAACAGAAAAAAAGCAGACATTGGAATCCTAATTTCAAACAAAACAGACTTTAAACCAACAAAGGTCAAAAAAGACAAAGAAGGGCATTACCTAATGGTAAAGGGTTCAATTCAACAAGAAGACCTAACTATCCTAAATATATATGCACCCAACACAGGAGCACTTAGATTCATAAAGCAAGTTCTTAGACCTTCAAAGAGACTTAGACTCTCATTCAACTATAGTGGGGGACTTCAACACCACACTGACAATATTAGACAGATCATAGAGTCCAAAAATTAACAAAGATATTCAGGAGCTGAACTCAACACTAGACCAAATGGATCTGATAGACATCTACAGAACTCTCCACCCCAAAACAACAAAATATACATTCTTCTCATCTGCAAATGTCACTCAAAAATCAACCACACAATCAGACATAAAACAATCCTCAGCAAATGCAAAAGAACCAAAACCTTACCAACCACTCTCTCAGACCACAGCACAATAAAAATAGAATTTACAACTAAAGAAAATTGCTCAAAATCATACAATTACATGGAAATTTAAAAACAGCCCTACTCCTGAATGACTTTTGAGTAAATAATGAGATTAGGGCAGAAATGAAGTTCTTTGAAACTAATGAGAACAAAGATACAACCTACCAGAATCTCTGGGACATGGCTAAGGCAGTGTTAAGAGGGAAATTTATAGCACTAAACATCAACATCAAAAAGTTAGAAAGATCTCAATTTAACAACCTAACATCACAACTGAAAGAACTAGAGAGGCAAGAGCAAACGTATCCCAAAGCAAACAGAAGACAAGAAATAACCAAAATCAGAACTGAACTGAAGGTGATTGAGACATGAAAAACTATTGAAAGAATCAATGAAGCCAGAAGCTGATTTTTTTGGAAAAAAAAAGTATAAGATAGATATACCACTAATTAGACTAATAAATGAAAAAAGAGAGATAGAAATACACACAATCAGAAATGACAAAGGAGATATTACCACTGACTCTACAGAAATACAAATAACCATCAGAGACTATTATGAACACCTCTACACACAGAAACTAGAAAATCTAGAAGAAATGGATAAATTCCTACATAAATACACCCTCCCAAGACTGAACCAGGAAGAAATAAAATCCCTGAGCAGACCAAAAATGAGTTCCAAAATTAAATTAGGAATAGCCTACCAAACATAAAAAGCCCTAGACCAGACAGATTCACAGCTGAACTCTACCAGATTTACAAAGAAAAGCTGGTACCATTCCTACTGAAACTATTCCAAAAAATTGAGAAGGAGGAACTCCTCCCTAACTCATTCTATGAAGCCTACCAAAACCTATCAGTGACACAACAGAAAAAGAAAGCTTCAGGCTAATATCCCTGATGAACATAGATGCAAACATACTAGCAAACCAAATCCAGCAGCACATAAAAAAGCTAATCCACCATGATCAGCTAGGCTTTATCCCTGGGATGTGAGGTTGGTTGAACATACGTGAAACAATAAACATGATTCATGACATAAACAGAACCAAATACAAGAACCACGGATCATTTCAATAGATATATTAAAGGCCTTTGACAAAATTCAACAACACTTTATGTTGAAAAAAATATCAAAAAACTAGGTATTGAAGAAACATATCTCAAAATAATAAGAGCCATCTGTGACAAACCCATACCTAACATCATGCTGAATGGGCAAAAGCTGGCAGCATTCTCTTTGAAAACTGAAATAAGACAAGGATACCCTTTCTCACCTTTCCTATTCAACATAGTATTGGAAGTCCTACCCAGAACAATCAGTCAAGAGAAGGAAATTAAGGAAGAGAGAAAGTTGAACTACCCCTGACATGATTTTATATCTAGAAAATCCCATAGTCTCAGCCCAAAAGCTCTTTCAGTAAACAATTTGCTAAACAATTGCAGTAAAAATTCAGGATATAAAATAAATGTGAAAAAAAAAAACCACTGGCATTCCTGTATACTAAAACACCCAAGCAGAGAGCCAAGTCAGGAACAAACTCCTGTTTACAATGGCCACAAAAAGAATAAAATTCCTGAGAATACAGCAAACAAGGGGGGTAAAAGATCTCCACAATTAGAATTACAAAACATTGTTCAAAGAAATCAGAGATGACACAAACAAATGGAAAAATATTCCATGCTCATATATAGGAAGAATCTATATTGTTAAAATGGCCATACTGCCTAAAGAAATTTATGGATTCATTGGTATTCCTATCAAGCTACCAATGACATTTTTCATACAACTAGAAAAACTATTTTAAAATTCATACAGAACAAAAAAAAACCCTAAATAGCCAATCCTAATCAAAAAGAACAAAGCTGGAGGTATCATGCTACCCAACTTCAAACTATAATACAGGGCTATGGTAACCAAAACAGCATGGCACTAGTACAAAAATAGACACATAGACCAATGGAACAGAATAGAGAGCCCAGAAATAAGGACATATACCTACAACTATCTCATCTTCGACAAAGCTTACAAAAACAAACAATGAGGAAAGGACTCCTTATTCAATAAATGGTACTGAAATAACTGGCTAGCCATAGGCAGGAGATTGAAACTGGGCCCCTTCCTTATGCCATATAAAATAATCAGCTCAGGATGGATTAAAGACTTAAATGTAAAACCTAAAACTATATAAACCCTGGAGGACAACCTAGGCAGTACCATTCTGGACATAGGAACTGGCAAAGATTTCATGATAAAGACACCAAAAGCCATTGCAACAAAAGCAAAAATTGACAAATGGGATCTAATTAAACTAAAGAGCTTCTGCACAGCCAAAGAAACTATCAACAGAGTAAACAGACAACCTACAGAATGAGAGAAAATAATTGCAAACTATGCATCTGACAAGGTTTAATATCCAACATTACAAGGAGCTTAAACAAATTTACAAGGAAAAAAAAAACATTAAAAAGTGGGGAAAGGACATAAACAGACACTTTTCAAAAGAAGACATACATGTGGCCAAAAAGTACATTAAAAAGTTCAATATCACTGATCATTAGAGAAATGCAAATTAAAACCACAATGAGATATCCTCTCACACCAGTCAGAATGGCTATAATTTTTTTAAACTTCTATTTAAGTTCAGGGGTACATGTGCAGGTTTGTTACATAGGTAAACTTGTGTCATGGGGTTTATTATACAGATTATTCCATCACCCAGGTATTAAACTTGGTTTCCATTAGTTTTTTTTTTTTGCTGATCCTCTTCCTCCTACTACCCTCCACCCTCCAATAGGCCCCAGTACATTGTTTCCCTCCATGTGTCCATGTGTTCTCAGCATTTAGCTCCCACTTACAAGTGAGAACATGTGGTATTTGGTTTTCTGTTTCTGCATTAGTTTGCTAAGGATAATGGCTTCCAGCTGCATCCATGTCCCTGAAAAAGACATGATCTTATTCTTTTTCATGGCTGCATAGTATTCCATAGTGTATATGTACCATATTTTCTTTATCCATTCTTCCACTGATAGCATTTAGGTTGATTCTATGTCTTTGCTATTGTGAATAGTGCTGCATTGAGCATACATGTGCACGTGTCTTTATGATAGAATGATTTATATTCCTTTGAGTACATATCCGGTAATGGGATTGCTGAGTCGAATGGTATTCCTGTCTTTAGGTCTTTGAAGAATCACCACACTGCCTTCCATAATGGCTGAACTAATTTACACTCCTGCCAAGAATATATAAGCATTCCCATTTCTCCACAACCTGGCTAGCATCTATTATTTTTTGACTTTTTAATGATAGCCCAGAATGACTGTAATGAATATACTTGTGTGCCTTTATGATAGAATGACTTATATTCCCCTGGTGTATTCCTTTGGGTATATTGAAAGCAATATAAATCATGGGAAAAATGCATTTACCTCCTTTTGATGAGAATAAATATTAGAAAAATAATATATTTTTGGAAACATAATATAATATTTGGAGACATAATATATGTCTCCAAAGTCAGGCTTATACTTTGTTTCTCAATAATAGCCCAGAATGGCTATTATTAAAACTTATAAGTGGAAGGTAAATTATGAGAACACATGGACACATGGAGGGAACAACTGAAACTGGGATCTACTTGAGGGTGGAGGGTGAGATGAGGAAGAGGATCAGAAGAAATATTGGGTACTAGACTTATTACCTGAGTGACAAAATATCTGTACATTAAACCTCCCATAACAAACCTGCACATATACCCCTGAATCTAAAATAAAAGTTTTTTTTATTTTTTGAGACAGAGTCTCGCTCTGTCGCCCAGACGCGTGATCTCTGCTCACTGCAAGCTCTGCCTCCCAGGTTCATGCCATTCTCCTGCCTCAGCCTCCTGAGTAGCTGGGACTACAGGCACCTGCCACCATGCCCGGCTAATTTTTTGTATTTTTTTTAGTAGAGACGGGGTTTCACCGTGTTAGCCAGGATGGTCTCGATCTCCTGACCTCGTGATCTGCCCGCCTTGGCTTCCCAACACGCTGGGATTACAGGCGTGAGCCACTGCGCCTGGCAAAAGTTTTTTAAAAATAAAATAAAATGTTTATGGAAATGTATAAAGAAATACAATAAATGACCAGCATAAAAGGATAAATTTTCATAAATAATTATTATCTATTTTTTTGTCATTCTACATATTCTGTTTTCAAAATGAAGCCAAATCGAGATGATCTGTTTATAGATTATTTTATATGGTTTGTTTATGGGAGCCCAGACTCCAACAATACCTTCACCTCACCTAAATCACTTAAATATAATGCAGCATAAGTCCCAAGCCAAGGCAAATACCAGATCTATTCAGGAAAAAGGAATAGATGGGTGATTTTCACTAACTTTCAAAGATTTTTTTTTTTTTTTTGAGACAGAATCTCACTCTGTTGCCCAGGCTGGAGTGCAGTGGTGCCATCTCAGCTCACCGCAACCTTCACCTCCCAGGTTCAAGTGATTCTCCTGCCTCAACCTCCTGAGTAACGGGATTACAAGACTTACTACCATGACTGACTAATTTTTGTATTTTTAGTAGAGACAAGGTTTCACCATATTGGCCAGGCTGGTCTCAAACTGCTGGCCTCAAGTGATCTGCCAGCCTTGGCCCCGCAAAGTGCTGGGATTACAGGTGTGAGCCACGGTGCCCGGCCTCAAAGATAGCTTTAAATGCTCTCATATTAATGCTTCATGCTAACTTGTTTCTTATCGTCTCATTAGAGTAGTAGGCCTAACATTTACCATACGTTGACCATTTGTGCAATTTATCAACCAATCTGGTATACTTCTGAGCATGAAACTAGGAGCTATTAATAATTATGCTAGAATGACAGATGAAAGTTGGATTGATGCTAGGAAAATCAAGATCACTCTTCTATAACTAAAGGGCATATAGCACAATACCAATTTATATATTAACAATGGCTCAAAATTTGGTTTTCAGCTCAGTAAAACAAATAGAAAAAAAATGTTTAATTATATTACAAAGTGAAAAGTTGAACACATGGTGATTGTTTGGCCGTCAGCCACCAACACCATCAACAGTACATATGAATGCTGTGTCTATGTAAATATCTACAGGCAAAGAGTCGTGGGGAAAAATGCATTCATCTCCTTTTGATGAGAGTAAACATTGGAAAAATATATTATTTCTCCAAAGTTATGCTTATACTTCCTAAAAAAGTTTATTTTAGTTACTATATTTGCATTTTTACTGGCATAAGACCTGGTATATATTTTTGTCTCCAAAAGGTTGAAGAGGAGTTGAGCAAGGAATCACAAAAAGAAAAAATATTTCTCTGGATCAGCAGGCTGCTTATGGATGATGTTAACAGCACAAATCCAAGTTTTGTTTGTGTGTTTCAAGTATGTTTAACTAAAGTTTTAGTTCTCATCTGTTTTGAGCCATTTTTAAACTGCACAAGGAATGCACAAAACTCTTCAAATACGGCACACAGTCCTCATTGGTGGTGCTTCACCAATTTGGCCTAAGGCTATCATTGGCTCCTCCTTTCTGCATGTTCCCCCTAACGACTTAGCATTCTTGACCCTCTGTATTGCCTGCATCCTTCCCTGCTGCCCTGTCAGGATGATCAGCTCCTAAAAGTCAGAGGCTCTCTGCTGCTCATATTGCTTCTTTACCATCCAACATACATGCTTGAAATAGAATGAGTGCTCCATAAATTTTTGCCAAATGAACTAAAAGGAAGAAATCCATACTTCTTGGCCCTGTTTAAGAGGAACATCTTCAGATTTTCTTTTAGCATCTCTCTTTTTTTTTTTTTTTTTTTTTTTTTTTTTTTTTTTTTTTTTTTTTTTTTTTTTTTTTTTTTTTTTTTTTTTTTGAGACAGGATCTTACCCTGCCGCCTGGGCTGGAGTGCAGTGGCGCGATCTTGGCTCACTGCAAACTCCGCCTCCCAGGTTCAAGTGATCCTCCCGCCTCAACCTCCCGAGTAGCTGGGGTTACGCCTGGTGGCACATGCCCAGCTAATTTTTGTATTTTTAGTAGAGACAGGGTTTCACTATGTTGGCCAGGCTGGTCTCTAACTCCTGACCTCAAGTGATCTGCCCACCTCGGCCTCCCAAAATGCTGGGATTATAGGTGTGAGCCACCACACCTGGTCTCTTTTAGCATCTTAAATTATGGAGAAATGAAAACAGCGCCAAGAAAATAAATAAAAATATGGATTCTGTAAGAAAAGGGTACTGAAGTTTTGGTTTTGTTTGTTTTCTTTCTTTTTTTTAATCTTGCAAATAGAAGAACACTATATAAATGCCTGCGGGTTGATGAAAGATAGTGCCCAGTGAATATCTGCCAAAAATTGAAAAGGAATTTGGCTTAATTTGCAACAATAGGGCTAATGTAGGTTGAATACACCTAAGAAAGAACACCACATCGACTACAACAGTAATTAAGTAGTTCACCTAGGCAAGGCTGTGGCCCTTTTTACCTGCAGGGAAATTTAAATGAGAGTGTCAACTTAGGTAAATCAGGCTTTTACATGTCTCAGGCAATAGGGGAACCAAGTAACCCCATAAAGTCTCTTCCAGCCCTTGGATTGATTATCCATTAAGAGTAAATTTGAAATCACAAACTGTACACAGAAAAATTATAAGCAACTATTAACTAGAACGCATCTTTAGATTTTAATTGAGCCATACTGAAATCATGGCTCTGGCTGATAAAAGGATCTCAAAAAATAAATTTTTTTAGTAGAAAACAAATATGTACAGATGCATTTAGCCCCAAGCTGCCAGTCCAAGTTGTAATAATAGTATAAAAATTAGTCTGTGGTATAACAAGCAAATGGTTGTAGACAGAACTGGGCAGTATTTTTAGACCCCAAGAGAATTAATTAAGCTTTTAAAAACATAATTGAACTAGGTATTTTTATAAACATACTAGAACATCTGATGCATACACACTTGAATGTGCAAAATAGCTAATTATATACACTGTTTATAAGTCTGTCTCAGCAATAAAGGGGAAATTCCTCTATTTGTGGCCCAATGAAAAAATGTGTTCCTTCTTATCCTTTTGTTTTGGTCAACATTTTAATTGCTCAGTAGCACTTAAGGCATGAAACACCGAGGGGAAAAATAAAAGCTGTAAAACTCATATTCATTATATCTCACTTATAATTTTGGACTTGTTTTGAGAACTTCACAAACTATTTATGAACATGATATATAAAATTTTTTTAAGTGTTTTGAAAATGTAAGTGCTTTAACCAAAAGAAACTCCTGAAATATTATTTCCCTTACTTAATAATTTAAAAGTGGCTGAAAAATGAGAAGTGGTCTACATTTTCACTTTCTTATAAGAAGCCATCCCTGCTCATTTGCTAGACATTCACAACTACATATACACTTAGACTGAAGGTAGGATATAATTAATTCCTACATTTTTTAATGTATCCATTCCTTCTACTAGACTATGTACTTTTATGAAGACGACTGTATCTCTATATTCAGTGTCTGGCACATAGTAGGTATTCAATAATGGCCAAGAGGATATTGAAAAAATGATTGAACAAATCCCCTTGGAAATGAAGTACATCAAAGTACGAGTATTTTCAGTGCAATTCTCCCTAACGCTATTTCTTGAAAGGCCAAACGGTGAATGGTGTAAGATGGGATCTGGCCTATGCAAAGAATGAGTCTTAAATGGCCTTGCAGATAAGGACAGAAATGCAAGTTTTCAAAGGACTCCTTAGATCTTCCATCATGAAACAAGGTCACAGGAAGCAAGGGATAATTGATAACATCTAAAACCTAGAACATAGGGTTTTGGGGTAAGATATGAGATAGTGGGAGATATGTTTGGATAAATAGAGTATTAGAAAGAGTTCAGATAGTTCATACTTTAAAGAACTTATTATACAAAACTAAAGAGTGAGCAAAGAGAAGCTTAAGGTACAATCAATATTATTGAGCAATAAAGTGATATAAATCTTATCTTTGTAGGTGGCCCAGAAAACAGATAGTTTTGAAGATTTAAAAAAAAAAAAAAAGAGAGAAAGACCACAGAAAATTGCATTACTGGGGTTTTCAGACCTGACCCAGTGCAATAAAAAAGAGGAGAAAACGTTGAAGTGAGGTTAATGAAATATTTTGGAGTTAAGAGTCGAAAAGATATGATGGCTGGCTAGATAGAGAATGAGAGAGAATTTAAGTTTGAAACAAACATTTTTGGTTTGGGAAACTAGATAGGTGGTGATCTGTTAAAAATATGAGAAGTTTAACAGGTGTGATTTTAGGAGAGGATGGAAAAAGGCACTTGGAATGTGGATCTGGAGCCAAAGAGAAGGCTGGGAAAAAAGGACTGGGAAAAAAGACTGAGAAGTCATTAGCGTGTGTGGGGTGTAAGTGTGTGTGTGTGTGTGTGTGTGTGTGTGTGTGTGTGTGTGCACGCGTTGGAAGTGGAAGCCATGGAGTGGATGAGACTTGAAGCCCTCCCTTTCTTCATCTGATTTGTAGGTACAAATATTCTTCTGGAGCAGGTGAGGCATGGGGATATTTGGTGGTAAGGGATGAATTGGAATGGCTTTTTTCCCCAAAGGTCCTCTGCTACCTACTAGATCTGGAGGTACATAACACAATGATGAAGAATTCAGAAAGTCACAATAAGAACAACTAAAGTACATTTAATCACAGCCCTGCCCTTGAAAATACCCACCTGGCAAGCATAATGCTATACTGTGACTTTACAAGAAGTAATCATTCAATCTATCCTTGTAACAGCCAGGAAATGAGTAAGATGTTAAATACAAGTCACATCTTTTATTAAAAATCTCCTGTATACATAGAACATTACAGAAATATATACCACACCAGAAAAACAGTTCAAAATTATTTTTCTCCCATGCTATTTTATATGTAGTTTTGATAGCAAGTTAAAAAGGCATATATAACAGTTTTGCATTTTTCATAAACTATGGAAAAGTATTCATGCATTTGTTCATCCAAACAATGTTTATTGAATTTCAATGTTTATATGCAAAATATGGAAATCAGTGACAAACAAGACAGGAAAAATCTCTATGTTTATAGCCAAGAATACAGAGTCTCATCATAATTAATTAAGAAGTAGATATTTAATTATAATAGGTGCTACAAAGGAGAAGAGCAAGATGTAATTAAATATCTTACATGAGGATCTGACCTAGTCTAGGAATCAGGTAAGACTTCCTTGAGGAAATGTCTTTTGAGCTGAATTCTAAGGAATCCTTAAAATTTATTGAGTCAAGAACTGGACAAGAACTTACCAAACAGAGAGAATAGCTTATGTGAAAGCACTGAGCTGGGAGCAAGCACAATACCTTCCAGAAAATGAAAAATCCAAATGTGGTTGAAGCTCGGTGAAATGGAACAGAGGGACCAAGGATAGGCTGGATTAGGGAGGAAAGTGTCAAATCCTGCAGGGTCCTGCAGGTCAGATTGAGGATTTGATCGTGAAGATGTACTGGTTATTCTTCCCGTTGTCTGCTCAGCTCTGTTATTCATGATGACCCCTGCAGAGTGAATTACCCAATCTCCTTGTTCTCCTGTTTCCAATTAGGTTCCAACAGGAGGCACTGACAGATCGGAGACTGGAGGAGAGATGAAACTCAAAAACTCAAGGTACTTCCGCTCCACTTCCTCCCTGTTTCATGGCAGTATCACGGGCGGTGGTTTGTCTCTCCACAATTACCACTCCTGCTGTGTGCTCCCTCCTCCTTGGGATAGCTCTCAATGATCTCTAGTAATAAAACTTCTTCCCCTTCTCCCTTCACCCTGAGGATAGTAGTAAATAACTTTCACTTCTGTCTTTATGTTCCTCAGTGTCTCCTACTGGTCCTCTTAACTGCAACCACACTGTAAAGTGATTCTTTTATTATAATCTCTATATTTGAACTTTTTGAGCTGAAGTCTGTTTCCTGCTGGGATCATGACTGACCCTTCACCATACAGCCAAAATCTATTTGTACTTTTCAGTTGATCACTCTGGCTGTTGTGAGGAAAATGGGTTGGATTGGAGGGAGCGACAGTAATGCCAGGAGATGGAGAAAACTGGACCATCTACTTGGGAAGGAAAAGTCAAGATTTGGTCACTGATGGGCTATAGAGGTGAATAAGAGGGAAGATTCAACAATAGTTCTGCTCAGTAATCAAAAGAAACAAATACTGGTTTCAAGGAATCAGACAATGCACATGTACCAAAATTGCTTACGATACTGATAAGGATGACTGGAAACATCTTAAGACTTTCTTCTGGTCCATATCTGCAAACTTTCTATATCTTGAATCCTGTAAAATGTTTTAAAACCAGACTCCCAAAAAACTTAAAAATAGCATTTTAGCATCAGGCAATATTTGCAGAGTACCTATGTGCAAGGCACTCTGGAAGATACTAAAAAGAGTCATCAAAGAAGAATGGTTAGGAACCTGGACTCTGAAAGCAGACTACCTTGGTTTAATTAATAGCCATGGATTTGCAGAAAAGAAGAGAAAGAAGGAAGGAGAAAAGGGTAAGCATCAAGGAGGGTGATGGGAAAACCTTGCTTATCCTTTACTCCCTTCCTAAACATACGATGTCTCTCTTTCTTTTCTGGTAACCTATCTCTTTGGTACATATTTGTATGTAAAGTTGTAGTCCAAATGGTAAGTGATCTGGAGGGATTTTTAGGAAATAGCATAATAAGAAACAATGTTTTGAATTTTGAGGGCTGTGAAGTGTTCTGAAATGATTTTCGAATGGCTAAACTTAGCTAACTTATTGAGCTCTTTTTGTATCAGGGACTATGCTAAGAGCTTTATAGATATGAATATTAACCCATTTATGCTGGAGGTTGCAAATTTGTGTGTGTGTGTGTGTGTGTGTGTGTGTAATCAGACCTTGATGATGACCTTGAGCAGTAGGAGATAAATAATTCCCACAAGCTTAGAGTTCCAATAATGGAACACTAGGCATAAATGGGTTATCTCATAATGCTTCCAACACCTCTATTTCCTTTCTCACAAAGGAAAGCCTAAAGATACCAATGTATTTGAAATGGTTTTGATTTAGTCCTACCTAAGTGAAAGGAAGTTTCTACTAAACGGAGGAGCATGAGACATTTAATGCCTTCTTTTATTCTTGTTATGCCTTTTACACCTTTAGAGTTAGAAAGGACTCTAGGGATTAATTATTCCAAATTCTCAACTCCTTCTGTATCTCACAGACATAAAAACTAAGTCCCAGAATACTGAGTACCAGGTTAAAATAACTAATAATTATCTGAGGTGGCACTTGAATTAAGGATCTCACCATTCTCTTAAAGATTCAGTAATATGTTAGATATCTGCATAGAAGTCCTGTGTAATCTTCCCCAGTCTTCTAGAATCATGTTTCAAAACTTTATATCCAAATTTAAATTATATTTTGTTAAATAATTTTTGCTTCCATCAGCATTCTCTTTTTAAGATTAGCTAGATTGCTATGATAGGAAAAATAACATCTTATAAGCCAGGAACCTACATGTCAATAACAGTTAACATTCCACTTGGAAAAGCAAGCTATTAAAGCTGAAATTGAGCAAGCTTCTAAGAAAGCCAATGCATGTATTTTATATCAAAGTGACTAAAGATGAATTCACAATCTTTTATAAACTACGGTTTTACTAAATTTGTTCGTCTTTGCTCTCAGAAAGTAGACTTGAGAAAATTCATTTTTAACCATATGTTATTTGCATCTGTGTGGTAGGGACAGCTGCATCTTAATTCAATTACCTTTCTTTTTCTTCGTGGGCACAGAGCTCCCAAGGGATGTTTCCCAGCTTTCCTTGCAGCTGGGAGCGAGGTGGACTAGTAACTGATACCTCAAGAAAGAGGAATGCGCATTTTTTCAGTTTTCAGTCTCTCTTTTTCCTGCCTCCACATTATTTTTAGACCATTGCAAGACAGTGCTAGAGACAGAAGGTCCTGTTTCTTGAAGGACAATTTGCTTTTGTCTTCTCATCTCTGACCTATTGCAATCAGCTCTAAACATCCTTTGGTATTCCATCCTTCACACTCTCTTTCTTTTCCTCTCTCATCTCTTCCTCTCTTTATCTTTTCTATTGTTCATGTGCAACTTTGTAATCTATCGTCATGGTAATAAGCATTATGTCTGGCCCAGAGCCACGTGAAGACAGAGCAGCTTCTATCTTTGGTGTGTCTCCACTTTTGCTTTGTTCATCTCTTTACCTATTTGATATTTTACCCCTCTTGGGCCTCCATGATGACCCAGTACCTTTTTTTCTCATTCCCAGAGACCCCCATTATGGGTCTTTCTTCTTTCTCAGGGATACTGGAAATAACATGGATCAATCTTTCCTTCATAGCAGGATTTTATTCAAAACAAGATTTTATTGTGTGGTATTCAGTTTCTTCGGGGTTTTGCTAAGTGGTTTGAAGAAAGACAATAAACGAAACTCATCTCTGCTGTAATTTTAATGGCCTATTGTCTTTTTTCTCCTTATGGGGTTGTTTTTTAACACTGGATTCTTAGATTTAAATACAATGAATGTATATGTAATGATGGAGTTCCAGTGTGATTGGCCAAGATGAGAATTTGGAATATTTAATTGTATTACCATCCTCGACTTTTGGCCAGTAGGCAGGTTTGCATCGCTGTACATTGCTGCTTACCGTTTTACTTCCTCTAATGTATTCTATACTAGTGCTTCTCAATCTTTAACAGATGTCGGAAGTTTTTAGACAGGAGGTTGAAATCCAGATTCCTGGACGTTATAGCCACAGATTCTGATTCAGTAGTTTTGGAGTGAAGCCCGTTAATTTGTATTTGTTAAAAAAAAAAAGGAAAAAAAAAGCTCCCATGATATATTAATACTGGTGGTCTAATGATGACACTTTGAGTAGTCTACAATGCAACTTGAAGCTCAGAGAAGCCCAGAGAAGAAAAGTCTGATAAATTTCTAGTTGAAATAAGACATGATCAAAACTGGCTCAAATTTCAATATTAACCTTTTGAATAGGAACACTGCTATATCATATAATCCTGCAGCTAAAATTGAATATACTAAGTCAAGTACTATTATTATAAAGATGAGGAAACAGATCTACAGACCTGAGAAGATTGTTTCACATCTAAAGAGAGATAGAAAAAATGTAGGGGTATGTATAGAAGAGAATGTTTTCAAAGACGGCCAGAACAGTATCTTCCATCACTCTTTTGCAATGTTACTTTGCTATTAGACCTTCAAGAAGTGATACTTTTTTGCCTTCCATTTGAATCTGGGCTGACCAGAAGGCAATGTTGGACCGATAAAGTGCAATGGAATTGAGATCATGTAACTCCAAGGCAGAGCCTTAAGAGGACTTCAATGTCTACCATTATCTCTTACTCGGATAAAAGCCAGTGCCAACTCTCAACCATGTGAGTGAAGCCATTGTGGATCTTCCAGCTCCCCCAGAGACCTAACCGACAATACAGGAAACAGAATGGCCTGTCAACCCACAGAATTCTGAAAAATAATCAATTGTTGTTTTAAGTCACTGACAGAAAGGGAAGTTTGCTTTGTAGTAGGTAGATTTGCAGATAACTGCAGTGATGGGTGTCCAGACCTCTCCTCCAGTAGTCTGTATATTTCACTGTGCTATCTTCTCATTCTCCTTTCTCCTACTTCTCATTTGTTCACTTAACCAATGCATTTTAAAGCATTTAAAATATGCCAGATACTACCAATTCAAAGGTTAATAAAAACACACTTGTTACCACTCTCATCAACCTCATAATCAAGAATAGAAAATAGACTAAACAATTGTCACGTATTTTGACCAAAGTACTAATATAACTAGTACAGAAGTGGTAAATAGAAACAGTGTGTGTGTGTGTATTTGTGTGTGTGTGCACGTGTATATTTTTAGTGGTTACAGAATCATGCATGGGAGAGGAAGAGAAGGTATTACTAAGGAATTGGTGCCTGAATATTATCATAAATTATATACCAGACAGATGAAGGCAATGAGAGAGTAATGTAAATTCACTAACATACCATTCTCAAATGTATTACTTTTGAATTTTGGTATCATTAACTACTCAAATAGTACATACAGATGTATGATTATATTAATGTGTACATTTACCTTGATTATATTACTAAAGTTATCATTCTGTATAAAAAGAGTATTAGAAGATAAAACACATTTCCGCTTGTATTCTCAATATTTCTCTCTCTAAAAATCTAATCAAAAAGCTGTTTTATTTGCTATTAATGTTCACTTAAATCAAGGATTAAATGACAAATCAAACTATTGTGGAAAATCTATGGGTTCCTTCATCAGGAATGGGTAATCAAAATGCCCTTGAATAATTTATAATTGAGGTAGGTTCTTTATTGATTAGAGTTTCAATTAAGACCAGAAAAACCTGTAATATAGAATAGAACATATCACTAGCTATTCCTGCGGCTTAAAAACTGTCGGATGATCTGAAAAGTAAGGCAGACTAAGCTTCAGGCAGAATATCCAAGAAGTGTCCAGCCCCAGAAATTGTCTCACTGCTGCTACACCCAGGGACTTGCACCTACCAATGAAGAAAGCTGCTGAAAATCAGGAAATTGGTGGCTCAGGTCTATGCTGCCTGTGTCACCACCTGAAGAGCAGAATTATGGTCTCTATCATAATTAACTTAGTTCAAAATTCAAGTTGACCATCAAAGTACCAGATTGGAGGACCCCAAATCACAACTGAAATCTTCGCCACAAGGACATCTGAGAAATGCTTTACTTTTTCTTTTTAATCTCCAAGCATTACAGTACTAGATGTCCCAGAAGAAAGAGGTTGGAATACATGTTTAAGGGAACCAAGCCACAGGATCCACCACAAAGACTAACCATAATCTTAACAAATGAATAAAGAAGTCAACTGCAGACTGGAAAAATTATACTCTCGTCATTCAACTGTGAATGTTGAAAAGAAGGTCAGATTGATTTATCTGCCATATTAGAGAAGACTATACTCAAGAACCACATCCAAAACCACTAGGACCAAGGGAAGTACGCTACTGATTTAAGTCAAAATTGTTTGTTAAAAAATATGGACGTGATTTTTGAAAATATTTACACAAACACGTTATATTTCTTTAAAGCTAACACAATGCATTTATTATTTCTTCTGTGTTTAACTATATTTCTTTTTGTTATAAATTTAAGTCTGTTTTAATATATTTCTACCAGATAAAGATTAAAAACTTTTGTTTGATGGTACATTTGATACTCCATAATTTTAATTAATGTATTATGTTTTGATAATATAAGGTTATTCTTTTTACTTTTGAACATTTTAAAATAAAATATTTCAGGGATATTGATAAGAATATATATTTAGTTTCTTAACCTTTTGATTTGAACAAATTGTCATTTCTTCTCATAATGTGCTCACATAACAGAGCCTACTGGGTAAATGCAAGATGAAATAATACTCATAAATACTCCTAAAATCATAAAAGTAAACTATGGCTTATTTACAACAAAACTTTCAGAATAGGACACATTTGGGAAGTTTTGATTCCAAATAAAAAAAATTTAGGTACAAATAATTTATCTGAAAACATGAAAAAGTATTTTCTCAGAGGAAGTATATATTTTGTAAATGTGAATATTGGTAAAAATTTAAAATAATTAATTTTCTGGCAATCGAATCTATTCTGAATAATGACTTCTTGAAGTCTATGAATTTTATTAACTTTCAAATCCCCATCCAGAAAACAGAAAGTTAATATCTTATCAAAAGATAAACTGTGAGGAAAGGAAGCTCTGTGGTTCAGTGAAAAGTCAGATATTGTTAACGAGCGTGGACTGCAGCTGTAACACATGAATCATCATAAGAAGCTGAAAGTCTTACTGTTCAGTGCACAAAACTATTAGTCTAATTTGGCCTCAGCTAAGTGGCAGAGAGTTGGCAATGAGCCAGCTGGAGAGCTGGATGCAGTTATAGTGATTAATTGGATTTTTCTTTTATAAAGCATAGGCAGCTAAGGCTTATTCCCACAAGGACAGAGTAATGATACCAAATACAAGGACTAAAGACAGGATTGGTGATGTCTAGAACAAAATTTTGTAGATATTTTTTGCTGTCTTCAAAAACAGAGATCCTAGAAGTCACTCAATGAAATTCAAAAAACCTCTGTCATGCTTCCAGGCCAGCACCATGGAAAGGATTGATTTCATATGCCCCTCCCCCAAGTACCATCTTGTGGATAACCACAGATTATTGTTATTTCTGAATGCTAGGGCTATGAACGATTTTTTGAACAATTTTTAATAAAATTTTTGCTTATCTCTATTATTTTTCAAAATAAACATATTTTTGTAAAGAAAAACCTATAAAATATCAAAAAGGTATTTTGCAACCCTCTTCAAAAAAGCAAGTTTTAAAATATCAGTTATAACAGAAATTATTTTTTCCTACTTTGAACTCTGATAAACCTATTTCAATGTAGATTCAACAGAGTCACCCGTGAAAAGACAATATTGCAGCCTATGGAGTATTTTTATTCACAGCATATTATTTGATGACCACAAAAATTCTATCAAGTAGGTGGAACGAACTTTATTTTTTCCATTTTACAAAGGAGATTATAACAGCTCCACGGAAATAAATGTTTTGTCCAAAGATACCATAGCTGGTAAATAGCAAAAACAAATTTCCAGTTTGGGCTCTGTATCATTTAAAAAGCAATCTCAATCCCCTCTCCCACATCAAAATAAGCAAACAAAAAAATTCCACAAAAATGTTTTAGATTTTAAAAAATCAAACGGCAAAAAATGTTTATATGCTACCAGAAACACTCTAAATTGTTTAAAAGAGAGTTCGCCTAAGACATGATCTGGCAATGCTGAATGGAGGAAGGGAGAGGACTTTCTCAGCACTCTCCTCCATTCCCAGGTAACCAATAAATTTATCCTACCAGGGTGTTAGCATCCTTACTTTGTTGTTCTACCCAAAGCAGTGACACTAATGCAGAAAATATGGCCAGGCGAGAGAAGCCCTTCTGACTGGCTGAGGGAAGTGGCACTTTGGCTGGTAAGAGCCTCTTCAGTTCTCCTTACCATTTTGACAAGCCTTGACTAAATTAGAAGATCAAAGAATATTTACATCAACTAATCACAGTATCATATGTCATTGACAAATGATAAAAAACCCAAATACTAAAATTCTCAGGGAATATTTAGAGTAAACAGACAATAGATGATAGAAGGCTTTCTAGTATATTCCGTAACTGTCTCAAAAGAGATGAAAGAAAAGCACATAATAGATGAAGCATTTTAATATTGGAAATTACAATATACATCAAGATGTTCGGGGTGAATATCGAGTAAAATTTTAACAGTTTTGCTCTTATAAAATAACTCACTGAATTGAGCTACATCCTGCAGAAGCTTTTCTGCACAACCTTGTGGTCCCTTTAAGTTACAAATGGGATTTTCATAGGCTATTGCTTCTTTTAACCTTAACAGAAATTTGACATTAAATTAAATTGTCTGCTCATCATCACTGGTCATCAGAGAAATGCAAATAAAAACCACAATGAGCTACCATCTCAAGCCAATTAGAATGGCAATCATTAAAATGTCAGAAACAACAGATGCTGGAGAGGATGCGGAGAAATAGGAATGCTTTTACACTGTTGGTGGGAGTGTAAATTAGTTCAACCATTGTGGAATATGGTGTGGTGATTCCTCAAGGATCTAGAACTAGAAATATCATTTGACCCAGCCATCTCGTTACTGGGTATATACCCAAAGGATTATAAATCATGCTACTATAAAGACACATGGCACACGTTTATTGTGGCACTATTCACAATAGCAAAGACTTGGGACCAACCCAAATGTCCATCAATGATAGACTGGATTAAGAGAATGTGACACATATTATACACCATGGAATACTATGCAGCCATAAAAAAGTATGAGTTCATGTCCTTTGCAGGGACATGGAGGAAGCTAGAAACCATCATTCTCAGCAAACTATCACAAGGACAGAAAACCAAACATCGCATGTTCTCACTCATAGGTGGGAATTGAACAATGAAAACACTTGGACACAGGGTGGGGAACATCACACACTGGGGCCAGTTGCGGGTGGGGGGCTGGGGGAGGGATAGCATTAGGAGAAATACCTAATGTAAATGATGAGTGCAGCAAACCAACATGGCACGTGTATACCTATGTAACAAACCTGCATGTTATGCACATGTACCCTAGAACTTAAAGTATAATTTTTAAAAAATTTAAATTTGCAAATGAAAATTCCATTTCTATAGTGGCCAAACGCCTTTATATAAATACAATAAAATGTATTTTCTATTGACAGCCAAAGCACTGCCAGAAACAGCGTCTATGCCAGGAAGGAAATTAAATATTTATTTCAGGAAGGAGAATATTTAATTTTGTTGTGCTTTTGGATTATGATTAATCAAAAATTCCAAATGTGTTCTTAAGTGTAGCTTCTGAATATCATCATCTTCTTAACAAAATTAATAAGAATGACAAAATTTATTAAAAATGATTAGTAGAATGGAAATACAAAGTGTTATGAAAGGGACAAAATTTTCTGTTTATTACCTTCTATTATGCAAAGCAATTAGACACTTTGGTGCCATAAATTTACCATTTGTCCTATGTTTCCAAACTGAGCCATTCCCAAATTTTTAACTGTGTACATCCTTCTGTGAGTTAGCCCAATGGTGACAATATAGATTAGATTTTGAGAATTAAAAGATTAAAAATTTATTTTAGCAATAGAAACACATTCTGTACATTGGCCAGTTCTAAGCATTTTTAAAATCCTTTAAAAGTAGTAACATCAATTATCAGATATAGGCAGATTGAAATGAGATATTTTTAGCCTCCCAAATTAGCAACAAGAAAGTCAGGTAATTTCCAATACTAGAGATAACCTGAGGAACTAGTTTCTCTCATCCATTTGGGTGGGAATTTAATTTGGTCCAATCGTCTTGTAAAATAAAATTAAGAATATTTTCCAAGAGTCACAAAAATATTCATGTGATTTGACCTATCTCTATCTCTGAAACATGAAAATGGGAAATTTCATACATAAACATAATCATTGAAGAACTATTTTAATAAAAAAAAGAAATAAACTAACAAGAGTAGATGGTATGTACCAGTTACATATATATGTATGAAACCTGTAAAATAATACAGAAAAATGCTTAAAAAGATAAAGTTAAACCACAAGATCCTAATTTACACACATACACGATTACAATTTTATTTAAAAATATATAGAAAGAAACATTTCAAAATCTTAGCAATGATCACATTTGGGTGGTAGTAGGGCTATGAATAATTTTTATTTTTTTATATATATTGTATAATAAACATATAACCGTGAATTCAGAAAAATTGAAAACAAAAAATAAATAAAAGAAGTAGAAACATGTGATCTAAGTTTCAGTGTAGCCATAAATTCAATTTTTTCCCTTATATGAATGATATCACTATTGATTCTTAACACTTATATATTGTATTTAGAAGCTCTTAGTATATTGATCCACCTCATGACATTGATTAATAATTGAAAAGAAAGACAAATAAAACTAACACTTAAGCATGTCTAGTGAGTTGGTAGAGACAGCAAGTGATTAATTTTGCTTTTTATGTCATGCATTACACTGAATAAGACTGAATCCTTGGTAGAACTGAAGCATTTTTTCAAATGATAAAATCCAACCCTCAGACACAGAGTCAGGACAGGGTATCTCTAAAGGTTTATTTTTGCTCTTCAAATAGTGACCAATCCCAAGGAACTCTGAGATTTGTTCACATTACTTAAAGACATAGTCCAAGTACATACATAAAAGTTAATTATATTTAAAAATAAAATTAATTTCAGGGTCAAATTTGACGTAATTTATATTACAAATTTCTGTGGAGATATATAGGTCTTGGTGTCTAAAGATGAATACTACTCTGTTCTGTGTTTTTTTCTATTCTTAACTTATATTTGTAATACATTGATGATGTTAAAATTATATTCTTTTCAGGGCACTCTAAGAAGATCATTTTAAAATATAATTAATAATTATTTGCACTACAAATTGAAAATACTAAATACTAGAATAACAATTACAGCATAAACTATTTGAAGCCAAGATAAGAGTCTTTTTTTTTTTTTGAGATGGAGTCTTGCTCTGCCACCCAGGCTGGAGTGCAATGGCACAATCTCAGCTCACTGCAACCTCTGCCTCCCAGGTTCAAGTGATTCTCCTGCCTCAGCCTCCCAAGTAGCTGGGATTACAGGCACCTGCCACCACACCCGGCTAATTTCTGTATTTTTAGTAGAGAGGGGATTTCACCATGTTGGTCAGGTTGGCCTTGAATTCCTGACCTCAAGCAATCCACCGGCCTCAGCCTCCCAAAGTGCTGGGATTACAGGCGTGAACCACCGTGCCCAGCCAATAAGAGTCTTCTAATAGAACCAATTGAGAGTTATGGAGTTAAATTTCCTAGAGGCTTATAAAATTAGAATGACTTATAACCCAATGGTGACATCTATTGGAAAACCTCTCTAGATTTAATATTCTCAAAAGAGTGTATTAAATCTAGAGTTTACTTGCTTATTATTGACCAATTAATCTAATGTATGTAATTCTGCTACTACAATCTTTGTTTCTATCTCTATAACTTCCTGATATCCTGGTCGGACCTTTTATGAGAGTTTGGGGTATTATTTTAATATTAAATTTTTCTTTTTATAAAAAAGTATGGTTTTCTTATTTGGTCGCTTAAACTTTTACCTTTTTTATTTGATTAAACTTCTTAAGGTATTACAGATTCTTCTGCCAAAATGCACTTCAAAATATTTTGCATTTATAACTGACATTTGGGATTTATTTAAGGCAAATCTAATAGTATTCAGGATTAGCCAGTTATGATCATCAGACTGGTAAGATAATTTTCAGCTCTTAAGCAAGTCACCGAGTTCCTGAAGCCCAGTGGAGGAGTGAAATACAGCTCTGGGAACAAAGTCAAGTCCCCAGGGTAAGGTCATCCTGAAGTGGTAAAGAATAAGGAAAGGCAGGAATAACAGCAGGAAGGAAGTTTTTCTATGGGTCTTGAGAGGATGCTTTTGTGCAGGCTTGGTGGGACATGCTAGAATACAAACAGGCATTGAGTGAATTGTCTATTGTCTCTGTGTTTGGGTTTCTACGTGCTGTCTGTGAGCCCATGAAAGGAGGGGCTGTGCTAGTTTCTGGTCCACACCCTTGAATCACAGTATATAACCTATCGAGGTGGCTGTTACCCCACTGGCATTCAATAATATTATTGAACAAATTGATTCCATTTCAACTTTAATATTCCATCACTGTATTTGCTTTAAAACCTAGATTGTTTACATTGGTTCTTATTTACTATTGCCAACCCCATCCCCATCCCCAGAATGACTATAACTGGTATTTATCTGCTAACGGAGCCTGGAAACAAATACAACCACCTCCTTATGCCCTCACCCACAAAAATAGCCCTGTCAAACTGCAAGCCAAATAAAGCAAATAAAATTTAATGACCATTTTTTAAAAACTGCTAAAAAAATAGAAGGGACCCTGTTTTTCAAGTTAATTAAACCTCTGTGTTACATAGATTGTATGAATAAATTTAAATTTTACTTTTTGCCTGTAATGGCAATTGCAAATTGGCCTAAATACTTGGTGATAAATAATTCTTTTCTATTTTGTGTGTACTAAGGATTTACTGTGAGTGCCTAAAAGTGATGATAATTCATCCAAAGGTAGAATCCTAGGATTCCTAATCAGAGCAAGGTCAAGAGCAATTGCAGCTTGTACTCTATATAGCTACACTTGCCTTTTTCCCATGCAAGTGTTGAATTTCTGAAAAACAGAAATAAATTAAAATATTAGATGGGATATTTAACATAATATGCAAAGGATTGATGAGATTAAGTAATACACTAATTTTCATATTACTTTTAATCTAGATGTACTGAAAATATAATTTTAGTGGCTTTATAAAAAGCACTGACGTAAGCAAAAACTATTTGGGGATAAATAATGAAAAGACATTTCTACAATTTATATGCAAGGAAAGCCTTCAAAGAGGTTGGAATATCTAAAGTCTTGCAAAGTTGACTCGATTAGTCACGACAGGCTATCTGTTGTAATAAACAGCACCAATATCTCAGCTGAATGCAAGATTTATTTCTTGTTCATACCACATTCCTTTGCAGTCATTCGGTTTTTTCCAGTTAGTGCCTCCACCATCCCCTACGGCCTCAAAGTCTTTGCATCCTCACCATCCACTGCTATATGATGGAAGAGAGCAAGTGTGGAAGAATCTATACATTTATAGGGGTCAAGCGATGTGTCCAATATACTTGAATTCTAATTCAAAATATTTTTTTATTTAGGTGGGGCTACATTTAAAGGCTTTTATAAATTAAGTCAATATAAAGAGAACCATTAGATAATTAACAATTATCTATTGTTAATATTGAATTTCACTGATAAGGCAAAAACGAATTTTAAAGAAGTTTGTGAATGACTGAAATGTGGCATCTAAGGTCAATTCTAGGTCAAAATTCTATTACTCCATGACCTGGGTCTGATTTCCCCCACATTCCTCAGTTTCAGGTAACTCATTTCTAGTTAAGTCTATGTTCCTTGGCCCATGGTTTTTCTGAGCAAAAGTTATGGATATGTTCAGCTAATGGTGTATCCTCAAGACGCAATAGAACCAAGGGGAACTATAAGCATGTGGTACACTGACCACAGTCTGAAGGATCAGTATTTCCATTTCCCAAACATGCTGTGACCTAGAACGTGTTAAGAAACACCAAGATATGTATATAAACAACCCCTAGACCTGACTGGTTTTAAAGCACCTTATAGCAGAGATGATAGTTTCCTTTTTTTAATGAAACGTCAGGTTTGAAAAATCTAGAGAAATCCATAAAAAAGCAAAGTGAGGCATTATACATGGGTCATGACATTTTTGACATTTGCTTGTCTCTAAAAGGTTCCTGCTTGGCCTAACAGAATAAACTCAGAAGACTTCTGGCTAAGGGTCATCCACTGTTATGGGCTAATTATCTCTCCCCCAGATGTATATGCTGAATCCCTCATCCCCATTACCTCAGAATGTGACTGTATTTGGAGATAAAGTCTTAAAGAGCTAGCTAAAGTTAAATGAGGTCACTAGGGTGGGCTTTAGTTTGAGATGACTACTAGTTCTTGCAAGAGATTAGGATATAGACCCTCAGACAGGAAAACATAAGAAGACGGCCATCCATAAACTAAGAGAGACAGACCTCAGCAGAAATCGACCCTACTGACACCTTGATCTCAGACTGACTTCTAGTCTCCAGAACTATAAGAAAATGAATATCTGTTGTTCAAGCAATCAAGTCTGTGGTTCTTTTTTATGGAAGCCTTAGCAAATTAATATACCTGTGTTTACTAAAATTCTACACCTCAGTGCTTTAGAACACATGGTCTTCCAACTCCTGAAGTTATTTCCGTTTTCTCTAGAATAAATTAAATGATCATTGTGAACTAAAGACAGCCATCTTATCCAAGTAACTTTTTTTTCTTTTAAACGGTTCAGAGATTAGTCAAGGCTATAGATTATTGAAGCTGAGCCCATAGTTTTCCAATCATTATGGCACTCTTCCAGGCATCGATACAGAATTGGGTGTTTAGGGTAGGCTTTAAAATGTACAAAAAAAATCTCACTTAGAAATCCTTTGTACTACTATCCTTTTGTCTTGAGAAGAATCCCTCTCAGAGACTTGATTCCAAAGTAATGCTTAGGTCTATATGGCTGTATGCTAGGGATTCAGCCAATTTGCAGAACTCTCCTAAGTTTAGAGGCTGATCCTCAGAGAGACCTTATCTTTAGAGCAAAAGTCTCTAAAGCACAATTTAGTAAACCACTGTTCACTATGAATATCCCAAACAGAGAAAGAGGAGGAGAGAGAGGCCGGAAAAGTTTGAATCTGTCTTCCTTTATAAGAGATAATTTAATGTAATGTTATTTCTATCCAGAAAACATAAAGAAAAAGTAAGTCTTGAAAGTGTGACACAACATCACACTGAATGGGCAAAAGCTAGAAGCATTTCCCTTGAAAACTGCACAAGACAAGGATGTCCTCTCTCACTACTCCTATTCAACATAGCATTGGAAGTTCTGGCCAGGGTACTCAGGCAAAAGAGAGAAATAAAGCACATTCAAACAGGAAACAAAGAAGTCAAACTATGCTTGGTTGCAGATGACATGATCCTATATCTAGAAAACCCCATCATCTCAGCCTAGAAGCTTCTTAAGCTGACAAGCAACTTCAGCAAAGTCTCAGGATACAAAATCAATGTGTGAAAATCACTAGCATTCTTATAAACCAACAACAGACAAGCCGAGAGCCAAATCACTAACAAATTCCCATTCACAATTGCCACAAAAAGAATAAAATACATAAGATTGCAGCTAACTATGAAGGTGAAAGACACCTACATGGAGAACTACAAACCACTGCTCAAATAAATCAGAGATGACACATACAAATGGAAAAACATTCCATACACATGGATAGGAATAATCAATATTGTTAAATTAGCCATACTTTCCAAAGCAATTTATAGATTCAATGCTATTCCCATTAAGCTACCATTGACATTCTTCACAGAACAGAAAAAACTATTTTAAAATTAATATGAAACCAAAAAAGAGCCCAAATAGCCAAGGCAATCCTAAGCAAAAAGAACAAAGCTGGAGGCATCATGCTACCCAACTTCAAAGTATTCTAAAGGGAAACAGTAACCAAAACAGAGTGATATTGGTACAAGAATAGACACATAAACCAGTGGAACAGAATGGGGAACGTAGAAATAAGACTACACATCTACAGCTATGTGATCTTCCACAATGCTGACAAAAACAAGCAATGAGGAAAGGATTCCCTGTTCAACAAATGGTGCTGGGATAACTAGCTAGCCATTTGCAGAAGACTGAAAGTGTTATCCTTACACCATATACAAAAATTAACTCAAGATGGAATATAGACTTAAATGTATAACTCAAAACTATAAAAACCCTGGAAGACAAGCTGGGCAATACTATTCAGAACATAGGCACAAGCAAAGATTTCATGACAAAGACATCAAAAGCAATTGCAACAAAAGCAAAAATTGCCAAATGGAATCTAATTAAACTAAACAGCATCTGTACAGCAAAAGAAACTATCAAAAGGGTAAGCAGACAACCTACAGAATGGGAGAAAATATTCGCAAACTATACAACTGACAAGAGTCTAATATCCAGCATCTATGAGGAACTTAAACAAATTTACAAGAAAAATACAAGCAACCCCATTAAAAGCTGGGCAAAGGACATGAACAGACACTTCTCAAAAAGAACACATACAAGGGGCCAACAAGCATATGATAAAAAGCTCAATATCACTGATCAGTAGAGAAATGCAAATCAAAACCACAATGAGATACCATCTTACACCAGCCAGAATAGGTGTCACAAAAAAAAGTCAGAAGATAAGAGACGCTGGCAAGGTTGCAGAGAAAAGGGAATACTTACGCAATGCTGGTAGAAATGTAAATTAGTTCAACCATTGTGAAAGCAGTGTGGTGATTTTGGAAAGAACTTAAAACAGAAGTACCATTTGACCCAGAAATCCAATTATTGTATATATACTCAAAGGAATATAAATTGTTCTACCATAAAGACACAGCATGTATGTTCATCACTGTGCTATTCACAATAGCAAAGACATGGAGTCAACCAAGTGTCCATCAATTGTAGACTGGATAAAGAAAATGTGGTACATATACATCATGGAATACTATGCAGCCATAAAAAAGAATGATATCATGTTCTTTGCAGGGATATGGATGGAGCTAGAGGCCATTATCCTCCTAACACAGGAACAGAAAACCAAATACTGTATGTTCTCACTTATAAGTGGAAGCGAAATGATGAGAACACATAGACACAGAGGGAAACAACACACACTAGGGTCTATCGGATAGTGGAGGGTGGTAAGAGGGAGAGGATAAGGAAAAATAACTAATGGGTATTAGCCTTAACACTTGGGTGATGAAATAATCTGTACAACAAACCCTCATGACACAAGTTTGCCTATGTAACAAACCTGCACATGTAGCCCTGAACTTAATGTTTTTTTTTTTAAAGTGAGACATTTTAACTTGCATTTATAAACCACAGCAGTGTTTCCCAAAGTGGTTCTGTTGGAACACTAGAAGGGTTCTGTAATCAAATGGATTAGAAAAATACTGTACTCTCTATCACTCCAGGACTCACAATTTTCATAGATATATAAAAGGCCCCCAAAAATCTTCCAGTTATACACAAAACTTTTGAAACTTTAATTCTCTTAAATCCAGAATTTCTCAAACCGATCTGACCATGAAACCATTATTAGAATTATTAGCAAGCATCCCGTGGTACCATAGTTTGGGAATATAATTTAGAACAAGAGTCATAAAGAAATAATCATAGTGATGAAACTGTCTATATAGGTGACTATAGGCATGCACCACCATACCTGGCTAATTATACTAGAGTTAGAATGTAAAAGGAATTGAAATTCCCTTCCTTTAATAATAATAATATTTATTTGTTTTGAGCAAAGCAATGCATTTGGTCATTCAAATATACGATCTCTCACTTCTTTGAATGCTTATTTGATTATATATTTCCTTAACTTCACGTACCATGTTAAGTGCTTAAGCACATGTACAAGCTCACAGTTCGGCCTTTTGCTTATTTTCAAAAATTTTTGGCATTTATTGGTAGCGGAGCAATGTCCCTTCTAAACTGGGTTAAAAGGCAGCACGAAGAACAAAGAGGGAATCTTCTGTAAGCATGACTTGACTCCAATTACTCCTAACTGAGAGGGCTAAGTAGTTCTGTGTAGTCTCTGTCAAAAAAGATGACTGGCTCAAAGAGGTTTGGCCCTTACCCATTGGCAACCATCTTAGTTTTGTGATTGTTTATGCCAAAAACAATCAGCCCAAACCATATGCATTTCAGACAGAAATAAAACATCATCCAAAACGGTATAAAGTTAAGTGTGAAGTTAACTGTTTCAAATAGAGGGATTGCTTTATTTGTTTTACAGTTGTGTATGGAATATTTTCCTACCAGCCTTGATTCTAAAATGCAGTAGAACAGATAAGCTATATTAAAGATGTGAAATTATTAGTAGGTTGATTTTGTTTGATTTTAAAATATCTAACTTGCATATTTTTAAAAACCTGGACTTCAGATATTTATTCACATTTGTCTGAAAATATAGATGGTGCCAAAGCTGGAATATACCCAGGGTGATTCATCACAATGGGGTAGGTAGATGCTAACAATTTCTGACTGGCAGAGACCAAATTGCTTCATTATCCCCAATTAACCCCAAAGATTAACAAGTAAATGAACCACCTGCCACCATTGTTTACATGAGATTTTAAGAGGTTTGAGAGGCAAGCTGGGCTTGGATCATTTCTTGATAAAGATATCCCAATCCCATCCCCACTAAACACAACTCAGTCAAAGGAAATTCTCCAGCATCTATTACTGCTGAAGAATGTGTAATCTTGTTAATTAAAGGTCTAATTAATTCTATTTGTTAAATATATTACCATGATTTTAACTCATTTTAAGAAATTTTACCACTTATAAAATCAACATAAACATTTAATATTATATGTTCCTTTTCACTAATAAATCTTATGATTGATGACATCTTAAAATTTAAAAAAAAGTGTCTCATTGACACTTTTTTAAAAGAAATCTCTTAAACAGAATTGGATTCATGTTATATGTTGGTTCATGATACACAGTCCTCATTAGAGTGTGTGTGTTTGTATGCAACTAATAACAGAACATCAAAATACACAAAGCAAAACTAATAGCAATGAAGGAAGTAAACGGCAATTCAGCAATAATAATTGAATACTTCAATACTCCACTATTAATGCTGGGTAGAATAGCTAGACAAAAAAAAGAAACAGAAAATTTGAACAAAACTGTAAACATATATAGAGGTAGACATCTATATAATATATGTAGACATCTATAGAACATTCAGCATAACAACAGAATATACATTATTCTCAAGTGTACACAGAACATTCTCCAGGATAGACCATATCCTTTAGAACTTACTGAGGCCACAAACCTCAGTATGTTCTAAAAGGAGGAAACAATACAAAATATGTTCTCTGACCACAATGGAATGAAATTAGAACTCAATAGCAGAAAAGTATTGGGGGAAAATACAAAAACGTGGAAATCAAATAACACTCTCATAAATAACCAATTGGCCAAAAAAGAAAAGGAAAAATTACAAAATATATTGAGATGAAAGACGATGAAAACACAGCACAACAAAACTTTTGAGATGTAGCTAAAGCAGTGCTTAGAGGGAAATGTATATTTCTAAATGACTATAATAGGAAATAATAAATATTACAAATCAATAACCTAGCCTTCCTGCTTATGGCACTGGAAAAGAGCAAAAATAAAGCAAGCAGAAGGAAGGAAATAAATAAAGATTATGGCAGAAACTAATGAAATAGAGAATACAAAAACAATACAGAAAATCAATAAAACTAAAAGCTGGTTCTTCAAAAAGATCTACAAAACTGCCAAATGTTTGGATGGCTAGAACAACAGGAAAACACAGAATACTTAAATTACTAGAATTAGTACAAAAATGGGGATATTACCACTAACTTTAGAGAAATAAAAGAGTTAAAAAGCAATACTATGAACAACTGTAGGTAATAAATTAGATAACTTGGATGATATTAACAAATTCGTAGAAAGATACAAAATACCAAAATTGACTCAAGAAGCATACTCTGAAAACTACAAACACTATTGAAAGAAATCAAAGAAGATTGAAATAAATGGAAAAACATGGTCCAAGTTCATGAATCCTAAGATTTAACACTGTTGAATTGGTAATACTCCCCAAACTGAATGATTTCTTTGTACAAGATGACAAACTGATTCTAAAATTCATATGAAATTTACGGGGACTTAGAATAGCCAAAACAAATTTGCAAGAAAAGAACAAAGCAGGACTCACATTTCCTGATTTTAAAAATTAACTACAAAGCAACAGTAATTAAGACAACATGGTATTGGTACAAGGGTAGATGTACAGATCAATGGAATATAACTGCCAGTACTAAGATAAACCCATATATCTATGGCCAACTGATTTTTGACAAGGCTGCCAAGATTATCCAATGGGGAAAGAATAGTCTTTTCAACAAAGGGTACTGGGGCAACCAGATAGCTACCACGAAAAGAATGAAATTGGATCCTTACCTCACACATCCAAAAAAATTAACTCAAAATGGATCAAACACCAAAATATGAAAGCTATTACCATAGTAGCTTAAGAAGAAAACAAATGGGTAAGACTTTTTGACCCTGGATGTGACAATGGATTCTTAGATTTGACCTCAAAATCATGAAGTCTTAAAATAAACTTCATCAAAATTCAAAACTTTTGTGTTTCATCTTCCTTATAAAAGTGATTATTTATTTTTTCCTGTTTTTCTTTCCTTTTTTTAAAAGAGAAAATTGTTCAGAGTCACAAAAAACTTCTGTGCTTCAAAGAACACCATCTAGAAAGTTAAAACCTACAAAATATATATGCACTTACATGTGTGCATATGTATGTGCAAATCATATATCTGACAACGGACTAACTTGTATCTAGAATCTATAAAAACTTTTATAACTCAATAAGAAGAAGACAAATAACCCAATGTAAAACATAGGCAAATAGTTTGAATAGACATGTCTCCATGGAAGATATACAAATGGCCAATAAGTACATGAAAAGATGCTTGAGAACATTAGTCATCAGAAAAATACAAATCAAAACTACCGTGAGATACTACTTCACACCCACTAAGATGGCTAGAATCAAAAAGTCATATTGATAGTGACAGAAGACAGGCAAATTCCTCGGCAGACAGGGATGGGTCCCTGGTAAAACCCAACCTTCAAGCCAAAGACAGTTTAAAGCCTGAAAACTGAGCTGCTGGTTCTGGATAGAGTCCACGACTGGAGTGAGAACTTCTATCCCCATCTTACCCTCTCTCTCTATCAGTTCCTTCTGGATGATGCCTTTTAACCAATTGAATGGTGCTTTTTCCAAAGCCCACCCATGGACCAATCAGCATGCATTTCCCCATTGTAAGCCCATAAAAGCCCCGGACTCAGCATGACACATGGCTCTCGAGTTGAGACCTGCTCTTGAGGTACATGAATAATGCACCTGCTCTCGAGTCGTCTCTCACAGCTTAGCGCTCTCCTTCTGTAGCTCAATAAAATTCTTCTCTGCCTTACTCACTCTCTGGTGTCTGCCCACCTCATTCCTCTTGGTCTCAGGACAAGAACCCAGAACCTGCCAAACAGTGGGAGCAAAAAGAGCTGTAACCCTCCCGCTCGCTGAGCTATAGGAGTGAAGAGCTCTGACATTTCTTGGGGACTCAGACCTTGGGATTCCCCAAGCAAGAGCTGTAACACCCTTTGTGTCTCCATGATTGCTGGCATCTCTGAGTTTTTGGGCACCACCCTGTTCCCTTTGTCTAGACGCCAGTGCCTGACATGGAAGCCACTTGTGGCATGCTCAGTCCAGCTGCAGGCTGAGCTGGAGCTATGGCAGGCATGGGCTTTGGGATGGCTGCAAGCCAAATGCAGCCTGCCAGGCCAAGCAGGCGGAGGGAGCCCAGCAGTCCCCAAGCGAGGCCTGGGCAGAGGCAGTAGTGGCCACAATTTTCAGCTGGCAAAGTGGCCCTGAAGCAATCCTGTAACAATATAATAACAAATGTCAGCAAGGATATGAATAAATAAGAACCCTCAAATATTGATGGTGGGAATGTAAAATAGTGCCACTGTTTTGAAAAACAATCTAGCAGTTTCTAAAGTGGTTAAATAGAAAGTCACCATATAACCTAGCAATTATATTTCTAGGTATATTCCCAACAAAAATAAAAACATATATCCACACAAAAATTGTACATGAATAATTATAGCAGCATTATTTATAATAGTTAAAAAGTGGAAAGAAACCAGATGTACGTCAATGGACAAATGAATAAACAAAATGTGGTATATCCATATAATAGAATATATTTATCAATAAAGAATTGAAGTATTGATACATCATACAACTTAAATAAATCTTGAAAATATTATATTAAGTGAACAAAAGCCAGTCACAAAAGTCTATATATTATATGATTTCATTCACGTGAAAATCCAGAACATAGAAACTAGTAGAAACAGAAAGTAGATTTACGGTTGTTTGGGATTAGAGGTGGGGTATTGGAAGACAGGCAGTAATAGCTAAAGGGTATGGAGGGTGTTTTTTTTTTTTTTGAGATGATAAAAATGTTTTAAAATTGACTGTGGTGATGGTTTCACATTATCTTTGAATATTCCAAAACGATTGAATTGTACACTCTAATAGGGTGGATTGTATAGTATGTGAATCCTCTCTCAATAAAGCTATTTTTAATTGATAATATAGGCAAACAAATTGAGGGAACTAGTGGAATAATTAGACAATTTCACCATCATAATGGAAGATTTTAACATATCTCTTCCAATTATTGATAGATCAAGTAGATTAAAAAATCAGCTAACTATAGAAAATTTCAACATAAATAACATTGAATGAATGGACCCCAAAATCAGAGTACATGTCCTTCTAAAGCACACGTGGAACAGTTACAAACTCAAACATGTTAAGGCCATAAAGCAAGTCCCCAGAGTTTCAAAAAGTTAGGTCACACAAAACCCCATTGTATGACTACAACGCAATTAAGTTAGAAATTAATAACAAAAAGAAATAACAAATTTATCTCATATATTTAGAAACTAACCCATAGGTAAAAAAAGAAATTGTAATGAAAATTTTTTACAACTTTAATATATTTTATCCATTTTTAAGAAATCTGAAATGTGATAAATGCATTAAAGCTAGCTATAATAAAAAATTATGCAAGTACATACACTGAAGTCTTGAAGTTTCTCAAAGACTGTTATAAGTCAGTAAAAGCACTGGATAAGAAGAAATTTCTAGCTGATAGGCAGGAGAAATTACTCAGCTATAGACAAATATTTAGGTATTGCTGGGATACTTGTCTATGAATGGCGCTATGGGTAACAAGCTTACAAAGCCAGACGTTTTAACTCTCCTCCTGTAAATACATGATTCTCAGTATCCATTGACATGGGAAACATGTTGGAGAGTTCCTGATGTTTGTGATTATACTCCCAGCAATAATTATTCCATCCAAAACGATATTCAGATATAAAGAGCCTGAAAAAACAAGCCTTGATGAGATTTTTTCCTAAGATTTTCCCTTCCCTGCCCAAATTAGTCAAAGTTTAAGTACACCTATTTTAACAGGCCTCCTACAAACAACATCAAACTTCGACAAGCAAAAACATACCCATGTTTTTATTTCATGGGGCACTAGTTGATATGATAATTTTATAAATGCTGTAGATATTTTACTCACCTAACTTAAAATAGATTTTCCCTGGTAAGAAATGATATGTTACATACAGAAAAAGTTGTACAGAACTACCTAAAGTACATGTAATTAGGAATACCACCAAATTAAAATACTCTCTTTTTTGTAGACATACTTCAAGTAATATTATTTTTAAAACATTGGTAATAGGTTAAAATATGACACTCATATATCTAATAGATACAACTTCGTTCATTACCAAACTAAAATTTCTGGAGTTTAAATTGTCTTTTGACATTTAGAACAAAACTTAAATGCTAGAGGCTAAAACTGTGGCGATGGAGCATGGTCGGCTTTTTGTCCTATACAGGTATCAGTAAGATGAAGTATTTCTGAACTAAAATCTAATAAAAATTTCAATAATATTAAGTTACTATTTCAAAACCCTTAAGAATGTTTCAAGACATGTGAAGAATAGAATTATTTATAGAATGTATTGGCTTCCTCTGAACAATGCTCAAAGAGAGATATATCTCCTTACTTAATGGCTTACAAAACAGGTTCTCTTAAATATCATACATGCAATGAGCACATTTCTATTCTATGTTCTCTCTCTAATGAATGGCACTTATAATAAGAATGATATAGGTTACCATTGATTAACTATTTTCTTTGTATCAGGATGATATATATATATATACTCATGGCAACAAAACAAAGTAGTTCTTAAGATTATTATTATTATCACTATCATTTAATTTTAAAGATATAAAATCTGGGACCACAAAAGTTTAATTAGTCCAAGGCCATGTACCCAGTAAACATTCAGTTCCAGGTATGTAGTTCCCAAAAGCCTGGAAGATTTCCTTCATTCCATGATTTCATTTGCTTTTCCTTGTTATCAGCCAGCTATAAAACAAAATCCAAATAGGTATGTATATACCCCAAAGTGAGAAAAATATGATTGCTTTTGACAGTCTTTCAGGCTCCAGAATAAAACACAAGAATTGTGTTGACCTGGAACAAGAAATAATTTGTCCTACTTTTGGCCTGCCTGCTTTATTTTCCAGTGAAGATCAAATATTTCGTCAGGCCTCCTTTATGGAGTTGTGTTGTTCGTTTATTTTCAAATAGCTTCTTCTTCTCAGAGCACACCTGTGTTAAACTTAATTTTGAATAACTTTAAAAGACTAAATAGTGAAAGTATTGTTTTCGATGTGTGCTTTTCCAGAGTCTTCCATAACCTCTTTTTGAGCAGCAGCTGTCAAATTTTAATGTGTGTAACAATGCACATCTATGGACTGGCTGGATTGCCAGGCCTGGAACAAGATGGGGATTTCCAAATGATTCTGAAGCAGGTGACACTAAGATGATCCCTCAAGAAAAATGATTGCATTGAACATGATTATAATCTTGTTTAAATAATAAGAGTGGCCAGAAGATGAGCTCCAGGGTCAGATGAACCTCTAGTTAGGTTTTATTTCTGTTGCTTTCTAGCTCTAATTTAGGACAAATCTTTTAACCCCTTAGCCCGTGTTGTGAGGATTTAATGAGATCAAATGGGAAAGACTTTCACTCTTCCCTTTTAAAGCTCACATCTTTGCACAACAAATCCAGTTTCCTTTCTATTCCACAATACTACCTCTAAGAAAGGGCAATGTGCTGCCTGCTCCAAATGCTGTGCCTCAAAAATGCTGCCAGTCTTCTTAAACTCCTAAGCATCAAGCCAAGGCTATTCATTTCCTTGATGATTAATCTTAACACTCGTTACTTGTTGAATTTTCCACTGCACCACTTTATTTTGGCATTCCGGGCCTTCTTTTGGCAATAATGCCATTTGTTTGGAGAAATACAGTGAGGGTAGAAATTTAACACTTAACACAACAGTTTATAAGGCACCATGTTCCAGGCAGCAGGAATTCACCTGAGCTTTGTCACAGAGGCTTACTGCCTCTCTGGTTCCTTTGAATATGGCTGGCAGGTAGCTTAATTCAACTTGGCTTGAGCAGTTTTTGCTCTGGCTTCAAGTAGAAGTAAAGTACCTTTTATTACTGGACACACTTCAGGAGACATAAGTGCCTTGGAAGATGCTAAAAGAGTATGTTCTCTACTCTGGTAATAACTGTGCTAAGGAAGAGGATAGAAAAAAATTTAAAAGTCGGGAATTTATACTTTAATCTTTATGTATATAGATCCTTGGTGAAATGCAAAAGAATATTCTCTGATTTATTAACGTCTTACAGCCTATGGACTTTCCATCTTAACAGGCCCTTAATTTAAAGCGATTTTCTAATGAAAAGCAAATGGTAGTAAACTTTACAAAAGGATAGAATGGTATAGTCATTAAAACATTATTGAAGTAATATGAAATACTTATTTGAAATGACTACTGGCATCACCAGAAAGGATCTTTAACCTTTCAGTAATTTTATAGTTCTGACTCTTATTTCCAAATTTAGATTTCATCAGCACTAACAGAAAATATAAGAACAGTAGCCTCAGTGCAGGTTTAGTTTATATTTAGGACTCATTTTGCCATCTTTAATTTACAGTTCTCTAGTAAACCAAAAAAATAGAAACAAAAATTAGGCTAAAAAATCGTTACTAAAACTAATTATGTTGTAGTTGTATTTCTTTCAAGCAATAGTTTATCCTCAGTAAACTAATTTGTGGCATTTATTTCCTCCAGTCCAAAGTCTGAACTTCGGCTCCACAGCTTCCAGACTGTGCGACACTGGTGATATTCAACATCTCTAACCCTCCATTTTCTTGTGCATAATACAGGAATAGGAATAATTCCCTCATAGATTATGTAAGCATCAAAGACCAATGCTAAAAGATAGTGGGCACTCAACAAATAATAATTTTTACCACACTATGATATGAATATTTTGAAGTAAATAACAATAAAGATTAAGCAGAATTACAAAGGATGTAATTACATGGGATGTCTAGTTGTTTGAAGATAGAATCATACAAAGTTAATTGCTACAAGAAATTTAGAAAGTCAGTGTTTGCATTTCTTTAGAATCAAACACTTGAGTCTTCACTGTTTCAAGATTGAACTTATCATGCTAATATTTGGTTTTGATGAATTTATTAGTTTTTCTTGGTATAACCATTGTGTTTAAAGCTCTCGCTTATGGGTTCATCTGTGGAAGAACACTGTGTACTTACCACTTCATTAATGAAGAGGTCTTTAGATTTGGAATCTATCCTATTATACTGTAATACCCAAGATTTGAAAGTACATTTCTGTAAGAAAAATGTATTACAGTTATAATAATTTAAGGATGCCATTTTCAGAACGTTAATTGTGTATAGGCAAAATTACTGAAGCCAAAAAATATGCAATGGCTTGGAATTTAATTGCAACTGGGAGACTACCCTTTGGAAAGTGCATGTGGATGGAAATATTTATGAGTTGGCATGGAAAGCTGGCTCAGTATATTTGCTATGGAATAATTTTAACTGTTACCTTGTTTTACAAGCTGGATTTTATCTGGTGCCTTTTGGGGAGGGTTGAACAAGTCTATACATTCACTCTACATGCTGAGGTTGTTGTTTTAGTTTTCAATTTCAGATATGCTTGAGAAGATTTTAATAAACTTTCACAGGAAAAAGATCAAATAAATCAAAACTCCAACATTCTCCAAATAAGAGTGACATGATATTTTACATGCTCTATTGTTTCATATACCATCAGTTTTGTACCAGATTCTGGCAAAGAAAAGTATCTTGCCTCAATAATTTTTATTTTTTGGACCACCAACAAACAAAAATCCAAAAATAAACAAAAACCAAACCAAGAAAGAAAGCATAAAACAGTAAAAATCAAAACCATGACTTGCATGCTAACTCTAAAAAGAAACCATATAATAAATTTTCTGTTCATTTTGATTACAATCAAATTTTGTCAAACAGAGTGGTCTTTCTCACAAAAGAGCTAATATCTAAAAATTTAAATTTGTCCAAAGTAAGGAACTGATTAATGAGATATAGTTACAATTGATTATTCTGCAGACATTAAGAAATGGCATTGTAAGAAAATATGATGGCATGGGGAAATGGGCATTATATCTTAAAGTGAAAAAATATAAAATGTGTTCCTATTTCTGTTTAAAAAGTGGTGCTTATTCACTGGAAAATTGGTTTGTAATTCTATTCGCCAGAGTTTTTTTTCAGGTAGTATAGACTTACAGCCGTTTATTTGCTTTGAAGTTAAATATATTTTCTAAAATTTCTAGTAATGGATATATTAATACTTATCATTGTGAAAAGAAAGAAATTACTACAATAATAAAATATGAAAAACTGGGTATAAGCAGTGGCTACTGTCCCTTCATAAGTAAGTAGCCTGCTTCGATATTGACATTTCACTCTCAAATTTATGGCAGAGTGTTCAAGTGTGTCCAACCGGGACAAGTCACTAGAAGAACCAAGTCATGGACCAAGGGGGAAACGAGCACAGCAGGCCCCAAGTGAGCTAGGAACTGCACAATCACAGCAGATTCAGAATCGAGGAACATAGAGAACACCGTGGAGGTCATCCCAGTAACCAAGAGGTCTAGAGCCAAAATCCAAAAGATGAAGGACAACTGTTTCTTGCCCAGTAATACGTTCCATGTTAAAAGGCCCCCTTCTCTCTCTCTTTCTGTGTTGTTTTTTTCTCTCTCAAAAGAACCCCCGAACCGTGTGAGGTGTTGTGTCTCGAAGACAATAAAACTTTAAATCAAGAAACTCTTAAGAATCCATATTCTCAAGGTCAGTAGAGGAATACTCTGATTTGATGATTCTTAATGAACCCAATGTTTTATTAATTAAATCAAGCCACACATACATACAAATATACATTATTACTTATACATCTTGTTTTTATACGGTTTCATATATCTGTATCAATTTTTAAATCCTGTTATTCTCTGCAATATGTTCAGAACTGCTTAGTGACTCTTTTTGAGACTTAGGAGAAGTTAGATTTTAGGAGAGTTCTGGGTGAGTTCTAATTTTCCAGAAATTATATTAGGAAAGTAACTTTAAAATAAACATGTTAAATTCTAGAGAAAACCAATGACCTAAATATAAATTCGAAACTTGAAACCAAAAGTTTTGACTTTGACCCTATCTTCAGGGCGCTTTTGTCGTGCATATTGTAAGGAGAAGATCGGATTATACCCCACTGAGGAATTCCTCAGCTAATGTCTTATAGAACTATAAAGACTCTTCCAATATACTCATCCTGGGAAAATGATTACTTAATGCATTTACAATCTTTATCTCCAGATTAAAATAATATCAACTCAATTTAATTTTCTTTATAGGCTGTATTTTTTTTGCTCACCTGTGAATTTCCTTGATTTTTCTGAAAATGAGATGCCCGAAATTAAACTTTGCACTAATACAGTCAGTATACTAATTCATTCTAATGCTGGGAGGATTTCACTCCCAGCCCTTTTAAGATAATTAATCTCAGATTATGAAAAGGCAGCAACTTGTAGAGCAGCCTACCCTATGATTACAAAGATAAAACAGAACATGCAAATCAGATGATAAGTTCAACTAGTAATAATAATTATTGTTTATTAAGTGGTAATAGTAAGGACATTGTTTTAATTCATCACACCTGCCACAAATATTTGGCCTGAAGTCTGGCTCTTCAAGCAGAAGATTTCCAGCTGGGCTTCCCAGAGAGTCTTATTATTTCCTATTGGCAATACCCAAGGACCAGCTCTTCTTCCAGCACCTTAATCCTGGTCCTAAGGGTCTTTCCTTGCACCTCTTATGAGATGCCCCTTACACCTCATCTTAATAGCGCTAACCAAAACAGCTACTTAGAGTGCAGAAGCTTATCCCCGTGAATGTGGAGACCTCAGGGGACAAAATACATTTTACCTAAGTACAGGCTAACCACTCAATTCATCTTAGTATGAGTCGACACATAAATCCAGGTTTCACAGCCATCTACAGTTATACTTCCTAGTTCGCTCCCTGTGACATTTGAACCCTTTGCATACTGGTGCCTAAACACACCCAGAAAGAGCCAACCTAAGTGATTTCAAGTAGTCCACTAGGTGGCAGAGGTGTTTACGAGGAAGTGAAGCTCAACAATGCTCAAGTCTCCAATAGTTTAGCAAGCCAGGAAATGAAAGAGAACCTAATTGGAGAATATATGGTATTTCTGAATTACGTAATAAATATGTATTAAACTGTGAATCTCCCCCACCCCCAAACACATACCACACTACAGGAGTTTCAATTTTAAACAAGATATGAAAAACCATCAAAAATAGCAGCAGCTACCTGACTCAGCCAACATTGCTATTTTAAATAATTTTTAAATTATTAATAAACATAATTCATCACATAAACATAATTAAAGACAAAAACCACACGGTTATCTCAATAGATGCAGAAAAGGCCTTCAATAAAACTAAACATCCCTTCATATTAAAAACTCCCAATAAACTAGGTATTGATGGAACATACCTCGAAATAAGAGCCAATTATGACAAACTCACAATCAGTATCATACTGAATGGGCAAAAGCTAGAAGGATTGCCATTGAAAACAGGCACAAGACAAGAATGCCCTCTCTCACCATTCCTATTCAACATAGTATTGGAAGTCCTGGCCAGGGCAATCAGGCAAGAGAAAGAAATAAAGGGTATTCAAATAGCAAGATAGGAAGTCAAACTGTCTCTGTTTGCAGGTGATATAATCCTGTATCTAGAAAACCCCATCGTCTCAGCCCAAAAACTTCTTAAGCTGATAAGCAACTTCAGAAAAGTCTCAGGATACAAAATCAATGTCCAAAAATCACAAGCATTCCTATATACCAACAACAGACAAGCAGAGAGCCAAATCATGAATGAATGCCCATTCAAAATTGCTACAAAGAGAATAAAATACCTAGGAATACAGCTAACAAGGGAAGTGAAAGACCTCTTCAAGAACTACAAACCTTTGCTCAAAGAAATAAGAAAGGACACAAACAAATAGAAAAACATTCTATGCTCATGGATAGCAAGAATCAATATCATGAAACTGTCCATATGCTTAAAGTAATTTATAGATTCAATGCCATTCCCACTAAACTACAATTGACATTCTTCACAGAGTTAAAAAAAAAACTTTAGAATTCCTGTGGAAGCCAAAAAGAACCCATATAGCCAAGACAGTCCTAAGCAAAAAGAACAAAGCTGGAACCATCATGCTACCCAACTTCAAACAATACTACAAGGCTACAATAACCAAAACAGCAAGGTACTGGTACAAAAACAGACACATAGACCAATTGAACATAATAGACACCTCAGAAATAAGACTGCACATCTACAACCATCTGATCTTCGACAAACCTGACAAAAAAAAAGCAATGGGGAAAGGATTCCCTATTTAATAAATGGTTCTGGGAAAACTGGCTAGCCATATGCAGAAAATTGAAACTGGACCTTTTCCTTACATCTTATACAAAAACTAACTCAAGATGGATTAAAGACTTAAATGTAAAACCCAAAACTATAAAAACCCTAGAAGAAAAGCTAGGCAGTATCATTCAGGACATGGGCACGGCCAAAGATTTCATGATGAAAACATCAAAAGCAATTGCAACAAAAGCAAAAATTGACAAATGGGATCTAATTAAACTAAAGAGCTTCTGCACAGCAAAAGAAACTATCATCAGAGTGAACAAAGAACCTACAGAATGGGAAAAAATTTTTGCAAACTATCTATCTGATAAAGGTCTAATATCCAGAATCTACAAGGAACTTAAACAAATGTACAAGAAAAAAAACAAACAACCCCATTAAAAAGTGGGCAAAGGACATGAACAGACACTTCTCAAAAGAAGACATTTATGTGGCCAACAAACATGAAAAAAAGCTCAACATCATTGATCATTAGAGAAATGCAAATCAAAACCACAATGAGATACCATCTCACACCAGTTAGGATGGCAATTATTAAAAAGTCAAGAAACAACTGATGCTAGTGAGGCTGTGGAAAAACAGGAGCACTTTTATACTGTTGGTAGGAATGTAAATTAGTTCAACCATTGTGGAAGACAGTGTGGCAATTCCTCAAAGACCTAGAAACAGAAATACAATTTGACCCAGCAATCCCATTACTGGGTGTATACCCAAAGGAATACAAATCATTCTGTTATAAAGATACATGCACGTGTATGTTCATTGCAGCACTATTCACAATAGCAAAGAGACGGAATCAACCCAAATACCTATCAATGATAGACTGGATAAAGAAAATGTGGTACATACATACCGTGGAATACTACACAGCCATAAAAAGGAATAAGATCATGTCCTTTGCAGGGACATGGATGGAGCTGGAAGCCATCATCCTCAGCAAACATACACAGTAACAGAAAATCAAACACCGCATGCTCTCACTTATAAGTCAGAGCTGAACAATGAGAACACAAGGACACAGAAAGGGGAACAACACATACTGGGGCCTGTCAAGGGGGCAGGGGGAAGTAGAGTATCAGAATAAATAGCTAATGTGTATGGGGCTTAATACCTAGGTGATGGGCTGATAGGTGCAGCAAACTACCATGGCACACGTTTACCTAAAAACCTGCACATCCTGCACATGTATCCCAGAACTTAAAATAAAATATAATTAAATTCTTAAAAATTGTCCCTATTTTTTTATTTTTAAGAGAGTGAACTTTAAAGGAAATCCTGGGTTACTGATGTTCCACTGACACAGTCATTTATTCAAAATGACTGGAAGTCTGCACACTTACATGCTCTGGGCCTCTTCCTGTTGTCTGTCATCTGCTACATGTCAAAACTTGTTATTTAATCAGAGCTAACATATCCCTTTCAGCCATGCAACTGGATTCTAGATTTGACTTTGTCACAGTATTTGGAAAGATGTCTCTTTGTTCTTTCTCTGCAGTCTTTATTTAAGCTATCTTAGCAATTATCTTCTTGGTTTCACAATAATATCACCTCTACATATGTTCTATGTGAGGAAAATAAGTAAGACCTGGTGGAAAGAAACTGAGATTATTTTCACCCAAAGACCTAGATTTGAGTGTTGATTTTGCCACTTATTAAATCCTGGGCATGTTTTCTGACATCTTCAAGCCTTGGTTTTTTTACTAGTAACATGGAGAAAATAGCTAAACTCACAAAATCACTGAGAAGATTAAAGGAGAGTATATGGAAAACAACTTAAAGTATTATATAAATGTAAATTAATATGTGTATGGAACTATGTAAATATATACACAAATACATATTGTCATTTAGTTTTGCCAAATAAAATGTGAAAGAAACATCCGACTCAGGAATATCAGTATTGCAAACCTAGAAAGACAAAAAGTGCAAATTTTGCAGGGCTCAACTTAAAAGTTTCTAGAGGACAAACACTTGTGTTGGTGGAAGGCCATGGTGTGACAGGACGCACAGGCTCGCCTGCTGGAGAGCTTTTATGAGCCTTGGCAGCACAGCATAAGAGAACAGATGACTCAGATCCCCTTCTTGTGAAATCAAAATTATATATTAATAGAATGTGTGCTGTGACTGTTTTCCTTGATACAAATGTAAGGTAATAGTCTCAGAATTTCAGATCTAATTGCTTTGTTTTGGATTCTTGTCATCTAAATTTAATCCTAAAAAATGCATGCTTAATTGGATGATTCTTCATTGTATTGCTTTTTTGTTTTTAATCTACACACAAGGGGTCAGAGTGTATATATTAGAAGTTATACTAAATATTTTAATTTTTCATATAAGACCTTCGTATAAAATGTATTTTACGCAAAAAAAAAAAAAAAGAGGGTATTCTAAAGCCTCACTATGCCAAGTGTAGACTACAATCCAGCAGCAGCAGCAGCATCACCTTGGAGCCTATTAAAAACGCAGAATCTCAGGCTCTATCCTAGACCCATTAAATCAGAATCTGTACTGTAATAAGAATCCCAAATGATTTATATATGCGTCAACTTTGAAGACAACTGGTTTTGATCATCTAATAGTTAGGTTTAGTTCAGTTGTTATGTCATTTGTTCTATCTAACAATATTGACTTTCTCTATAACTCCGATAGAAATTAGGAAGTTTCTCCTTTTAGCATTTATACTTTTTTTTTTTTTTACCCCCATACCATGGAATGTGAAGGCATTTGTCTTCGGGTCCCCACTACCTCACCAAGCCTCCATTCTCTCCCTTTTCATCTTCCCCCTCCCTCCCAAGCTATGTTTCAGATGTGCTACAATACTCAAAGCTTACATTAAGAGGCTAAGTGTACACTACGTAGGGTCCCAGTTGGGTATTCAGTTTGACTACAGCATTGCTCAAATATTAAATATGGTGATGCTAGGAAGATTTTTAGCCAGGAAGATGTTGAAAAAAGCAGCTAAAAGTGGAAAATATTTATGGCTTCATTAAGATTGGCCTGAGGCACCATGGAACATTTTCTCTCTTAATCTTTTTTCATTATGTAATCTGTTCATGGAATTCCTAATTCTGCATGACATGCCATATGAGTAAATGGGTTTTGCTTATGGATGTAAAGATGGAAATTCAATTTAAATTTAAGGATAAATAAAGAGAGAGAGGAGAAATAGAATTCCACAGAATAGAATGGTAGTTCCTCAGAGGATATGGGACATAGAATGGGAACTCTAGGTTTCAATACCTAAAGAAAGTTTTGGGGTGCCAAGGGGTGAGAAAACAGTTATGGAGATTTGGGCAAGATTGAATCCTGAAGACCATCATTCAGTGATATGAGGAATCTGGGCTCTTCCCGTAGCATACAAAGCAAGTCTTTCAAGGATTTTTGCAACATGAAATGAGTGCACTGGTGATAGGCTTGTATCATATTTTCATTTTAGAAATGAAACAATATTCAAAGTAATAATTTTTAAAGCATTTAAATAGGAAAACACTCAGAACTATATTGCTAAAAATGTAACCATTAGGATATCACAGAAACCAAAATATCACATTATTAAAGTCCCAGCAAAATAATAAAAAACAAAAATAAAAATATTTTGAAAAATAATAATAAAAAGAGTCCCAGCAATTTGACTTGAAAATATTTTGTCATTGGTAATTACAAAGCAGCTTAAATTCTGAAGCTTTCAAGTGCAAAAAATAAAAACTAAAAAGTGTTTTTCGAATTGCAAATTAGTATTAAAAAATGGAAAGAATGACCAAGGATGACTACATATGCCTAAGTATGAACTCACTATAATTAAGAAAACTCATAGCTTTGTGAAGAATTCTATTCTTGAAGCCATCGATTACACTGTAAACTAAAATAGAATTTGCCTTTGAAGAAGTTATTTCAGTCCTCTAAGCCTGAATTTTCCCTTTTGTTTAATGCTGATTACTGCCCCCCACCTTGCCGGGCTTAATTCATAGGAGCTAATGACACAATGGTCCTTTTTTCTGACCAACAGTCTAATGGGGACTTTTTCCTCTAATTTTTGAAAAGTATTGCAAAGGCATATAAATAAAATATATTTATCAAAGTATGTAAGGAATTATCTTTATTAAAAAGCATAACATTACATAAAGTAGACGTTCAGAAAAACCCAGTTAATCACAGTTACTCTAGTCTTTAAAGTCAAATAATTGATGCATAACCGACTGAAACTGTTTGATATCATTAGGTGCAACACTTTAAATCAAATGCAGGCTTTTATATTGGGCAAAAGCCAAGATTTTTGAGTACTCAAAAGGGTATAACATGTGTAAGGCCTTCCACTTATTCCTTACAATTATAATTGTATGAGTGTGAAGGAATTCGATTAGCACATTCACATAATTGATTTCTAACCAGAAGGAAAAAGCTAGAAATAAATAAAACCTCTATCTTCCCCTGAGCACATAACTGAAGAGGCAGCTCTCCAAGGGCTGCTGTTTTCATTCCTGACAGGAAGGAAACGCTGAGGGAATCCATTTCCTGTAGCTTCTATGGGCAGTCTCCATGGCCATTATGGAAGTTTCTACCCCTCTTGCTATTAGATGCTTTAAAATGTCAAAGATATGTTTTCTTCTTATTTTAAAATACAAAAAGAAAAGACACGGATTAGAGAAAAAGGAGTATGTCTCTCAGGTGGCTGGAAACACACACTTGTTTTTGTTTAAGTCTTAATTCAAAGGCACATTTCACTTTTTTATTCTGAAATAATTTCAAACCTACAGAAATGTAAGAATTATATAAAATACTTTTGTACCTTTCACCCAGATTCACCAATTGTTAACATTGCCACGTGTGTTTCATCTCTCTCTCACTCTCTATTTATATGGACGTATATCTACGTATAAAAAAAATTCTGAGCCATTTGAGAATAAGTTTTAGACTTTGTATCTCTCTACTCCTTTAATATGCCAGTCTGTGCCTCTTGAGAAAATAATATTTTCTTACATGGCTCCAGTATAATGAACAATTTTAGGAAATTTGACTTTGATGCTATTACCTAATCAACAATTCATATTCAAATTTCACCAATTATTCAGCCCCATCGACTTTTAATCAGCAGTTTTAACAAATCATCTGGACATTCCATTTTCTTTAAGAAACAGTGGACAATCAGAAATTGCAAATAACCATTTTATTTTCCAGAATGCACTAGGTACCAATATAGATATGTTACTAATTTATTGACCAAACATAATAGGATGTCTTCTGTTGTCCACATAGAAAAAAAAAATCCTGAACTAAGGTAAATATCTTAGCTACCTATTAGAAATGGGTTAGCTAGGAGAATATACAAATAACAGACAGAATTAATATTTAATTAATTCTTTTACTATACGAAAATCATAGAAAAGTGTAAAGGCCCTTTTTCTCTTGAAGCTTCTCTGAACAAATTCAAATATATTTAGAGTCTATAGAATTCTAACTTCACCAACTCATAAATTTAATTAATGCCATTTTTCAAAGTTTAACAGTATGAAGATCTGCCGGTAGAATAACAAAGGCCAAAGAACAACAAGCAAAGAGCAGATTGGTTTGGTTTTGTTTGGTTTTTTTCTTAAAATTTTTTGAGTACAATACTTGGGGAAAAGAAGACTGCCTGCTCCTGAAGATTTCTTAGGGCTTATGCTGAAAGCTAGCCTTCATGCCATGACAATCCACAATGAGATCACCAACAAGGGAGGAGTGGGAGTAATAATTCAGTCAATAAGGATGCTGCTATGAGGAATCTATTTGAAAACCCACAGTACTCTTTGTATGGCAGTATAGATTGTTCAGACCTCTTGGGACATCTTCCCAGTATGTCTTTTTCATACGAAAAAGACAACCGTCTTTGTCCCAAGAGGTCAAAGTACTCATGTTAAGGCTGATCCCAGACAACTGTACAAAATACAGACATTACAGCTGTCAGGCCTCCGAGCCCAAGCTAAGCCATCATATCCCCCGTGACCTGCACGTACACATCCAGATGGCCGGTTCCTGCCTTAACTGATGACATTCCACCACAAAAGAAATGAAAATGGCCTGTTCCTGCCTTAACTGATGACATTATCTTGGGAAATTCCTTCTCCTGGCTCATCCTGGCTCAAAAGCTCCCCTAGTGACCACCTTGTGACCCCCACTCCTGCCCACCAGAGAGCAACCCCCCTTTGACTGTAATTTTCCTTTACCTATCCAAATCTTATAAAACGGCCCCACCCCTATCTCCCTTCACTGACTCTCTTTTCAGACTCAGCCCGCCCGCACCCAGGTGAAATAAACAGCCTTGTTGCTCACACAAAGCCTGTTTGGTGGTCTCTTCACACGGACATGAGTGAAATCTGGTGCCGTGACTCAGATTGGGAGATCAATCACCTGTCCTCCTGCTCTTTGCTCCATGAAAAAGATCCACCTACGACCTCGGGTCCTCAGACCCACCAGCCCAAGGAACATCTCACCAATTTTAATTCAGGTAAGCAGCCTCTTCTTACTCTCTTCTCCAAACTCTCTCACTATCTCTCAACCTCTTTCTCCTTTCAATCTTGGCGCCACCCTTCAATCTCTCCCTTCTCTTAATTTCAGTTCCTTTCATTTTCTGGTAGAGACAAAGGAGACATGTTTTATCCATGGACCCAAAACTCCGGCACCGGTCACGGACTGGGAAGGCAGCCTTTCCTTGGTGTTTAATCATTGCAGGGATGCCTCTCTGATTATTCACCCACATTTCAGAGGTGTCAGACCACGCAGGGACGCCTGCCTTGGTCCTTCACCCTTAGCGGCAAGTCCTGCTTTTCTGGGGAGCAGCAAGAACCCCAACCTCTTATCTCTGTGCCCCACCCCTTATTTCCATGCCCCGACCTCTATCTCTGTGCCCTGATGCCTTACTTCCGTACCCCAACCTCTTATCTCTGCACCCCAACCACTTATTTCCATGCCCCAACCCCTTTCCCGCTTTTCTGGAGAGTAAGAACCCCCGAACCCCTTCCCTCCGTGTCTCTACTTTCTCTTTTCTCTGGACTTGCCTCCCTCACTATTGGCAACCTTCCACCCTCCATTCCTCCTTCTTCTCCCTTAGCCTGTGTTCTTAAGAACTTAAAACCTCTTCAACTCTCATCTGACCTAAAATCTAAGCATCTTATTTTCTTCTGCAATGCCACTTGACCCCAGTACAAACTTCGCAGTGGTTCCAAACAGCCAGAAAACGGCACTTTCATTTTTCCCATCCTACAACATCTAAATAATTCTTGTCGTAAAATGGGCAAATGGTCTGAGGTGCCTGATGTCCAGGCATTCTTTTACACATCAGTCCCTCCTTGGTCTCTTCCCAATCAACTCGTCCCAAATCTTCCTCCTTTCCCTCCCACCTGTCCCCTCAGTCCCAACCCCAAGAGTCACTGAGTCTTTCTAATTTTCCTCTTCTACAGGCCCATCTGACCTCTCCCCTCCTCCCCAGGTTGCTCCTTGCCAGGCCGAGCTAGGTCCCACTTCTTCCTCAGCCTCTGCTCCTACGCCCTATAATCTTTTTATGGCCTCCCGTCCTCACACCCAGTCGGGCTTACAGTTTCGTTCGGCGACTAGCCCTCCCCCACCTGCCCAGCAATTTCCTCTTAAAAAGGTGGCTGGAGCTAAAGGCACAGCCAAGGTTAATGCTCCTTTTTCTTTATCCGACCTCTCCCAAATCAGTTAGCATTTAGGCTCTTTTTCATCAAATATGAAAAACCCAGCCCAGTTCATGGCTCATTTGGCAGCAACCCTGAGACGCTTTACAGCCCCGGACCCTAAAAGGTCAAAAGGCTGTCTTATTCTCAGTATACATTTTATTACCCAATCCGCTCCCAACTTTAAATAAAACAAAAATTAAATTCCAGCCCTCAAACCCCACAACAAGACTTAATTAACCTCGCCTTCAAGGTGTACAATAATAGAAAAAAGTTGCAATTCCTTGCCTCCACTGTGAGACAAACCCCAGCCACATCTCCAGCACACAAGAACTTCCAAATGCCTAAACCACAGTGGCCAGGCGTTCCTCCAGGCCCGCCTCCCCCAGGAGCTTGCTACAAGTGCCAGAAATCTGGCCACCAGGCCAAGGAATGCCCGCAGCCCGGGATTCCTCCTAAGCCGCATCCCATCTGTGCGGGTCCCCAATGAAAATCAGACTGTTCAACTCACCTGGCAGCCACTTCCAGAGCCCCTGGAACTCTGGCCCAAGGCTCTCTGACTCCTTCCCAGATCTTCTCGGCTTAGCAGCTGAAGACTGACACCGCCCGATTGCCTCGGAAGCCTACAGGACCATCACAGATGCTCTGGGTAACTCTCACAGTGGAGGGTAAGTCCGTCCCCTTCTTCGTCAATACAGAGGCTACCCACTACTCCACATTACCTTCTTTTCAAGGGCCCGTTTCCCTTGCCTCCATAACTGTTGTGGGTATTGATGGCCAGGCTTCTAAACCTCTTCAAACTCCCCTACACTGGTGCCAACTTAGACAATACTCTTTTAAGCACTCCTTTTTAGTTCTCCCCACCTGCCCAGTTCCCTTATTAGGCCGAGACACTTTAACTAAATTATCTGCTTCCCTGACTATTCCTGGGCTACAGCCACACCTCATTGCCGCCTTTTCCCCTAGTTCAAAGCCTCCTTCACATCCTCCTCTTGTATCCCCCCACCTTAACCCACCAGTATAGGATACCTCTACTCCCTCCTTGGCGATTGATCATCCACCCCTTACCATCTCATTAAAACCTAATCACCCTTACCCCACTCAACGCCAATATCCCATCCCATAGCATGCTTTAAAAAGATTAAAGCCTGTTATCACTCGCCTGCTACAGCATGGCCTTTTAAAGCCTATAAACTCTCCTTACAATTCCCCCATTTTACCTGTCCTAAAACCAGACAAGCCTTACAAATTAGTTCAGGATCTGCGCCTTATCAACCAAATTGTTTTGCCTATCCACCCCGTGGTGCCAAACCCATATACTCTCCTATCCTCAATACCTCCCTCTACAACCCATTATTCTGTTCTGGATCTCAAACATGCTTTCTTTACTATTCCTTTGCACCCTTCATACCCAGCCTCTCTTCGCTTTCACTTGGACTGACCCTGACAACCATTAGGCTCAGCAAATTACCTGGGCTGTACTGCCACAAGGCTTCACAGACAGCCCCCATTACTTCAGTCAAGCCCAAATTTCATCCTCATCTGTTACCTATCTCGGCATAATTCTCATAAAAACACACGTGCTCTCCCTGCTGATTGTGTCTGACTAATCTCCCAAACCTCAGTCCCTTACAAAACAACAACTCCTTTCCTTCCTAGGCATGGTTAGTGCAGTCAGAATTCTTACACAAGAGCCAGGACTGCACCCTGTAGCCTTTCTGTCCAAACAACTTAACCTTACTGTTTTAGCCTAGCCCTCAAGTCTGCGTGCAGCGGCCGCCACCGCCTTAATACTTTTAGAGGCCCTTAAAATCACAAACTATGCTCAACTCACTCTCTACAGTTCTCGTAACTTCCAAAATCTATTTTCTTCCTCACACCTGACACATATACTGTCTGCTCCCCGGCTCCTTCAGCTGTATTCACTCTTTGTTGAGTCCCACAATTACCATTGTTCTTGGCCTGGACTTCAATCCGGCCTCCCACATTATTCTGGATACTACACCTGACACTCATGACTGTTATCTCTCTGATCCAGCTGACATTCACCCCATTTCCCTATATTTCCTTATTTCCTGTTCCTCACCCTGATCACATTTAGTTTATTGATGGCAGTTCCACCAGGCCTAATCGCCACTCACCAGCAAAGGCAGGCTATGCTATAGTATCTTCCACATCTATCATTGAGGCTACTACTGCTCTGCCCCCCTCTACTACCTCTCAGCAAGCCAAACTAGTTGCCTTAACTCAAGCCCTCACTCTTGCAAAAGGAATACGCATCAATATTTATACTGACTCTAAATATGTCTTTCACATTCTGCACCACCACTCTGTTCTACAGGCTGAAAGGGGTTTCCTCACCACACAAGGGTCCTCCATCATTAATGCCTCTTTAATAAAAACTCTGCTCAAGGCTGCTTTACTTCCAAAGGAAGCTGGAGTCATTCACTGCAAAGGCCATCAAAAGGCATCAGATCCCATTGCTCTAAGCAACGCTTATGCTGATAAGGTGGCTAGACAAGCAGCTAGCTCTCCAACTTCTGTCCCTCAGGGCCAGTTTTTCTCCTTCACATCAGTCACTCCCACCTACTCCCCCGCTGAAACTTCCACCTATCAATCTCTTCCCACACAAAGCAAATAGTTCTTAGACCAAGGAAAATATCTCCTTCCAGCCTCACAGGCCCATTCTATTCTGTCGTCATTTCATAACCTCTTCCATGTAGGTTACAAGCTGCTAGCCCGTCTCTTAGAACCTCTCATTTCCTTTCCATCCTAGAAATCTATCCTCAAGGAAATCACTTCTCAGTGTTCCATTTGCTATTCTACTACCCCTCAGGGATTGTTCCAGCCTCCTCCCTTTCCTACACAAGCTCGGAGGTTTGCCCCTGCCCAGGACTGGCAAATTGGCTTTACTCACATGCCCCGAGTCAGAAAACTAAAATACCTCTTAGTCTAGGTAGACACTTTCGCTAGATAGATAGAGGCCTTTCCTACAGAGTCTGAGAAGGCCACCGCGGTCATTTCTTCCCTTCTGTCAGACATAATTCCTCAGTTTAGCCTTCCCACCTCTACACAGTCCAACAGTGGACTGGCCTTTATTAGTCAAATCAGCCAAGCAGTTTTTCAGGCTCTTGGTATTCAGTGAAACCTTTATATCCCTTACAGTCCTCAGTGTTCAGGAAAAGCAGAACGGACTAAAGGTCTTTTAAAAACACACCTCACCAAGCTCAGCCACCAACTTAAAAAGGACTGGACAATACTTTTACCAGTTTCCCGTCTCAAAATTCAGGCCTGTCCTCAGAATGCTACAGAGTACAGCCCATTTGAGCTCCTGTATAGATGCTCCTTTTTATTAGGCCCCACTCTCATTCCAGACACCAGACCAACTTGGACTGTGCCCCAAAAAAACTTGTCATCCCTACTGTCTTCTGTCTAGTCATACTCCTATTCACCGTTCTCAACTACTCATACATGCCCTGCTCTTGTTTACACTGCCGGTTTACACTGTTTCTCCAAGCCATCACAGCTGATATCTCCTGGTGCTATCCCCAAACTGCCACTCTTAACTCTTAAAGTAAATAAATAATCTTTGCTGGCAGGACTATGCTGAGTCTCCTTAGGCACTCTCTAATTAAATGTCCTAGGTCCTTCCAATTCTTAGACCTTTAATAACTGTTTTTCTCCTTCTCTTATTCCATTTAGTTTTTCAATTCATACAAAACCGTATCCAGGCCATCACCAATAATTCTAAATGACAAATGTTTCTTCTAACAGTCCCACAATATCACCCCTTACCACAAAATCTTCCTTCAGCTTAATCTCTCCCACTCTAGGTTCCCACGCCACCCCTAAACCCGCTCGAAGCAGCCCTGAGAAACATCGCCCATTATCTCTCCATACCATCCCCCAAAATTTTTGCCATCCCAACACTTTACCACTATTTCATTTTATTTTTCTTATTAATATAAGAAGACAGGAATGTCAGGCCTCTAAGCCCAAGCTAAGCCATCATATCCCCCGTGACCTGCACGTACACATCCAGATGACCAGTTCCTGCCTTAACTGATGACATTCCACCACAAAAGAAATGAAAATGGCCTATTCCTGCCTTAACTGATGACATTATCTTGAGAAATTCCTTCTCCTGGCTCATCCTGGCTCAAAAGCTCCCCTACTGAGCACCTTGTGACCCCCACTCCTGCCCGCCAGAGAACAACCCCCCTTTGACTGTAATTTTCCTTTACCTAACCAAATCTTATAAAACGGCCCCACCCCATCTCCCTTCCCTGACTCTCTTTTCGGACTCAGCCCGCCTGCACCCAGGTGAAATAAACAGCCTTGTTGCTCATACAAAGCCTGTTTGGTGGTCTCTTCACACAGATGCGAGTGAAAATAGCCACTTCCTTGAACAGAAGACTTGTGGAACAGGAAATTCTACCAGCTTTCAGAAAAAATGGAAAATATTTGGCTTTGTAAATGCATAAATACAATGTTTAATTAACTCTTTTAATTAAGTTAGAACATTCTAGTCAAACAAACATGACTCTAAAGTGTGACCTAATTACAATGGTACTGAGATGAACATAGCTCTATAAGTGACAAATATTTAAAATCTCAGTTTCTTATTTATTTGCTTGGATAAAATTTTTATTTCTATTTAAACTTTCAGAATTTCAGTCACTAAAATATCAAACTTATTCATATATAAAATGAAATCTCTTGTGTTACTGAAAAAGAGTATATCTACTGATTATATCACAACTGTATTATACTACATGTAAGCTGCAGAACTTTATAAAGCATATATGCCCAGTAAGTATTTATATCTAAGGAATTTCCATTGCAATTGCTATTGCACTTTAAAATTGCATATATATTTAAAAGCTTTTCTACCAATTCAAAATTTAAAAGGTAATTTTTAAAGAGATATCTAGACCCTCCCCTAAAAAATTGTGTGTGTAATTTATCAGTTTTTAAAAATTTAATAAGAAATTTTTTCTTATATATTTCTGACTTAATTTAAATAGATTTTTTCTTTCATTTAAATATCACTTTTTTTTAAAAACTAATAGTTGGGAATTATGCAAACAATATGTATAATCATTTACTACACCTGTGTGGCTATATAAAGAAGTTTTCTATTCATTTTGTGTTATTACATTATATATATTTTTATTAAAATCATTTTGTTGTTAAGAAAAGTACATTTAGCTAAGTTACAGATAAAGATAGCAATTTAATTGGGCTTGGCAAAAAATGTAATATAATGTTCATCCTGTAGATAAGAAATTTTAAATAAAGCAAAACAGCAAAATGTCGAAACCAGACCAAATGGTGATACCTCATTTCTGTATCATATTCCCATAAATAATGTGGGAAAGAGAAGAAATGTAATACAGTACATAAATCTTAATCCTTGGCTCATTCTTAGCTTTATCTTTTAGCATAATTAGGCCAAGTTTTAATTTTTTTTTAAATCTTAAAATGTATTATCTGCTGATGCTGTTACCAGCAATTCTCTTTAGTGTCAAAATAAAATATACTGTACTGGATAAAGCATCCCAAAGCCATACCACCTCCCAACAGCACAGTCTACACCCTTCCTGCCCAACTCATCCAACCACTCACATCTTTAATTGTGATATATGATCCCCAAGTCAAAGTTATAAAAAGAATGGTCAACTAGAAAAAAAATCTAAATCTCTTTGGGTTAGAGTCTTTCAAAACATGCCAACAGCTACTGGACACAGATGAAGTCTTTTAGTTTTTACACACAATAGAAAACCATTACAGATCCAATAAAAGTCAGAGACATCCTTTATTTTCTGTTGTTTAAAAGCTTTACTGCATCTCTTATGAAGGGAGCAGCTACCTTTAACATTAATTTGATGTCTATTTGCATGGAGCAGAATTGAGGGCACTTACTGAGAAGAATGAACCATAAGTGCTACATTCTCTGGTTGTATCACAAGCCAGGCGCGGTGGCACAGACCTGTCATCCCAACACTTTGGGAGGCTGAGGTGAGTGGATCACGAGGTCAAGAGATTGAGACCATCCTGGGCAACGTGGTGAAACCACATCTCTACTAAAAATAGAAAAATTAGCTGGGAGTGGTGGTGCGCGCCTGTAGTCCCAGCTACTCTGGGGGCTGAGGCAGGAGAATCGCTTGAACCTGGGAGGCAGAGGCGCAGTGAGCCGAGATCATGCCGCTGCACTCCAGCCTGGTGACAGAGTGAGATTCCGTCTCAAAAAAAAAAAAAAAAAGCATAAGGAGTAGGAGCTGACTTCACTACAAACTAGAGTAGCTTACAAGCAAACAATATAAATAAAACAAAGTGAGTTCCCTACTTCCCGAACTACTTAAGCTGCACTGACCAGTTCTTTTCACCAAAAGTACCCCCCATTTTGAGTAAACTCATGTCAACTATTTGTTTTCTGACTCATAAAAAAAAAAAAAATCTAATCTAGATCATTATGCTTCTGCTGTGCATTTTTCTGCAGATTGAAGATCTTTATATTGTGTTTCCAAAAGTATAATATCATAAATGTGGACAACTTTGCTAGGTCACCATTTAAGGAGGGAAAATACAGTGAAAGATGTTCTACTGCTTTTGGACTCCAAAACAGGCTTAAGTTTGTATTAATTCCATCAAAGTATTCATCAGCGTTATGTACCAGAATCTGACAACTTGCTTTTGAATACCAACTCTAATATAGCAAAGCTATCAAAAGAGAGATCTTAACCTTTCCCAGTCTCTTTTACCTCATTCATATATAATACTTAGCACACACTGTTGTGAGAATGAAATTCAAGATAATGTATTACTTTTACTGTACATAATAGTACTCGACCATGCTTTTGGCTGCAAGTACCAAATGCCTAACTGACAACATCTTGAACTTACACAACAAGGAGCCTGAAGGTAGGTGGTGGCACACACAGGCTCAGTGACTCAGCACTATCAAGGTCACATCTCTGTTAGGCTCTTGGCCTTTTTCTCGTGTCTGTAAACTCGTGGTCACAAGATGGCTGCCTTATTTCCAGTCATTACTTCAGTGTTCTCTAGCTAGTCTCCCCCTAGATCTCATTAGCTGGAACTACATCAGATACTTAGCTTTAGGAGAAGCCAGAAAAATTAGCATTTATTGCACTTTCACAGCTTCTATAGTGAATGTGCCCAAGGGAAGGGATAGTGGGAATGGGTGTTGGAGAAAAATAACCAACAGCATCTGCCATATTTCTTTTGAAAAGCTTGGAGCAGTATGTTAAGTAATGTTATTAAATTCTCTTGTAACAAAATATTTTGTTTTTACTCAACGTAGTGTATATTTATGCCTCTCTTGAAGCTGCTTACTTTATCAGCTTCCATAAGCCTCTCTGACCCGACTCTCAGCAGCGAGAAATAGCATGTGGGTTTTTGTTTTCGTTTTTGTTTTTCCACAAAAGCTGATTAGTCTGCCTTCCATAAAACCTGGCACAGGCAAAGAAAAAAAAAATAGAGGAGGCACATCCCACAATTACCTTAAGGAAGATAAAAACAAACATATCCAATTATTGTACTAAAAGCAATTTCTTAAACTGGCTAGCCATATGTAGAAAGCTGAAACTGGATCCCTTCCTTATACCTTATACTAAAATTAATTCAAGATGGATTAAAGATTTACATGTTAGACCTAAAACCATAAAAACCGTAGAAGAAAACCTAGGCAATACCATTCAGGACATAGGCATGGGCAAGGACTTCATGTCTAAAACACCAAAAGCAATGGCAACAAAAGCCAGAATTGATAAATGGGATCTAATTAAAGAGCTTCTGCACAGCAAAAGAAACTACCATCAGAGTGAACAGGCAACCTACAGAACAGGAGAAAATTTTTACAATCTACTCATCTGACAAAGGGCTAATATCCAGAATCTACAATGAACTCAAACAAATTTACAAGAAAAAAACAACCCCATCAACAAGTGGGCGAAGGATATGAACAGATACTTCTCAAAAGAAGACATTTATCCAGCCAAAAGACACACGAAAAAATGCTCATCATCACTGGCCATCAGAGAAATGCAAATCAAAACCACAATGAGATACCATCTCACAGCAGTTAGAATGGCCATCATTAAAAAGTCAGGAAACAACAGGTGCTGGAGAGGATGTGGAGAAATAGGAACACTTTTACACTGTTGGTAGGACTGCAAACTAGTTAGATTATTGTGGAAGTCAGTGTGGCAATTCCTCAGGGATCTAGAACTAGAAATACCATTTGACCCAGCCATCCCATTACTGGGTATATACCTACAGGATTATAAATCATGCTGCTATAAAGACACATGTACATGTATGTTTATTGCGGCACTATTCACAATAGCAAAGACTTGGAACCAAACCGAATGTCCACCAATGATAGACTGGATTAAGAATATACACCATGGAATACTATGCAGCCATAAAAAATGATGAATTCATGTCCTTCGTAGGGACATGGATGAAGCTGGAAACCACCATTCTCAGCAAACTATCGCAAGAACAAAAAACCAAACACCGCATGTTCTCACTCATAGGTGGGAATTGAACAATGAGAACACATGGACACAGGAAGGGGAACATCACATGCCAGGGCCTGTTGTGGGGTGGGGGGAGGGGGAAGGGATAGCATTAATAGATATACCTAATGTGAAATGACGAGTTAATGGGTGCAGCACACCAACATGGCACGTGTATATATATGTAACAAACCTGCACATTGTGCACATGTACCCTAAAACTTAAAGTATAATTTAAAAAATAAATAAATAAAAGCAATTTCTTAAAATTTTAGTTTGGTAATAATGTTGTTAATAAATAATTTACATATGGTATTTCCTTTAAATAACTATTCTATAATTAGTCGAATGTGGCAAGATGTCCTGCCTGAGTCTGCAAAACCTGATTCCCTGCCTTGAGTGTTGCTTCTGCTTGGTCACACATGCTCACTTAATCTTTATTGCCATCTTCTGGAGGATTTGTTTTTATATGCAAATTGGTAATACCAGGCCAATACAACTCTTAAAGGGATCTGGAGCCACAGGCCCTTTCAGTGTCTCAAAGCACTGAAAATAATAGATCAAATGTCATAACCACACAGGCTGTGGAGGCAGTGCACCCCAGAGAGCATCTCAGAAGTAACAGGAAAGCCAAATGTCCAGAAAAACAGCTCCCTATTTCCAAGCAGAGGCTTGTATTTTCACAATTAAAGTTCCACTTTATGGAAGCCTTCATGATATAAGGCTTTGACCCATGCCAAAATGCAGGCACCACTGGAAACAGTAATATTTGAAACTAATTCAATCAATTCTATTTGAGCATAAATGAGTTTGGAACGCTTTCCTATTATGATGAATGAGGTGCAGAGATGAAGAACACAATACATGAGTAACATGAATGTCACATCTCTGAGCATCATCCATTACTGCCCTGCTGCCCAAAAGGTATACTTAAGCGGACCACAATTTGAGGCTGGAAATACCTAGGGAAGCTGAAACCAAACTGTGAATTCAAAGGGAATGACTAATATGGCAGCCAAGGAAGTATGGCAACCATGCTTTGTAAGCAGTTCACATGCAGGAATCCGATCGCAGTCCATGGGGCATCCCATAAGACAAGCTGAACATTGCTAGGAAATCCACTGATGGCAATGGTCAACTTTTAGGTGGAAAGGCTAACAGCTAACACCAGAGAGGACTATCTGCAGAGAGTAGCACTCCAGCCACCTAGCCAGGGCTTAAGAGTAGGCTGTAGCCTCTGAGTCCCAGGCTATTTTTGCAAGCTTATTCTGACAGAGAACAGACCTATGACAGTGCATCTCAACTTCCTTACATCTTGCTTTAAAAAGAAAATCATGGTATTTTTATCCTGAGAAGAAATGGATGAACCTACTCATAGCAAAGGCTCTCACCATGCACCACATCTGTAACCCTCTACCTCCACATGACAGATAGGAAGCTCCAGTCTGCAGAAAAGTCTGAAGCTTGGTTCTCTAAATGTGGCCTAAAGACAGAGCCAGAGGGAAGGAAGTAAGAGGATCCTAAAGTTCAGACTCAGGGTTAGTGAGGGATCTAGTGTAACTGAGCTCTGCTTAGAAGGCAGATGGCTCTGATCGTGCAAAGAAAAGACTTGAAGAGGACACCGAAATAAGCAGAGCAGGGGGAAAGGAGAGGGAGCAAACAGGCTTGGAAAGTCAGAAAATTAAGCTTGCATAATTTTACCTAGGCTCAACAGTTGCAGTGTTCCCTTTAAAAAGAAAACGTAATCATATTGTTCAAGCATTCATTCATGCAACAAATATCATTGAATCTGTACCACATGATTAATATAGTTTCAGCACTACAGATATACCCATGGGCAAAATGAACACGATCAGGTCTCTAACCTACGAGCTTGAGTCTACTGAGGAAGCTTGATATTAAGTAGTAAGTTCAGATTTTTTTCTCACACATTATAGTAAGTACTATGTGGGAAAAGGACTGGATACTTGCTCTGAGACAGAACAATAAAACCAAGAAACTAAGTACTTTAGATTCAGAGATTAAAAGATGACCTTTTTGAGGAAGTTATATTAAGGTATTCTAAGAAGACACAGTAAGAAAACATTAGCAATTCTTTTAAAATACTTTAAATATAAACAAAGTGTATTATTTATGTATTATATATACATACAATATCATATATTGTTATGTGTGTAGTAATACATAGTAATATATACAGACGCAGGATTATTGTACAACAGTTAATGACAGACAACTAAAGCCTAGTTAAAAAAAAACTGCTTATACTACGAAATATGAAACACCATTACTGGACTTTTACTTTTCTTCTTATATAGAATAACAGTTAATATTTCATAAAAATATTTAAAGACTCAAGAGAAAAAGAGGGAAAAGAAGTTGCCAGATTTTACTTCTAAATGTATATACTTTTATACCTGTGTGTTTCTACAAAAGAAATACTTAATCTTGGCTAATGTTTATGCAGTCTTAATATATAACAGCTGAAATCTGAGCAAATAAACTTAAATAGGCTTCATGTTCAAGGGCAGAGTTTTCAAGCTGATAAAAACATTCTGCGCACTAGTGGATGCACGTAGCTCTGAGAAGAATATCAATGTAATCGCAAATATTTATAGAATAAGCAGAGAAATTCATTCTGCTATAATATACAGTCCAATTTAAAATGCAGTCAATTCCTAAAAGAGGGTAAAAATTCTAAACTTTGAAACGATGCAACAGGAGGCTAGTGGGCTAATTTCGCTTTTGTGTACAAAAGTTTGTGAGCATCTAGAAGGAAACATAAAGGGGTCCTCTAAGTTGCTAGTTATGTATCATGTACAATTTGTGAAAATCCACTCAGTGTACATGAATGATTTGCATAAACTTTTCTGCTTGTATATTATATGTCAATTAAAAGTGGCTCATTTGTTGTTTTTGTTTTGTTTTTAGTTTGAGGGGGAAAAAATCAAGTTCAGGGAAACTTTATCTGGGACACTAGAACAAATTCCTAAAAGGAAAGCTTAGAGTAACTTTTACAAAATTGGAAACTATTTGGTAAGACAGTTCCAAGTATATTACTTATTTTAAATAAATATACAAGGGGGGATATACAAGAGGTGCACAAAAGCAAATAAAGTCAGAAATCATTGCATTTACCTAGAAGAAAATTTCATTGTAACTGTAGCCTTTAAAAATCAGTGTCATCCTTTAATCTGTATTCTAATCATATTATAGCTTTATCTCACATATGGTCTTCATTTGCAACACCTGGAAAGTTTTATATTTGTGCTTTTGCAATTTCAATCACTGATGCCTACGGCAACTACTCATAAAACTGTAAACACTGCACTTGCCTCTTTCAGTTATAAATAAAGAAGAAAAGTAATTGGATGCTTATGTCACAGGATCCTTGGGGTGTTTCTTTTCCAGCCGGAAAAGCTCTGTGACCGGTGGTGTCTTTGCCCGAGTTTTGCTTGAGCCTGCCGGGCTCATTCTGCCCACTCCCCCCGGCAGGCTGCGCTCACCTCATGCTACCAGCCTGGATCCCATGCCTGCTAAGGGTGAGCCACATGCAGAGTGGCGAGGGGTGTGTGGGTGAGCAAACGTGGGGTCCGGCCACTGTGCACAGCCAGGCACACTGGCTGCGGCGGGACACGAAGCTGTAGGCGCCAACACGGGTGTCGGCTCCCTGTGAAGCTGCGGCTGGACCAAGCATACTGCAAGCAGCTTCCACTGCTGGCAATGGGGAACGTGGTGGCGCCCAGAAGCTTGGAGACTATAGGAACCGCAGAGTCCCAAAGAGGGTGTCACAGCCCTGGCTTGGGGAGCTTCTAGATCTGAGGTCCCTGAAGGGCCACAGCTCCTCTCCTTCTCTCTTCTCTTGTCACCGCAAGGTGGTGGGCAAGGGGTGTGTTTCAGCCCTGTTTGTGTTACAGCTTTTTTAGTCCCACCAGCCCACGGGTCCCAACTTCTTCTCCCATGCCCAGGAAGAATGAGGTATGCAGACAACTGGAGGGTGAATAAGGTGAGGAGGTGGTTTATTGAGCGACAGTACAGCTCTCAGGAGACCTAAAGCAGGTAGCTCTTATCCGCAGGCAGGTAGTCCCAAAATCTGCTGAGGCCTCAGCTGAGAGGAGACCCACAATGGGTAGCTCCTCTCTACAGGCAGGTCATCCTGGAGATCTGCTCTACTCAAGTCTGGTTGAATCTGGGTGATTCTATGGGCTTCAGGTGGAAGGAAGGGTGTGCTGATTGGTTTATGGGTGGTCATAGGCAGGCTTGGAAAAAGCACCTTAAGTTCTCACTTCGGTGGCAGAACTGGCAGCCCAGCCCTCAGACTTTGGGCCATCCCAGGCCCCAAGGTGGGGCTTCACCAGGCACCTGCCCCTTTCTGCCCAGGAGCCTGTCTGCCTCCCAACCTCAACTTATGGCCACCAGCACCCAGGCTGTTTGTGACAAGGTGCCTGCAGGTCCACACCAAGCCACCCTCAGTCCCCCCGGCCTCCCTCTTGTGCTCATTTGCACCCAAAGTCCAGAGAGGGCCGAGGAAGCAAGAGACTGGCACGTCACGTGCACACCTGGCCAAGTCATGACAGCACCAGCACTCAGTCTCAACTTTGCTCTGAAATCAGAGAGGGGAGAAGCCAGGCAGGGGAAGCAGGCATTTCCAAGCTTGCAGGGGCAGGGGGCCTTCCCAGGCCCCCAAGAGCACAGGAATGCCAGGTTTGCAGCCACAGTTGGGTGGCTGCAGCCGCGCCGGGGAGGGAGGGGCTTCGGCCGCGCCAACTAGGAAGGGGTGGGGCTTCTGCCTGTTCTGGCTCCTGTTGGCTCCATGGAGCACGTAGCCCTGCATAGCCCTGGCCCCACCTCCCCAGCTGCAGACAGTGTCTTTGCAGCAGCCATTTCAGATGGGCCACAGGTGCCAACACTTACCCTTCAAGCACAATGGAGAAAAATCTGAAGTTGCACTTACTCAATATTTATGAAACAATCTAAATTAAATTTTAAAGTATTCATCTTTCTTGTGACCCATTTTGCTTTTCTTTTCTCTTTTGTTAATGTATTTCACAGATACTTTGAGACATGGAACAACTTCTTTCAAGTGATTTCAACATCTTCTATTCTTATACTTTTGAATATTTTCCATTTACTAATACATTTTTAAGATCTTAATCCACTTAAAATTTTGGATTTCCATGTCACAGATAATTATTTAAGAGTAAGACTCTTCTCCATTTTATCCCCCACCACCAAATGATGCCATGAATTTTCCTGAGACACAGAAAATTGATGAATATTTTAATTAGTAGTCAATTCCCCTTTGAATGTGTAGCAGCTATGAAGCTCTAGGCAAGAACTGAGCTCAAATTTATCTCCTAAGTGATATATCATCACTCTGAGAAAACGTTTTAAGTAGTAACTTATGACATAAATTAAACAGATTACAGAAATCATTTACTTGTGAAAAAAAGGAAAGTAAAAGGCAGAGTTTGTGTACTGTGGAAACTTACAGATTTCGACATCCATTATCTTTTTCATGAATGGAGCCTTAAAGTCACTGAAGAGAAAAAAATTCCCTGAGTATTTTCTAATGTTGCTGTTTGTTCCAACAGTTGCTTCAGATCATACAATCAATCCTTCATTCACTTTGTTTGTGAAACTAGTTACTCATGGTCACTCAATTTCCTTCGTATTGAATCTAAACAGAGGCATTGACCAGGACTATTGTTCTCAAAGGTTAAAATACCCCATGAATGACTACATCATTGCCAAAGTATGTCCAGGTCATGGAAACAAACTCAACAACATGGCCAAAGACTCCTGGAGGAGGGACGGAAGACCTGAATTTTGATCTGGTCTTTCCAACTAACTAAATGAGAAAAACTCAGCCAACTGCCCTATCTTGAGCCTCTGCCCTAGATATAATTTTATAAATAAAAAAGCACTGTCTAATGCAGGTTTTTCTTAGATGTGTTTCAAAGCACTAAACTGTTTCATTGAAATTTTGAGCAATTCTGAGATATGCATCCCCTTCTTGGAGGTTCACAAGGAACATTATTAACATAGTAAAGTTTCTGAGAATTCCTGCAGTTCTGCTTAACTTTGTTCAACCCACACAAAATGTTTTACATGTTTTTGTAACCTAACACCCCTTACCATCTGTGGAGCCTTCATTGAGAGTGCTGTACTGGTGATTTTTAAACTATGCTCTGTGGAATCCTTTTAGGGATTGCCAGAAAATGTAAGAAGTGGAGAGCAGGAAGGTGGACAGGAAGCAGTCAGCAGGCAGGACTTTGGGACCCCAAACCCCAATTCAACCTTTTTACTCTGGGTACTCAAAATATAATATTCTTTCAATATAATAGATCCTTTAGTCTTTAACAGATTTTTAATATATTTAATGAAATCTTTTAATCTATTTACTTTGAGGCCTCAAAATATAATATTCTAAAATTCTCTGACTTAGAAATGATTTATTTCTAGTATGAATTATCATGTTGAGCTTTTTATGAGATTTCACAGAAAAGCTCCACAGTGTTTCCAAGATAGGGTGTATTAGTCAGAGTTCTCTGGAGGGACAGACCGAGTTAAGATATATGTATAAATGAAAGGGCACAATCGGTTCTTGTAGTAGGCTGAATTATTGCTCATGATTATTCATTCCTGCCCAAACCTTGCTGTGCTTTCCTGGAGGCAGAATTTACTTCCTTGCCCCATTGATTGGGACTTGGCCTTGTCACCCACTTTGGACAGTGGGATGTAAGTGTCTTACGTGCTTTTGTTGACCTCTCTTCATGATGAGACAAGCACGCCCCAGCTAGTGGGTACTCATCAGCCAAGGCCCAGGAATTAGATGACATGTGAAGCCCAGTGAGACCAACAAAAGTACAGTCAACCCACAGCCTTCTGGTAACATGAGCAAGAAATTAATGTTTATTGTTTATTGTAATAAACACAGAAAAGTAATAAAAATGTAATGTTTATTGTAAGCCTCTGAAATTTAGGGGTTGTTTGTTGACAGCAGAAGCTGATGGCTACAATTCTAAATCAAGGGTCTGCAATATTACCCTTGAATAACTTTAAATTAGAAAATAAGATCCAAGAAAGAAGATGCTGAATTTACTAAGTTTTGTAATTAACTTATGTAACTTTTTTTGACATTCAATAATATTATCTTTTCTCTCTCTATGCCCAGATACCATTTTTCTCCCTCCAAGGATAAATGTTTTACTTTCCCGTGATTCACAGAACAATTAGAGGTTAACAACAATGCCAATAAAATTCATTATACATAGTTTTCCACCAAGAGAGTCAAAGCCAACACTACTTTGGGGTTGAGATTTAATGAGAAAAATTTTAATGTGTATTGTCTATGCCTATGATTGTTTATAGATCACTTAATCAGGTCAAAATTAAAACTCAGCTATGCTTAATCAAGTTGTAAATCAAACAAGAGACTTCTCTACCAATACACATAAAAAGAAGGCCAGAAAAAAAAGCTATATTTATTTCATCCTAAAAATTAAATTGAAACCACATCTGCTAAAAGCAGGTACACAAGGAATGAGTAAACTTTTGCTTTACTCAAGTTCTTTAGATTTACAGGACAGTTATACAAAAACAGTGTCCCATAATGTATGGAATGACCATGGAATGATTCCACTTAATAGAAAGTACAGTCAGAAAAACACTTAAGAGAAAAGTCTACCAGTAAGGTATCCATCTACTAGGAAATCAATAAGGAAAGGCTTATGAAAGTAATCTATTCTTACTGAGTTAACCATGCCCACATAAGACCCATAAAACCAGGAGCAAAATTATATAAAAACAGTAAGGGACAAAACAGTAGAAGGTAAAAATTTTCTAAGAACTGAATACTGATAAGGAGTGTGATGCTTAGAGTTTGTGACTCCTTTGAAAAATCATGAAAAAGGAGTTTGTGATCTACAGGGGAGAAATTTTTCTTACATAATTAAAAATAACATTAACTACTATTTATTAAGCACAGCAAATGGTTAAATGTGATCATGTAAGTAGGGCACAGCTATCTGACACAGTACATGGCATGCCCTTTGTATACAAGAAGAGAGGAAAACTCTAAGAGTTCAAGTCACATGTTCTCACAACTATTAAAAAGCGGATTTTTAAAAATCAACAAAATTGACAAGTCCTTAGCCAGATTAAGATTAAGAAGAGAGAGAGAGAGAAAGAGAGAGAGAGAGAAGACTCTACTAAAATCAGAAATGAAAGAAGGGATAGTATAAGCAATGTCACAGAAATAGAAAGGATTATAAGAGCATAGCATAAACAAATTAATACCAACAAACTGGATAACTTAGAAGACATGGATAAATTCCTAGAAATACACACCCTATCATGACTGAAGCATAAAGAAATAGAAAACCTGAACAGACATATAAGTAGTAAGGAGGTTGGATGAATAATCAAAAACTTCCTAATAAAGAAAAGCTCAAGATCCCATAGCTGCACCAGAGAATTCTACCAAACATTTAAAGAATAATTAGCAATAATCCATCTCAAACTCTTCCAAAAAAAAAGTAAAGAAGGGATACGCCCAAACTCATTCTATGAGGCTACTGTTACACTGATACAAAAGCCAGACAAACACACTGCAAGAACAGAAAACTGTAAACCAATATTTCTGTTGCATATTAATGCAAAAATGCTCAACAAAATACAGTCAGCTCTCCTTATCCATGGATTCCACACCTATGGATTCAACAAACCATGGGTTGAAAATATGCAGAAAAGAAATATTCCACAGATTTCCAAAAGAACTAAACTTGTATTTTCCACATGCTGGGTACTACATTGAATTCCCACAAATGAAATGATGTTCAGGCATTGAATTAGGTATTGTAAATAATATAGAGATGATTTAAAGTATATGGGAGGACATGCATAGATCATATGCAAACACTATAAAGCATTTTATTTAAGGCATTTGAGTATCTGCAAATTTTTGGTGTCTACAGAATTTCCGGAACCAGTCTCCCATATATACCAAGGGACAACTGTGCTAGCAAATTAAATTCAACAGAACATTAAAAGGATTTTATGCCACAACTAAATGGAATGTATTCCCAAATTTCAACATACAAAAATCAACCAATGTAATATACCACATTAATCAAGGATGCAAAGCACGTTATTATCATCTCAAGTGATGCAGAGAAAGCATGTCACAAAATTCAACACCAATTCATGATTTAAAAAAAAAAAACTCTCAGCAAACCAAGAACAAAAGGAAACTACCTCAACATAATAAAGACCATAAATGAAAAGCCCACAGCTAACATCCTAATTAGTGAAGAAAAACCCAAATCTTTTTCTTTAAGATCCTGAACAAGACGAGGTTGCCTGCTGTCATCATTTTTATGCAACATAGCATTGGAATTCCTATCCAGAGCAATTAGGCAAGAAAACGAAATAAAAGACATCCAAATTAGAAATGAAGAAGTAGAAGTATCTCCATTTTCAGAAGAGATAATCTTATATGTAGAAAATTCTAAAGATTATATTAATAAAAACTGTTGGAACTAATAAAAGAATTCAGCAAAGTTACAGGATATCAAATCAACAGGTAAACTACATGCTAACAATAAACAATTCAAAAAGAAAACTAAGGAAACAATTCCATTTACAATAATGCCAAAAGAATGAAATACTTAAGAATAAAATAAGGAGGTGAAAGACTTGTACTCTGGAAATTACAAAACATTGATTTAAAAAATTAAAGACACATACAAATGGAAAGACATTTGGAGTGTCCTTCCATTGTTCATAGTTTATGACATGTTCATGGTTTGTAGGACTTAATATTGTGAAGATGTCAATACTACCCAAAAATATCTACAGATTCAATGCAATCCCATCAAAACCCAAAGATATTTTTATAGAAATAGAAAAAAATTCTAAAATTCAGAAGAAACTACTAAAGACATTGAATGTTCAAATCCATCTTGAGAAAGAACGAAGTTGGAAGTCTCACACTTCTTAATTTCAAACATATTTAAAAGCTACAGTACACACAAAGCAGTGTGGTACTGGCATAAAGCCAGAAATATAGAACAACAGAAGAGAAATTCCAGAAATGAACCATTGCATATATAGTCAGATGATTTTTGACAAAGGTGACAAGACCACTCAATAGGGAAAAAATAGTCTATTCAACAAATGGTGATGGGAAAAGTAGATATAAGCATACCAAAAAAATAAAGTTAGACCCTTACGTTGTACCATATACAAAAATTAACTCAAAATGAATTAAAGACCCAAAAGTAAGACCTAAAACTATAAAATTACTAGAAAAGAACACAGGAGAAAAGCTTCATGAGGTTGGATTTGGCAAGGATTTCTTGGATATGATGCCAAAAGCACAGGCAGCAAAAGTAAAAATGGACAAATGGGAGTACAATTTCTCTGCATCAAAGGGCACAGTCAAAATAGTGAAAAGACAACATAGGAATGGAAGAAAGTATCTGCAAATTATGTATCTGATAAGGAGTTATTATTATCCAGGAAGGATAAAGACAACAAAATAACTCAGCAACACCACCAACAACAAAAAACAAACGACGTGATTTTAAAATGAACAAAGAACTTGAATACACATTTCTCCAAAGATGATATACAGATGGGAAACAAGCATATGAAAAGATGTTTGATATCACTAATCATTAGAGGAATGCACATCAAAACCACTAGATCACCTCACTCCCATTAGAATGGTTACCATAAAAAAGTAACAAAGTAACAAGCGTTGGCTAGGATGTAGAGAAACTGGAACCCTTATGTACTGTGTTCAGGAATGTAAAATGGTGCAGTCACCATATGAAACTATGGCACTTCCTTAAAAAATTAAAAATTGAATTACTATATGACCTAGCAATTCTACTTCTGGGTATACATCTAAAAGAATTGAAAACAGAATTTCATAGAAATATTCACATACTGGTGCTCAGAGCAGAATTATTCACAATAGCCAAGGGATGAAAGCAACTCAAATGTCCATCTATGGATAAAAGGTTAGATACAGAAAATGTGGTATATATGGAAAATGAGATATTATTTAACCTTAAAAAGGAGAAAAATTCTGTCACAACGCTGCAACATGCATGAACCTTGAGGACATTATTCTAAACGAAATAAGCCAGTCCCAAAAAGACAAATGCTGTCTGAATTCACTTACATGAAGAATCTAAGTTAGTCAAATTCATAGACACAGAAACCAGAACGGTGTTTGCCAAGAGTTTGGAGAGAAGGTGGAAAAAAAGAGGAGCTGTTTTTTAATGAGGATAGAGTTTCAGTTTTGCAAGATGGAAAAATTCTGGAGATCCAGTACAATATGCAGTTGCTTAATATAACTGATCAGAATGCTTAAAAACGGTAAAGATACTACATTTTAAGTTATGTCTTTTCTTTTTTTTTACATAGAGAGAGAATTCAAATACAATGTTGACAGATGTTTTCCTGCAACATACACTGAAAGGAGAATGAAAGGAACAACAAGCAGTACAGGTGGAATAAAAGAAGTGGGCAGATGCATCGCAAAGAAGCTAAAAACCTCAAAAAAAGATTAAATGAATTGCTAACTAAAATAAACAGTGTAGAGAAGACCACAAAAGACCTGATGAAGCTGAAAACCATGGCATGAGAACTACGTGATGCATGCACAAGCTTCAGTAGCCAATTTGATCAAGTGGAAGACTGAAGAACAAATCAATGAAATGAAGTGAGAAGAGAAGTTTAGAGAAAAAAGAGTAAAAAAGAAATGAACAAAGCCTCCAAGAAATATGGGACTATGTGAAAAGACCAAACCTATGTCTGACTGGTGTACCATTCACAATTGCTCCAAAGAGAATAAAATACCTAGGAATCTAACCTACAAGGGATGTGAAGGACCTCTTCAAGGAGAACTACAAACCACTGCTCAACAAACTAAAAGAGGACACAAACAAATGGAAGAATATTCCATGCTCATGGATAGGAAGAATCAGTATTGTGAAAATGTCCATACTGCCCAAGGTAATTTGTAGATTCAATGCCATCCCCATCAAGCTACCAATGACTTTCTTCACAGAATTGGAAAAAACTACTTTAAAGTTCATATGGAACCAAAAAAGAGCCCACATTGCCAAAACAATCCTAAGCCAAAAGAACAAAGCTGGAGGCATCATGCTACCTGACTTCAAGCTATACTACGAGGCTACAGTAACCAAAACAGCATGGTACTGGTACCACAACAGAGACATAGATCAATGGAACAGAACAGAGCCCTCAGAAATAAAGCCACATATCTACAACTATCTGATCTTTGACAAACCTGACAAAAACAAGAAATGGGGAAAGAATTCCCTATTTAATAAATGGTGTTGGCAGAAATGGCTAGCCTTATGTAGAAAGCTGAAACTGGATCCTTCCTTACACCTTACACAAAAATTAATTCAAGATGGATTAAAGACTTAAATGTTAGACCTAAAACCATAAAAACCCTAGAAGAAAACCTAGGCAATACCATTCAGGACACAGGCATGGGCAAGGACTTCATGACTAAAACACCAAAAGCAATGGAAACAAAAGCCAAAATTGACAAATGGGATCTCATTAAACTAAAGAGCTTCTGCACAGCAAAGGAAACTACCATCAGAGTGAACAGGCAACCTACAGAATGGGAGAAAATTTTTACAATCTACTCATCTGACAAAGGGCTAATATTCAGAATCTACAAAGAACTTAAACAAATTTACAAGAAAAAATCAAACAACTCATCAAAAAGTGGGCAAAGGATATGAACAGACACTTCTCAAAAGAAGACATTTATGCAGCCAACAGACACATGAAAAAATGCTCATCATCACTGGCCATCAGAGAAATGCAAATCAAAACCACAGTGAGATACTATCTCACACCAGTTAGAATGGCGATCATTAAAAAGTCAAGAAACAACAGATGCTGGAGAGGATGTGGAGAAATACAAACACTTTTACACTGTTGGTGGGACTGTAAACTAGTTCAACCATTGTGGAAGACAGTGTGGCGATTCCTCAAGGATCCAGAACTGGAAATACCATTTGACCCAGCCATCCCATTACTGGGTATATAGCCAAAGGATTATAAATCATGCTGCTATAAAGACACATGAACACATATGTTTATTGCGGCACTATTCACAATAGCAGACTTGGAACCAAGCCAAATGTCCATCAATGATAGGCTGGATTAAGAAAATGTGGCACATATACACCATGGAATACTATGCAGCCATAAAAAGGGATGAGTTCATGTCCTTTGTAGGGACATGGATGAAGCTGGAAACCATCATTCTCAGCAAACTATCGCAAGGACAGAAAGCCAATGTTCTCATTCATAGGTGGCAATTGAACAATGAGAACACCTGGACACAGGAAGGGAAACTTGGGTGGGGAGGGAGGGGTAGATTAGAGTATACCTAATGTAATGAGATTAATGGGTGCAGACACCAACATGACACATGTGTACATATGATGAAGGAGAGCTCGATAGGTAAATTTGTTAAATGACAGTTAACAGTGATAGAACGTGAGAGATGTTGAGTAAGTACCAATATATACAGGGGCCTGTAGTTCAAATGCCAGAATATGTACACTTATAAGACATTTAAATGACTCAAAAATGTGTTTCCTTCCAAGACTTAGTACTTACTTCATTATCACTGTGTTAGTTTTCCAAGGCTACCATAGCAAAATACCACAGACTGGTATTTTCTGGCAGTCCTGAGGGCTAAAAGTCCAAGATCAAGGTGTCAGGTGGTTTATGTTCTCCTACATCCTCACTCCATGGCTTGCAGATGGACACCATCCCCCTGTGTCCTCGCATGACCATCTCTTTAAACACATGCATCTCTTACGTCTCTGTATATCCTACTTCCCTCTTTTATAAGACCGCCAGTCAAACTGGATTAGGATCCCACCATAACAGCCTGATCTAACTTTCTTTACCTCAAATTCCTTGTCTCCAAACAGTCATATTCTGAGGCATACTAGGAGTTAGGACTTCAATATATGAATTTGGGAGGGAAACAATTCAGTCCACAGCAATCACACACTGAGTTGAGTTGACTTTCCTAGTTACTTATGCACGCTATCAACTAAAGAAAATAAGAGACTATTATCCCTTTATGTTTTTGCATCACCATCCACTTATCCTTCCAACCATATTTTTTGAGGCATTTACCATTAACATTCACAGTTTTACATATTACACATTTTAGATATCCAGCCTTTTTTATTTGGTTGGCTGGTTTATTGGTGGGCTGTTATACATTTTATTCAATAGCAGAAAAAAAATTAAAAAGCAGGCCGTCGAAGCCAAGTGAAACTTTGGAAGAACATCTTTATAATTCTGCAAGTTTATTCCCAAGAGATTTTATAACATTGTGGGGCAAGTCTGAAAGCAAAACTTTTCCTCAAACAGTTTTAATATTCTGGACTCCAGATATACTCTAGACTGGGAAGTCCCTAAGTATTTTAAAATAAAATAAAGTTACAAACATTTCATAATGTTTAAAAAAAATTCTAGATGAAAATGAAATTAAATTTGTCCCCTGCGGACCAGATATGTTTTCTTTTTTCCCAGGTTCATTTTAAAGTCATTTCTGTAAGATCTTCAACAGCCATACATTTTCCCTTCTGAATTTTTACCTGATTTATATTCATAAGAAAACTATGTTCTTGCATGCACTGATTAAATTTCTCGGTTGTCATCTGACATCAGTAAATATTTATAACAAACTAGCTGAATAAGCTGTATTAACTGAATACACATATATTTTATTTCTGACAAATTACAGATCAGGAGCTGTCTGTAATTCAAGGGCCTAACTGGTATGTTTAAGTGTGTATTAGTATATGTGTTTATTTGTTGTTTTAGCTTCTTTTAATGAAAATTTACAGTATTGAGAAAAAACACAGCTCTCTATGAAGGGCTATGTATTTAATATATGTGCTTTTCAGTAATATGAGATTGGGTTCATTTTTTAATCAGTAAAATGGACTAATATGGGATAATAATTTAGAACAGTATCTAAATGGAGGAGAAAACAAGATTGTTCAAATTTACATAATATTTGAGAGAACGGTCTCCCATACTAAGGACATCGTTGTTTAGATAGATTTAATGTTTCTAACTACACTTTTTAAAGTATAATCAAATTCATTAATTGTACACCACAAATACTCTTTGTAAAGGCCCAAGTTTTTCTGCCTTTATTTATCTTGCAAATATTCATCTACACTGAATGTTCTTTTAAAAGTTACATATTACAATTTTATTTATAGATCAAAGTGCTGAATAAACAATTATCTCTCTGATACACCAATGACGTCCTTAAATACAGCTCACTACACTAAAAACCATTCTAGTTCAATGAGAATATCAGCTATCAAATTGAATATCAATAATAGTTATATTCAGATGAGGGGATAAGAATGTTAAATTTCAAATGGATTTACTAGACTATCAAACTCTTCTCCATCATCCTGGAGATACTGGCACATAATACACTTCTTCTTCTCTGAAAAGTGCAGTAAACAAAGTATAGTCATGGTAGGAATTTAAAATGATACATCAAGGAAATATTGATGTTGACCCAAATGTTGCTCTCTTTTTTAAACTTTCTTGAAGACCCAGAAGAACCAATATTTTATGACTACCAGCTTATATTGGCCCCCCACGTCTATTAAAATAGCCTAAAATGGCAAGTAAAGGGGTAGGCAAGTTGGAGATAGGTTTTATTTAATAGTCAACTTCTACCTAACATTTGGAACATTGATACCTTGTTGGCTGCTGGGATCTTCATAACGAGGTAAGTATGCATGCACTGATACCAGGAAGTGTTCCAGCCAGTCTGAAATTATGAAAGGAGCAGCTCAGGACAGCTAGAATAAGCCCTCATTCTCTGTGTAAGACTTACACAACATAGATATTCTTATCTCAGCATTCCTTCTCTGCCACCTGATGCACTTCCTGACTATTTTTTCTTATCATTAATTTTATGGCTTTATGAAATGTAAATTAATTTTAGTATCAGATTAGGAAAAACTGAAATGAAAATATGGAGTCACATATAGTGCATCAGAGGATCCAATAAGGATACTTTTAGGTAGTTTTTGCCATTGCTTTCTTTCTTGAGTGAGGAGTTGATTGGATTCATAATTGATTTACGTGTTTCCATTTCACCATTGAAACATTACCAGGTCATCAACGATTCTGCCTTTGGTCAGAAAGTTTCTCCTGCTGTCACTCTTATCTAATCTTATAATGAAAAAAAATGGCATGTTTTTGGATAAAAGCTGGCTTTCTGACTGCATTGGATGGTTGGCAGAACTGGAAATAAAACAAGCTATCCAACAATCACATTTCTAAGAAGGCAGGCTCCTTTTACGAGATTTATTCCTAATTCTTTTGGGGTTAGAGAGCAAAATATGATAAGAACGAGGATTGCTTCTGATACTAGTTACACTCTGCTCGCATCTCTCTAGAGCTCTGTCATTATCTCATTAATTCCCTGGGACCTAGCAATCACATTTATGTGAATGGTTCTGGCCCAGCTCCTGCCCTGCCCTCCAGACCAGCACTTCAGCCTCACACTTGACACTTCCACCTGGATGTTCTGCCAAACAATGCCGGCTCCAAAGTGTGTGCACCTCTGCCCTCTCCCTGCCTCCCTTTCCCTTGCCTTAATAAATCTCCCTTCTCACTTTTCTATTTCCTATTGGCCACCATTATCTGTCACCCATCACTGAAGTCATGTATGGGTTCTTCTTTCATTGCCTCCCACCTAGATTCTCTATCAGCCTCCCTTCCAAGTGAAGCTCCTGTTTTTGTGTGTACTATTGTCAAAGTTTCCAGGCTCTCCTTGTAGCAATCAGTTCTACCTTCACAGCTGTCATGAGCTACCATTGCCCCACATGGTGCATTTGTACAAATCAGAAAAGGCATCCCATCTTCAAGACACTTGACTTCCGTGTGTCAAGAAACTTCTCATTATATAATACACTTATAATGACTAAAATATGGTCCTATGAAATATAGACATCAACAGGGTCACCAGGTGAATGACACTGTCTAAGATTTTGCAGTGCACAATCTGCACACAATACTCCAGGCAGCCCTATGACCCTGTCACCCCTCAACTCCATACATTAAATGACCCCCCATCACCTCTGAAAATAAGTGCAGACCCATTAGCCTTGTGAGGAGATGCACCACACTTGGCTTCAGCCCGCATCTCCAGTAGTAGCTCCTATGCCTCACCTCCTCACATACATCTGCTTCACTCTTCTGGCATACTTTCTCAGGACTCACACTTGCCTGTCATCACAACTTTAATCATCTATCTGCCTGGTACATCCTTCCTCCATTTTTTTAACCTGTAAATATTTCACCCATTTTTCAAATGTCATTTCTCCTAGGAAGCCTCATCTTTTCTCCACCCCAAATAGGAAGTGAGCAATTTCTCCTTTGAATCCACTGTAGTTTGTTTATACCTCAATTACAATATGCATAATATATTGTCTTTTATTATAGTTCCTGGCTCATTTGACTGATATGTGCCCAATGGCAAACTCTTTAAGGTAAAGATTGTGCCTCATTTTATGATTTCTTCAGCACCAAGTTTAAGATTTTATGCAGAATAACTTTTTAATTCACCTAGTTGAACTAAATCAGTAAGTCTAGCTCCTAATAAGATGATTGATTATAAGCATTCTTACTCCTTGGGAATCTTATCAAAAAGAATTTTTTTATTTTCTATTCAATTGCCAAAAAATGGAATTATAATTATGTTTCTGGTCTTTATATGTGCATTGTACTCCATTTGCATTACTTCTACAATAACTAGGTAACCTTCCTGGTCTTAGATATATAACCCATAAGATATATGTTCACTATTGTATTTTGCTTAACCAAGCAGGATTGAATATGATTCTTTCTTTTCTTTGTTTTGTAAAGTTAGTCTATCCTTGATTTTATAGGTCTTCATTTCCTAACATCTGTACTTTATGAATAAGAAAATTCTTACAAGGAGGTGAGAGTGGTTTCTTATTTTTTAAAAAACTGCTATTTTGAGAGCAGCTCACAAGTAATAATACAAGAAGTATTTTTGGTCTTCCACCTGCAGAGACTACTACACCACTGTGGGTTTTAAAGAGATCAAAATCTCAACTGAGTTAAGAGCTTTTAATTCTTTTTATCACTTTGCTGTTAAAACTATACTTAGTGGTAAGAAAAATAATTATTATTTTTATTAGATTTGGATTAATTGATAAATATGTGATAAGTGCATGGCTTTTAAAGATTACAAATGTTTTATGGGACCCATAGATTCCTAGACCTGTGTCAAAAACTAGACCATGGATGGCAATTAAAGATGGTGATGATCAATGACATAAAGATATAAATGCAAATGAAGTTGGCAATATTTATATTCTAAAACCACCTTAAAGCCCCTGCTATGTCATACTTCCTCTAATGAGGGAGCTTAACAAATAAACACTGACCTTTGTATTCAATTGCCCTCTGAAATGAAAGCAAAGAAAAAGTTTGCTATTCCTCATAAACTAATTTTCTACCTTTTTATCAAATTCAGAATATAGTTTCCCTTTCTGTTTTGCTTCCAGGGAAATCAGAGTTAACTGAGATTGAGCTCCTATTTTTCAGGCCTGAAAATTCATGTAATCCAGATGTTGAGGAACTAACTCATATCATGGTAATTTTAAACCACAGGGATTTAAAGGTCACTTGGTCTAACATTCCCACTCAAATCTGAAATCCCTCTACAGCTTCTCTGACACGTGGCCATTTTAGCTGCACTTGAATGTTTCTAGTATATACAAGTTATGATTTCATGAAGGAGTTCTTCCCCCAGGGTTAGTTCTAAAATTCAGAAAGCTTACAACGTACTGAAATTTACTTTTTTCTTTAACTTCCCATTAGTTCTGCCCTCCAGAGCTATACTTGATTAAAAAAAAAAAAATCCCCCTTTCACATGACTTTCCTCTTTGAATATTTAATTTAAACTGCCTTGCCTTTCCTTAGATTTCACTCCTAGCTCTGCTACTTGCTAGCTGTGAGATCCTGGGAAACTTACTCAATGTCTTTGAGCCTCAGTGTTTCCCTCTGTAACATGGAGATAACAATAGGATCCACTTCATAGGGTTATCTTAAGGATTTTAGGAGAAAAAAAAACTTGTAAAAGTGCTTAAAACATTGTCAGTAACCCTGTGACTATCTTAAAGATCTTTTTTCCTCAAATATGTTCTCTCAGTGGCTTATATGGGAAGCCCTCTTTCTCTCAGTTCATTTGCATTCCTCCATTTTTGTTATTGTTCAAATTGCTCTTTCACAGTGCTTTTTCCACCTCCATGGCAAATAATTAGAATGTGACAGTGATGCTGCCAGATCTGCATAGTTCTAATGAGCCCTGCCAAATGCACTCAAGTCCCACTTGTCTCCCTGTTGAGGTCTACCTTCTCTGCAGGCCAGAGTTAGCACAGTGTCAAAGAAAACCATGTTGGTGATTGCCTACTTCTCTCTTCGAAACTCCTGTTCCTTCATTCTAACCTTTGATCCCCATGCAGAGATGTAAAATCTGGGCTGCCATGTATACCCTTTCTCATTCAGCTTCTCCCAGGTCTAGCCAAAAATAAATAAATAAATAAACTTACCTGCTCTGTGTTCTTTTTCATCAGTGCCCTCATCTGACCTGGTATTGGCCATCTAGTCGTGCAAACCAATTGTGCTCTTCAGCTAATAGAAACTCATGGCTTAATTTTTCACCCTTCCAAGAAACAAACAAAAAAATGTTAATTTTAGGCCAAACTTAGAACCTTGACACATCCTTGAAATGACTTTAAGTCTTTGATAACACGTGATTTCTTTTTCCTTTGCTGTAAGTATCTTAATAAGTGCGTGTGTATGTGTGTGTGCGTGCACGCGCATGCGTACACACAGAGCATTGCAACCTCCTACACCCATTAACAATAAGTGGTATCTTCTTTAGGAAGGCAACAGTGTCAATCTCAGGTAATTGGAAGAGGGTGGCATGAGGTGGGCCTCTCAATAAGAAATCTTGTGACATACCTTAATAAGGGTGTCTTCCTCCAAAATACTTGCATTATCTATGGCTTAGTTCAACCCTAAATACAAATTTATTCATGATCCCATGCTATGAACATACTTACACATAAGAGATATTTCACAAATGCTGTTTTTTGGAGACAAATATTCACAAATGCTGTCTTTGGGGGATGAATATTTACTATCAGCACTTGACTTTTTAAAAACTTAAGAAATTAACATAAAAAGATAAAGAGAAGATTTTCAAGTGCCTTAGGGCTAGGTGTTGTGAGATTCTCTTTCCACAGTATTTTCTTAATGCTGTCTTAATGCCAGATTTCAAAATGAATCATCCAAGAAAACTAAAAAGACCCTATAACAGATTTTTCAATCAAAGTCAACAGAAGCATAACTTTCCTGAATATTTCATGTATCCACCAAAACAGAAAATGGCTGCAATTTCTCTAAAAGTTAGGCTATTCTCTGAACATATCCCCTCAATCTTTCCCATTTAGAAGTTGTCCACACTAAATATGTGTTCACTCTTTGAGTATGAACTTATAGTTAACATGTTCAAATTGATTCTGCTCACTCTGTTTGCTGGCTTTTCTTAGAAACATCTTCTACTGACTTGTTTTCTACTTTCAGAGAGGTGGCAAATTTCAGGAAGCCTATATTATAAAAATTTAATTGGAATAAAGTGAAAAAATAAATCAGCGACTCAAAGGGCTGTTTCAGCTATTAAACCAGACACTTTAGGTCTTCCGTGCCATTCACCATAAAGTCACCATCTAAGTTGATCAAGTTGATTAAGAAGTTGATGATGACTAAGCCGTCAGTAAAGTTCATCTTATATTTTCACAAACATCCAACTTTTTCACTTATAAAACAAGAAATAACAGATTATTTTTCTACAAAAATAGTTACAGAAACAACACAGACATGTCATGAACAAAAGACATTAATGAGATTTCTTTTGTAGAAATTGGCAGCTGGGAGGGAGAAGTGGATAGGAAGGCACGAGCCAATAATAATATTGAATTGCAGTCAACCAGTTAACTAGTTAACCGGGCTTGCAATGTGATACCCTAGGTTGCAAGAATGTTTCTTAAAGTATACCCCCAAAATCACACATCCTTAAATATTTTCATTTTTAGGGAGATTAAAGCACTTTTTGAATCAATATTCTACAAATCCTAAAATGTGCCATCATTTTGATGACTATAACAGAGTTTCCCTAAGATATACATTGTCTTGCTGTCTGGAAGCCTCTCTCTACCTCAACATTTCCTTTCTTTTCTTTTTTGAGACCCATATCATGAGGCTCTGAACAGTTATGCTCCATTCTCAGGGTCAGCCCCAAGCTAGTGAGACCTTACCTCTGACAAGAGTTCACATATTGGTAGTGACTTGCACTGCAGCTTTTTTTTTTTTCAATCCTTGACAGGTAATGTATGGGAAATATCTTTGGACTGAAAGTCAGCTGTCTTGAGAGTAATATCCACTACACCACTTATTCACTGTTTGATTTTGGGAAAATCACTGAACTTCACATTATCTTCATAAGTGTTTAATGAGAATAACACTTTGCACAAAATCCAGTAAGTAATTATTTAGGGGCTGTTAAAACCAGACATGATCTTGGAGGCTGCACTCCTCTAAATGAGACCTTGTCTCTGCCCTTGAGATGTTCAGGGTTTGGAAGGAGAGACAGGCATTTGAATTGGCAAGGAGAATACGGGGCAATAAGTGCCAAGCAGGGGGAGGCCCCAGTGACCTTCCTGCAAAAGTGAACATTTCTCAGCATTACTGATAAAGGATATCCCTGGCACTGAAGCTTGTAGCAAAACAGATACAAAGATACGTCAGTCAACATAAAGTCAAAATGTATGCAAGGCCAAAAAGTAAGATGAAAATGGTTTGATTATGGCTGCTAGAAGGGTATCCTAGATACATAGCTGCATTTGAATCAATAAAAATGTATTCAAAATTGTGTGCGTGTTCAATTTTGGAGCTGGAGTCCTTAACTTTCATAAAATTATAAAAACAATAATTGAATGACCCCGAAAGGCTAGGAATCAATGCTTTCTAAGGTAGATACACTTTCAGGGAATTATAAGTGAAATGCTTGGTTGAAAGTGTATGTTTGTGTGTGTGTATGTGTGTATAAATACATGCACACGTCATCTTCTGCTACCAATTTACATGCTCCAAAAAATGTTCGTGTTTCTGTACTTACTATTGTAAGACGTCAAATATGGTAAATGTCTGTGCTCTATGGAGTTGCTGAAAGTGTTTTTTGAGAGCTCCAAGTTAAATAATACGTAGCTCCCTTTCAAAACACACACAAAAAATTTGTTTGTATAATCACTATCTCAACGAGGAAGAGAAGTGAAATCTTATAAATTACTCACTTAAATGAATATATTATAAGGTGGCTATATTGGAGATGTCCAACAAACTTTTATCTTTAAAGGAAATATGCAAAGAAAAAATAGTGTCTTTTTTTCTATTACTGATTTAATGTTGTTCTCAAGCCAAACACTGCTGGATATCCAGAGGAAAAAATATTAAGTTTTCCAAGTAAAAGTGTTAAGTTTCTTCTGATCTAAGAGAGTAGTTATACAAGGTTTGCATTTTTTAGAGGGAAGAGTGAAATATATAGAAATTAAAGTGGTATGATACCCGGATTTGCTTTAAAATATTTTCACAAGAATGATAAGGTGAGGGGGTGGGGGAGGGGAGGGCAGGGCAAGGCAGAACGGGGGAGGGCATAGGAGAAAAAGAAAGAAATAGAAACAAAAAGAGGTTTTTCATAACGATTTTGCAGCCAGAAAATGAGTGTTGTGAAAATCACCATTAAATCAAAGCCAAAACGAGAAAGAAATGACTCATATCAACATCATCATTACTAGACATATAGATGAGGGCAAGGTCCGCCACTACTGGCCATCTGACCTACAAGTGCGGGGTGATCAACAAAAGAACCATTGAAAAGTCTGAAAAGGAGGCTGCTGAGATGGGAGAGAGCTCCTTCAAGTATCTCAGATTTTAGATGAGTGAAACAACCAATTATTGGTGTTAACAAAATGGATTCCAGTGAGCCACCCTACAGCCAGAAAAGATGTGAGGGAATCATTAAGGAAGTCAGCATGTACATTACAAAAATTGGCTACAACCCTGACACAGTAGCATGTATGCCAGTTTCTGGTTGGAATGGTGAGAACGTGCTGGAGCCAAGTGCTAATATGCTTTGGTTCAAAGGACAAAAAGTCACCAGTAAAGATGGTAATGCCAGTGGAACCATGCTGCTTGAAACTCTGCAATGCATCCTACCAACAACTCATCCAACTGACACAGAATTCGTGGTATTGGTACTGTTTCTGTGGGCTGAGTGGAGACTGGGGTTCCCAAACCCGGCACAGTGCTCACCTTTGCTCCAGTCGACGTTACAACTGAAGTAAAGTCTGTTGAAATGCATCATGAAGTTTCGAGTGAAGCTCTTCCTGGGGACAATGTGGGCCTCAACGCCAAGAACATATCTGTCAAAAATGTCTCTCATGGCAACGTTGCTGGTGACAGCAAAAATGACCCATCAGTGGGAGCAACTAGCTTCACTGGTCAGGTGATTATCCTCCACCATCCAGGCCAAATCAATGGTGGCTATGCCGCTATTCTGGATTGTCACACAGTTCACATTGCTTGCAATTTTGCTGAGTTGAGGGAAAAGATTGATCACCATTCTGGTAAGAAGCTGGAAGATGGCCCTACGTTCTTGAAATCGGGTGAAGCTGTTGTCCCTGAAATTGTTTCTGGCAAGCCCAGGTGGGTCGAGAGCTTCTCTGACTGTCCTTCGTGTCATTTTACTGTTTGTCATATGAAAGACAATTGCTGTGGGTGTCATCAAAGCAGTGGACAAGAGGGCTGCTGGAGGAAGTGAGGTCACCAAGTCTGCCCAGAAAGCTCAGAAGGCTAAATGGATATTATCCCTACTGCCTGACACCTCAGTCTTAATCAGTGGTGGAAGAACGGTCTCAGAACTTTCTTTCAACTAGCCATTTAAGTTTAATAGTAAAAGACCCGTTAATGATAACAATGCCTTGTAAAACCTTCAGAAGGAGAATGTTTTGTGAACCATTTTGGTTTTTTTTTCATGTGGCAGTTTTAAGTTATTAGTTTTCAAAATCAGAACATTTTAATAGAAAAAACTTAACCAAAAATCTGTCACAGAATTTTGAGACCCATTAAGGCAAAGTTTAATGAGGAAAAAAAGAAACAGAAAAAGAAAGATAGGTGATGTGTCCATGGCAGTATCTTGATGATTCTAGAATCAGAATACATGGCAGTTCATTACACTATTTTCTTTAATGTTTTGATGTTTGAAACCTTTATTAAATAATTTTTCTTTAAAAGAGTCTGAGCAGAAAATTATTTATTTAAAGTAAATGCTCAGTCTTTCACAGTTCTTTCCTCCTCTGGCATCTGGGCATATGAGGGAGTTTATGGGAAATTTTTGTGCTGAGGGACAGGGGCTTTCACTCCACACCCTCAGGCCTGTGTGTGCTACCTTTCGGGATTTGGGGATTTTGCTTATATCCACGGCTAGGTGGCCTACCAGGGTCACATTGTGTCCGGAATTGGTTCCTTCCCGTGGGTTCTTGGTCTCACTGACTTCAAGAATGAAGCCGTGGACCCTCGCGGTGAGTGTTACAGTTCTTAGAGATAGTGTGTCCAGAGTTTGTTCCTTCAGATATTCAGATGTGTCCGAAGTTTCTTCCTTCTGGTGGGTTCATGGTCTTGCTGACTTCAGGAGTGAAGCCGCAGACCTTTGCAGTGGGTGTTACAGCTCTTAAAGGTGGCGCCTCCGGAGTTGTTTGTTCCTCCCGGTGGTCTCGCGGTCTCACTGACTTCAGGAGTGAAGCCGCAGACCTTCGCAGTGAGTGTTACAGCTCTTAAAGGTGGCGCGTCCGGAGTTGTTCCTTTCCAGCCAGTGGGTTCGTGGTCTCGCTGACTTCAGGAGTGAAGCTGCAGATCTTCCCGGTGAGTGTTACAGCTCATAAAGATAGTGCAGACCCAAAGAGGGAGCAGCAGCAAAATTTTTTGTCACAAACAAAAGAACAAAGTTTCCACATTGAGAAGGAGACCGGAGTGGGTTGCCACTGGGGGGTGGCCAGCTTTTATTCTCTGATTTGGCCCAGCCCATGTCCTGCTGATTGGTCCATTTTACAGAGCGCTCATTGGTCCATTTTACAGAGTGCTGATTGATCCATTTTACAGAGTGCTGATTGGTGCGTCTTTACAGAGTGCTGATTGGTGCGTTTACAATCGTTTAGCTAGACACAGAGCACTGATTGGTGCATTTACAATCCTTTAGCTACACACAAAAGTTCTCCAAGTCCCCACCAGACCCAGAAGCCCAGCTGGCTTCACCTCTCAACATCTCAGATGACTTGTTTTGGTGCTGCTAAGTTGTTGCTAGTTGGTCTGGCTCATTGGGCTCTCATGGTGGCACTCGTTGTTGTCCTCAGCCATTTGCCACCAGAAGGAAAATCTCTCCACTCTTCATCCCGACCTTAGGTCTTAACCACTTCACGTGTCTTACCATCATCTCTACACCTCCATGCCCAACACACACACACACACATACACACACACACTCGTGGGGGTTGGGATAGCAGAGGGAATCTCTGAATGCCTTGCATGTCCGGGTTGGCCACAAGGCACCAGGAACCTCAAGTTTATGCCTCAAAAGCTACTTCTGCTAATACTGCATTACAGCCCTAAATCATGATGTCTTACTCAAGTAAATGTGTAGGTTGCTCTGGAGGATCTGCCAGGGAAAGCAGATCACCAGCCCCGACACCCTCAGCTTTCCCAATATGCATCTGGATTTGCTATGGCAGCCCCCTCCCCAGCTCCAATGCCACAATATTCAACCCAAGAAAAGCCACAAGCAAAGACACTACCATTCTCTCTACTTCAAATCATTTATTTAAAAATACATACTGTATTATCTGACTTTGATTCTAAATATGGAAATTTGCAGAACCCAAATATTGCCCCCAATCCTTAGCCCAGGTACATCATTTTGGGTAAGTCAGAACCTGAGTGAAAAGATAACTGCATAATTTTAAGACTTCCAGTCCCAAGTTCATCCTTCTTTCTATAGTACCTTCCTAAGCATGTCTTTACTAATTTTTTTATCATACTCCAATCCATATTTAATTAACAATGGAGCGAAATGATATTCACAGGTGTTTTCTATGTCATAGCCACACTGATCTAAGTTCAGTAACCCTGGAATTAGAGATAGGGATAAGATATTACATCAGCAATGAGAAGCACCATGAATGAAAATAGATGCTTATTCACTGCAAAGGAATAATGATGCCTCTGCACCTCTGCACTCTGAAATAAAAATGGTTACTAGAAAAATGTTTTTATTTTGTACTTAAGCAGAGAACAAATTAGGTGTAAGTCCTAAATAGAAGAAATCACCAAGGATCCTTTGCATTTCAAGTAAGTTCTTTTTTTGTAGGTACATAGTCATGTAAATTATACATAAACATATATTGCTGAATTAATTTTATTTGAATTCCAGGTGGGCTATCTTTGGCTATTTTAAATTATCTTGGAAAACTTTGGAAATAACACCAGATTTGACAAAGGAATTCAACTTCAATGTATTATCTTTGTATGTCTTCTCAAATTAGCAAAACTTATTTTCCTCAATGTATCTTAATATATAGTTTAAGGCCTTCAGAACTAAACAATTTCAGCTATACAAAATTCTATGTTTAGTAAATTTGAGTCATGTACCATAAAAGATCAGTGTAAGTTCCGTTTTATCCTTGCACATGATGTATTTTCCACAAAGTTTAGCAACTGAAAGTAAAAGAAAGCTTATCTGCTGTGTTATTGTTGGTTGTGTTGGTTGTTATTTGGCTGTATCCACAGATCACGGGTTTGCCAATTTTTCATTTTCTATGAGCCCTATCTTCCAATGGCCTTCTGAAACTTTATTTCAAGATCTGTTTTCAAGATACACTCAGGAATGCACTGGTTCCGTATTTCATAGCTCATCACTGAATTCCTAAAGATTACAGTATAGAATCTTGAATTCCCTGGAATTTTCTATACCCCACTGAGTTCCATACCTACTGGATTGACTTGCACTCTTATTGTCTTGAAAATATATTAATAGGAGTTTTATATTTTTAAGTCCATTAAACATTCAGATGTCTGCACTCAGAATCTACACCATCTCTTTTTTGATCACTGGTCCAAGGATATAACTTTTATTGGGTCAGCAACTCTCCACAGCTCTTCCTATAGTGTTTCTTACCTCAGAAAATGGCAGTGTTGTGCTCCCAGTAGCTCAGTCCGAAAACCTTAGAGACAGCCTCCACTCTTCTCCTTCACTCATACTCCACTTCCAGTCCATGAGTTTTATTTTCAAATATACTTCAAATCTAATCACTGTTTACTACCTTCACTACTCCCATCTTGGTCTAAGTCAGCATCACTGCCTTGTTAGATTAGTTTCCTAATAGGTCTTCATGCTTCCACCTTGAATACCCTTCCATCACTCCCAACACACACACACACACACGCACACACACACACTACACCACCGTCAAAACGATACTATAAAATACCTTTACTTATTTATGTAGCACACACTTCCATGGCATTAGTTTGTGCCAGGAACTGCTCAAAACACTTTACAAATACTAACTATTTTAGTACTTATTCTAATCCTATGTAGCAGGGACCATGATTATCCCACTTTATAGGAAAGAAAACAGAGGCACAGAGAAAATAATAATAATTTGCCCAAAGTCACCCAGCTAACAGGTCAGAAAACCAGGACTCAACCCCAGCAGCCTTAGCTCCAGACTGCATTCACTCAGAGCATGTCATTGTCCTGCCTGAGAAAACCCATCATCTTCACATCTCACACAGAGTGAAAGCCTGAGTCTCCAAAGGGCTTACTAGAGTCTACATATCACTGGTCTACCTTAGACAGACCATGCAGTCTCCCATCTCAGGGTCTTTGATCCTTCCCTCTGCCAAGAACACTCATCTTCCATGTATACATTTGTCTCGCCCTCTCTCTTCCTTCAGATTCCTGAGCAAAGACCGGTGAAGACTTCCTAAATTCACACCTATGCCTTGCCAAACTTCTTTACTCTGCTTTGTTTTTCTCCGGAGCACTTATTACTGCCTAAATATATGCATTTGTCTGTTTGCTTTTGTCTACCTCCTCCCCTTGAAGATGTAAGCTCTGTGAGGCAAGGGCTTTGTCCTTTGTTCCCTGCTGCATCTCCAGTGCCTAGAATGTAGGAGGCCCTCAATTACCATCTGTTGGACAACTTAAGAATTATTGAACGAATCACAAAGATCAATGTGTAGAAGAAACATTTGTGAAAGAGGAAGTAGGCAATTTTGACTTCACTCTTTCTGCCCTGCCACTTTGACCCCAGTGCTATTTAGCCTGACATTTTAACCCTGCTGTTTGCTTTTTGCTTCAACACGACCCACGATAAAGTGATTCAACATATATAGATGATTAGATTTGTAATTCCATAAGCCAACCCTGGATATAAAGTAATCCTAAAATGTTTGTGGAAGATCGTTCCCAGTTTTCTTATGGTTTTGATAAAATTTAAATATAACACTTTAAATCATGTACAACCATAGTACAACTCCGATGAAAAGCAATATGGAGAGTTCTCAAAGAACCAAAAATAGAAGTACCATTCAATCCAGAATCCCACCACTGCATATCTACCCGAAAGAAATAAAAAATCATTTCTCCAAAAAGACACCTACACTCACATTTTTACCACAGCACTACTATTCATAATAGCAAAGATATGGAATCAACCTAAGTGTCCATCAAAGAATGACTGGATTTAAAAAAGTGATATATATATATACACACACACGTATATATACACACACATCATGAAATACCACTCAGCCATAAAATATGTCTTTTGCAACAACATGGATGGAACTGGAGACCATTATTCTAAGTGAAATAACTCCAACAGAAAGTCAAATACTACATGTTCTCCCTTATAAGTGGGAGCTAAACAGCTAAACATGGACATAGACAGTGAAATAGACACGGGAAATGCAGAAGGGTAGGAGGATGGGACAGGGTTGGGATGAGAAATTACCTAATGTGTACAATGTACACTATTTGGGTGATGGTCACAGCGAAAGCTCAGACTTAACCACTACACAATATGTCCATGTAACCAAACTGTACTTGTATCCCCTAAAATCTATTTAAAGAAACAAATCACATATAATTAATATTATTAGTAAAAATAATCAACCCAAATATTCTACTCATGGGAAAACTTTTTATAGTTTAAAACTGACAAAACCTGTATTTCATCAATATAATTGATACCATGGAAGACGGTGGATCTCCCCAGGGCGGAGCCCTGGAATCATCGTCCTCCTCCAGCCACCCAAGCTCCTCTGGCACCCGTGAGAGTCCTCCTTTGGCCATTGCCAGCCCGGGGCCTCCCAGGTGATGAGGGCCAAGCACCCTCTGGCAGGAGCCACGCAGCAGTGACTTCCAGACCCTTCGGGGCAGCGGACTGGCTCACACTGCAGGTGCTTCCTAATCCTTTGGTGAAAACTGCAACACAAGAAGCCCGCAAATAAGCCCAAGGGTCATAACTCTTTGGCTTTACACAAAGTCATTATGGTGGACAGTGGCAGTGTGGGCAAGTCCGCTCTGACTCTATGTGTCCAGAGTTGGTTCCTTCCAGCGGGTTCCTGGTATCTCTGACTTCAAGAATGAAGCTGCCAACCTTCTTGGTGAGTGTTACAGCTCTTAAAGGTGGCACAGATCTGAAGAATGAGCAGCAGCAAGATTTATTGTGAAGAGCAAAAGAACAAAACTTCCACAGCATGGAAGACAACCCAATTGGGTTGCCACTGCTGGTTGGGGTGGCCAGCTTTTATTCCCTTATTTGTCCCCTCCCATGCCCTGCTGATTGGTCCATTTTACAGAATGCTGATTGGTCCATTTTACAGAGTGCTGATTGGTCCATTTTACAGAGCACTGATTGGCACATTTTACAAACCTCTATCTAGCTACAGAGCACTGATTGGTGCATTTTACAAACCTCTTGTAAGACAGAAAAGTTCTCCAAATCCACACTGGACCCAGGAAGTCCAGCTGGCTTCACCTCTCACCTACAGTTCATGCAGGATGAGTTTGTGGAGGAATATGAGCCTACCAAAGCAGATAGCTATCGGAAGAAGTGAGCTCGGGATGGGGAGGAAGTACAGATCTATATGGTAGATACAGCTGGGCAGGAGGACCACACCGCAATTAAAGACAACTACTTCCACTGTGACTTCTCTATTACAGAAATGGAATCCTTTGCAGTTACAGTTGACTTTAAGGAGCAGATTTAAGAGTAAAAGAAGATGAGAATATTCCATTTCTACTGGTTGGTAACAAATCAGATTTAGAAGATAAAAGGCAGGTTTCTATAGAAGAGGCAAAAAACAGAGCTAACTAGTGGAATGTTAACTATGTGGAAACGTCTGCTGAAACACGAGCTAACGTTGACAAGGTATTTTTTGACTTAATGAGATAAATTCGAGTGAGAAAGATGGGAGAAGACAAAGAAAAGAGTGGAAAAACAAGAGGAAAAGTTTAGCCAACTCAATCAGAGAAAGATGCTGCATTTTATAATCAAATCCCAAACTCCTTTCTTATCTTGACTATACTAATAAATATAACTTATAAGCATTGCCACTGAAGGCTCAACTGACTGAAATTACTTTAACATTTTGGAAATTGTTGTATATCACTGAAAGCATGAATTGGAACTGCAATGAAATTCAAATTTACTTAAAAAAGAAATTAATGTGGCTTCACCAAGAAACAAAGTTCAACTTATTTAGTAATTGCCAACAATTATCATGACCCTGAATGTAGCATGGGAGCTTGTGTTTCTGGGGCAGTCTTTCTGGAAATATTAAAGAGGTGAGATGGGGGTGAGGAGAGGGAGGAAAGAGGACTTCCTCTGGTGTTTTATTATAAAGCTTACATTTTATATCATATTAAAATATCTTGGTCTTCTACTGCCTTGAAAAATGATGATTGTGAACATGATAGTTAAACTGTACCACTTTTTTAAACCATTGTTATGCAAAATTTAGAGGAAAAAGTTATTGGCATGGTTGTTGCATATAGTTAAACTGAGAGTAATTCATCTGTGAATCTGCTTTAATTACCTGGTGATTAAAGTGGTGTAAACTTGTACATGGAAATTTTTGAATATGCCTTAATTTAGAAACAGAAAAATACCCGGTTATATCATTCTGGGTGTGTTCTTACTGACACCAGGGGTCCACTGCCTCATGTGTCCTGGTGAGAAAATATATGCCCAGCGTGGAGTACAGCTTTTGTATAGAAGATTCTTGAGAAGTAACTGCCTGCTAGGAGTGTGTCCAAATTTAAAATATGTGCCATACTCTGGTTCTTGAAAATAAGATTCCAGAGCTCTTTGATCGCTTTTAATAAACTTCAAGTTCATTTAAAATGAAGGGCCAGCATATACTTGTAAGATCATTTTCAACTGCAAGGATTCAGCACCAGTTATGTTTGAATGAACCCTCTTTTTCTTTAAGATGCTGGTCCCTGGAAATCACTTTCTGCCAGTGGTGAGCATGTAAGTGTTAAGTTTTTGATCTCCTGGGAGCAGGGCACAGGAAGAAAATGTCAATAATGCTAATGCATTTTGCACTATTGAATGAAGAACACTGTGCTACATTTTCAGAAGTTAACATCAAGCAGTCAAACCTGGGTACGATGCAGAAAACATGTTTGGCACACACTGACCAAACATCAGGCTGTGTCACCATGGTGTGGTGTTCCTGCCAGAAGAATTCTAGCACGCTATTTGGGGACATAATTTCAGTGGGAAATATGCCGCTGTCCGATATTTATTTCCTCTTTGCAGTGGAACTAGGACAGTTGATTCAACAGAGTATTTTTTTTCCTTTTGCTCAGTCTTGATTTAAACAGTTCAAAGATGTGTTCAGGCATTCCAGGTAACAGGTGTGTATGTAAAGTTAAAAATAGACTTTCTAGGAACTCACTCCTTAGATATTACATCCAGTTTCTCGTGTTAAATATTTGTCCTTAAAGGGTTTGAGAGGTACATCTTTCATTTTGTATTTCTCATAGGCCACGTCATGTGCAGAATTCAAGTTACCAGTGTAACACTGGCCAGCAGGCCCAGCAATCTCCATGTGCACTCATTACAGTCTTGTTTAACCAGAGGTCCTAACCACTAACATTGTGACTTTGCTTTGAGACCTTTCCCTTCCTGGGTACTGAGGTGCTATGAAGCCAACTGACAAAGATGCATCGTGTGTCTTAGGCTGATGCCACTACCTGATTTGTTTAGTTGCAATTTGAGCCATTTAAAGACCAATAAACTTCTTTTTAAAATATATATATTTAAATTAAATAATATATATATAATTTACACCCACAAGAATAGAGCAAGTAATAAGTATACTTTATACAAATAGTCAAAAAAAATAAAGTTAATAGTTAAACCCATACATTTTAGTCACCTCGAAATATTTATGGGCCAGGCACAGTGGCTCATGCCTGTAATCCCAGCACTTTGGGAGGCCAAGGTGGGTGGATCACCTGAGGTCGGGAGTTCAAGACCAGCCTGACCAACATGGCAAAACCCCGTCTCTACTAAAAATACAAAATTAGCCAGGCGTTGTGGTGCATGCCTGTAATCCCAGCTACTCAGGAGGCTGAGGCAGGAGAATTGCTTGAACCAGGGAGGCAGAGGCTGCAATGAGCTGAGATTGAGCCATTGCACTCCAGTCTGCACAATAAAGAGTGAAACTCCATCTCAAAAAAATATATATATACATATATAGAGATAGATATAGATATAGATATGTGTGTGTATATCCAGATGATAGATAGATGATAGATAGATAGATAGATAGATAGATAGATAGATGATAGATAGATAGATAGATAGATGATAGATAGATAGACAGATTACATAGCTTTTATTGTTCCAGGCACTGTTTTAAAAGCTTTTATAAAAAAGTAACTGATTTACTCTCATAAAATATTTTGTGAGTTAGATGCTAATGCTAATATGATCCTTTTTCACAGATGAAAAGGAAACAGAGAAGTTAAGTAACTTGCCCCAAGTGACATGGTAAGCAGTGACAAAGCCAGAGTTGGAACTCATCAGTCTCGTTCTAGAGTCTGTTTGATGCTCTGCCTTCTTTCTAATAATCCTTTATTATTGATTAGAAAATTACAAATTTACATCTTCTTATCAGAATTTAGATCTGCAGAATTTAGCACAACCAAGTTAAATGTGTTAGAATGAGATCATGTTTTTTGCAGGAATGTGGGTGGAGCTGGAGGCCATTACCCTTAGCAAACTAACACAGGAATAGAAAACCAAACACCACAGGTTCTCACTTTCAGGCAGGAGCTGAATGATGAGAACACATGGACACAGGGAGGGGAACAACACACACTGGGGCCTCTGGGAGGATAGAGGGTGGAAGGAGAGCGAGAATCAGGAAAAATAACTATTGGGTGCTAGGCTTAGTACCTGGGTGATGAAATAATCCATACAACAAACCCCCATGACACAGTTTACCTATGTAACAAACCTGCACATGTACTCCTGAACTCAAAAGTTTAAAAAAGAGAAATAATCGCCACAAAAGAAAACTCACAATGGCAAAAGCTCAGTTAGCACAGTTTGATATGAACTATGATCTAATAATTTCCAGAATTTCCAGTAATTTCCACCAAAAAAGTTGATGGCAGCGAAAACAACTTCTGAAAACTAAAATTAAAAATTTTTTTAAATTAAGGGACAAAAAGATGCCATGCAAAATAGTTGTCAAAGAGTGAAACAGGTTTCATGGAGTTTGCTTTTATATACCAGCCAAGATGGACTCAGTAATGGTATGGTAACGGATAGCAACCACACTTTAGTCTTTCTGTGATTTGAAGTGAAAGGCTCATTGATTTTTATTGAAAGTCTCAAAGAGAAGGTAATGTGACAGACATGTAGCATGAATGTCATTGTTTGTGGTGTCAAGCATCTCATATTTCACCGGCCACAGCAAGTCACATGCCCAGGTCTCCCTTTAGGCAAGTTGTGCCATGCCCTGAATACTCAGAAATAGGAGAGCCACTTATTAACAAGCAGTTAGTTCAATCAAAATTCATCAGCATGTGGTTCCCAGATAAATATACAAAATTAGCGCTCTGATTACAAGGAAGACAGAGCAGCAGGAAATGTCTGTAGGGCAGCCAACCAACATTTTCTGCCACCATAAATGTTGGCAATAATAAACTTCATGACAAAGCCAGCATTCATTAAGAGCTCAGAAAATGCCAGGCACTGTGTTTCTTATACGTTTTCTTATTTAATTCCCAAGTCCTACAAGGGAAGCACATTATTGTCTATGTTATGGAAAGGAAAACTGAAGAACGAAGAGTAAAACACTTTTGCAGATCTGGTAAATGTTGAAGCTGAGACAAGAACCTAAGCAGTCCGATTAATACCCCCTCTTAGAACTACTCCCTCATTGTGCTTCCCTTCTGAATTGCACAATTCAGAGCATAGAGCACTTTATCTCTGGATATTGCAGGCTTTGCAATAGTATTCATCTGTGGATCTTGAGTGCAAAATAAAATTTGACCCTGGTGGTTTAGCTATAACTGGAAAGGACAACTTCCATGACATTTTCTCATAAAGGCTGTTGCCAACATCATCGAGAACAGCATGTGCTCTTCCAGATTACAGTGATAAGAAGGTTGATGTTGCTGAGAGCCGCAAGTCCTGATGAAGCAGCACTTCTCTAGGAGAGGGACATTTCCGCTGGCCTCCGTTGAATCCTGTGCATTGGCTTCTTAGGGAGGAACTGGCTGAAACTGCTGGAAAACCACATCCATGGGATTCATGCTGTCGGAAATGCTGTCAACAGGAAATGGTCAACAAATTGCCCTAAACCCACGGAGCTTGTAGAGGGGTACTGCTGCCGTTCTGTCTGGACATAGCCATGCTGTCTACTCACTTGAAGACTGTAAGACCCCTTCCATTCTAAGGCAGGAGTAATTGAAGAAAAAGGGAATCTCTACCTAAATAAGTTGTATTCAAATTATTCATCTACACCTGGGAATTTACGCCAATCATACCAAAATAAAATATAGCTAGTACAATGACTGGTGTCTGTTGAGCTGTAAATCTCTTCAACAGGTGCTTGTTGTTATGGGCTGGGAGACACTGATGATAATGCCTTTGAGCCATGAACCCCCTCCAACACACACACACACACACACACACACACACACACACACACACACACCACGGCTTCCTTATCTTGCCCTAAGTTTTTTTCAAATCAATTGGATCTCTTTCAATACTCTACACCCTCCTTTGATGCTTTCTTTCATCCTTGGGGTACACAAGGGCTCTGTGAGGAGGCCTTCAGGGCTTTTAGTCCAGGCTCTTCATCATCCCGTGGCTGGTCTGCTATTTCAACCCCATGATAATCAAGGGATTCTAACAGGCTTCTGGTCTCCCCTGGCTATGCAACAGGTAGGATACTCTAGGATACAACACATCCATTCCTTTCTGTTTGGGGAGTGGGGAGGACAGGGAGGACTGGGCAGGATTTGGGTTTCTCCCACTAACTCTTACATCACCATATGTTGTGTTGATTTGGGCATAATCTCCACGCCTTGCTACCTTCAAGATTTTGTATTCTGATAGTCAAAGCCAAGCATTTGAACTTTAAAACATGTTATCTGTCTTAAGCACTTGGCTTTTAAGACTTCTGTCTTTGCTATGAGTTTTAAAACCCATCCATCAATCCATCTAACGTCCCCTTTCTAAGTAGTACCTGCTCTCCCTTTCAGAGCAATGTACAAAGAAAATTTTATGGTGGGGGAAATGTAATGGGTTCAAAGCTGCCCAGCAGAGGAGCAGGAAGGAGGTGTCGAGAACTCTGAAAAATGGATCTCAACATACTGTTTGTTAGATCTACTTTCTGGAATGTTGTTTCCTCCTATTTTGAGATTATGCTAATTTATGTTGCATTTAGTATATGCCAGCAACTTCCACGACTTTAACCTTCAGTCCTCACAGAAACATTACGAGTTGAAGCTTTTATCTTCTTTCACTGATAAGAAAAGGGAGTCTTAGAGACATTCATTAACTTGACGAAGTTCACAAAGGTAGTAGGTGGTGGAACCAGGCACTGTGTTAGTCCGTGAATGTACGTAGATTAATGATACAAAGATGACTGCATCAACTGGTGTAGGCATCAAACATGTAAATGAATCTTGGCAGCACATTTGGCTGGGACTATTATTGAGGTTTACACACATAGGATGGCCTTTTAACTTAGGGTTATGGAAGACTTCCTACAGAGATTCACACCTGAGTTGATTCATAAAGGATAAGCAGAAAAGTTAGACAAGTGAAAAAAAAAAAAAAAAAAAAAAGAGGAAGGGAAAGAAAGGGTATTTCAGGGCCTAGGAATAACATGAACAAAAGAAGCACAAGGGCAAGCTGAAATAGAATGTTTTGCTCCCTGTTTTAGGCTATTTCTCCAGTTACCTTCAAGTGACCCAAAATTTCATACCTTATAACAATAGTTATCCTGCTCATAAACCTGCAATTTAGACAGGACCTGGTGGGAATAATTCATCTATGCCCTGTCTGGCATCATCTGGGATAGCTCAAAGGCTGGGACTAAATCAACTAAAGGCTCGTTTACATGTAAGTTGACATTGGCAGCAGGCTGAGGCCCAAGCTGGGTCTGTGGGCTGATAATCCTACACAGTCCTGGATAGCTCATGTGGCTGGGCTTTCTCACAGCATGTCGGCTGGGTTGCAAAAATGAGCATCCCGAGAGATAATAAACCATGTGGAAGCCGTAATGCATTTTAAAATTTATTTTATTTTTATTAATACATAATATTTGTACATATTTATGGGGTGTATGCAATATTTTGTTACAAAAGTAAAATGTGTAATGATTAAGTCAGGGTATTTAGGATATCCATCCCACGAGCATTTACCATTTCTATGCACTGAGAACATTTGAGGTCCTCACTTCTAACTATTTTGAAATGTACAATACATTCATAACACATTTTTGACTTAGCCTTATAAGTTATGCAGTGTCACTTCCACCATATTCAATTTGTTGAAACAGCCGCAAAATGCACCCAATTTCAAGGATAAGAGAAAAGCCTTCAATCCCGAGAGGGCATAGCAGTGTTTTGGAAAAGCATGTAGACCTGGAAATATGGTTGTGGTCATTTTTCAAATATACAATATAGTATAACTCTAAACTTAAAAGAATAATATAACATGCAAATAGAGCCACTTTCCATAGCTACTGTGTCTTTCTTGATCTAATCACACTATTAGCTGCATGAGATCATTGATTGATTCATTGCTTACTAAGAGGGGTTACTAGCTAAAAGCCAAGAAAAGAATTTAAATCATATGCCAGGCATCAGCATGAATTATCCATACAGTAGGCTAAGCACAGGAAATCCTGTCATCACTGCACAAAATGCTTGCTGTGTTTTCTTGGCCACATGGCAAATAACCATTCATAAACTTTCTGTAAAAAAGACTGATCTAGAAATTGTGTCAGAAGGCCTTGAATGTATTCATGCAATTGAAAGACCATTTCAAGCCATTTGTCCCAGCCACCACAGGGACCTCTTTTACTAAAGGCAGTGTTAATAAATCTTGACCAAAACTTTCTAATGATTTTGCAGAGCCATTTCAGTAAAGGTCCTTATTATTTGTGGAAATATCTTCAAAATGACTTGAATCTTTTACTTCATCTCCAGGTCCAACAATCATAGCTCCATGCCATTTAATGGTAACAGATTGTAAAATGCTACATCTTACAAGGCCCAAAATGCAAATGGCTCCACACTGCAGGTCATGTCAATGACCTGAAAAGTTGCTACGCCTGGGCAACTTGGAGGGACACCAAAATGATTAGAACCATCTTTTCTAGAGTCATTTAACTCTAAATCCTCAGCTTCTTAGTCACTGCCTCTCCCCTCTGTGGGCTCATCAGAGACCCAGTAAAGAAGCAATGATTCTTCTCTGTCTCCCACAGTGATGAGAATAGACATGATGGAGAGCAAATGAGGACATAAGCCCTTTTACCACAGAATTTACATTCTAGAAGGAGTGACAGATGTTACACAATTACATAAGTATGAAATATAAATGAAAAGGGATAAATGCTGTGATGCAAAAGCTCCTGGTTCTATGAGAGTGTATTGTAAAGAAACTGACGCACACAGAGAGACAAGTAAGGGGAGAAAGAGTGGAGCAAGAGGGAATGGAGACAGAACAACTCAGGCAAGAGCCTGAAGCAGGAGGCACATGATGAGTTAAAGGAACTGAAAGAAGAAAATGGCATAGCACCAGGATACTTGGACCTGTGGCCCTAGATGACATGGGGGGCCCTTGTCTTGAGAACAATGAAAGGCCATTCACAAGGTTTAAGCCTCCAGATATTTTAATTCCTTCCATTCAGGAGCATGTCTTCGTCAACTAGAGATAGCCATGTCAGGGTAGCCCAGTCATTTTCTTGTGTTCACCTTACTGGTCTTCTGCTATAGTTTGTTACGTGGACACTGTATCGGTTGTCCACTTTCTGTAGTGTATGTGTTCTGCCTAATATGACTCTTCCTTTCTCCTGGATCTATACACCGCTGACACTTCATCTTCCTAAAGTGCAATTTTCATCACATCACTCTCCTCAGAAACTTTCAGAGGCAAATTCAGGATGGAAGGTAAATTCAAGCAATCCTCTGTTTTTTCTGTTCCTATACCGTCTGTCACCCTCACCAGCAGCTCTACTCTTCCCAGAATGAATCTTCTACTTCACTCAAATTCAGTATTTTTTTCCCACCATCACACAAATGCTCATGGCATGCCTCCTTCTTGAAATGATCTTGCTTTCTTCCTACCCTACTCTTACTCATCCATTAGAACAGTACCCGAGTCCCATGTCTCTGGAAGCTTCCACAGCCAGTGCAGTTTACATTTATTTCTCTCTCCGGATCTGAGAGCTCTTGTTACCTCTGTTCTTCATATTTGTAACTGGTCATAAATGAATGCACACTCTTGTGATATTCTGTAACTATTTAGATAAGTTTATCACGCCTCCATCAAGGACACAAGATTTTTGTTATCAGAAGCCACATGTTCTGTATTACTCATAGCTCTTAGTTGAAGGGTAAACTTCAGGGAAGAGGACAGGAGTCATTCAAGGATCTACACATAAACACTGTAGAATGAGCCATTCTATTTCATGAGCAACAATGACATCTAGTGGCTACCAGGTTGCATAGCTTCTTCTGACTTTAATAACTGGACAAGGCATTTAGAAAGAGAATATTACACAATATTTAATGAACCCAAGTTATTCCCACCAACTACACTGCTTATGAAGGTATTTCAAATATGGATTTATGTGTTCTGGCTGCCCAAAGCCTTCCCCCATCCTCCCGTGGTCCAACGACCCACAAACTGCTGGTAAGAGGTCCCCGCGTGTGCTCCCTGCAAACCGCAACTTCCCTTTCCCGTAGGAAGATCACCAGAAATTTTCATGGAGATTATGCGATTTTCAACTGTCTGCTTCCTGTGAAGATAGAGGTTTATGTGGATAAATATTTATTTTGGAAATAAAGTATGTAATTGAGTAGGAAACTTGAGATGATAAATATGATAACCAGAGTAGAAACGCACTTGAAAGCCAAATGAGAGAAAGTCAGTGTGGCGTAGAGGAAGTTTGTGGGCTTTGGCTTCTGAGGGACTTGGGATCGGATGCCAGGTCTTCCCATAAAGTCACGTGATCGTTATGACAGACTGACGTCTCTGGGGAGCCATCTTCGCATCCCAAACGTTGAAGGTGACATACATACAGCCTACCTGGCAGCTTTGGGAAGGATTCGATACAATCTTATATAGTAAGATTCTGGCCTGGAGTAGGTAGCCCATAAATAATAGCTATTCCTGTGGTTTTACATTTTACTGGAAATAATTGTCCTCCTCTTTCCAATTTGATATTTTTTAAAATCGAAAACCTGGTTTTTTATCTGAAATTGTCAATAACTCATTCTGATCTTCATTTAAATTACCTCATTGCTTCTGATTTCAGATGTTTATGCTGGAAAATAATGAGGTTGAGGAAAATATCTCAAATCTCTGAAAATGACGTAGGAATTCTAATCTGCCATAGACTCAAAATCTGAATAATAATGAAGGGTGTAGAAGAACTGGAGCAGACTATAATTATTGTTATATATAGCAGTTGAAAAAGTAACCCTTTTAACTCAAAGAACCTGGCTTTGTGGAGGGAGAAAACAGGCCTAGGAATAAATATGTAAACAAATGTATGGCAAGAAAATATTGTGAAGTACTGATTTGTGTGGCCCCCTGTGGGCAGCATGGGAATCCACAATCACCCTTATAAAATATTTCCTTAGAAAACATCATCTTGGCCTTCTAAGCTTTACCTGAACGTAAGGTAAAGGAAGAGCTTGTTTCAAAAGTTTACTTTTTTGCTTATTATTTGGAATGTAGCAAAAATTTTTCTTATATTATTATTGTATACAATGGCTTATTTCACAGCCAATCCCACAGATTAATGCCAAAGACAGGCTTCGATTATATAACTCCACAAATAGGACTGGTATAGGTAGCAAAAATGGACAGTGATGTTCCTTTGGGAATACAGAATAATAGAATTCCTGGGCTAGAAGAAATTTGAGATCTCCTTTCTAAATTCTAAGTGAGTAGATAGAAAACACACCTTCTCCCAGTTTCAGCTCTGATGTGGGAGCAAATAATCCTGTCCCCACTTAAGACAAATTCAACCTTCTTCCTCTCCTTCTCAGTATTACAACAGAAACCACAGGAGGGTGGGGGGAAGATGGACAGAAAACCTGCCTCTAATTCTCACTCTTCCATTGTCGGTGGGGTGGGGGGCCATGAGGAGTGTTAGTCATCCCAAAATCTCAGGGGTGAAAACAACCCAGATCTATTCCACGCTCACATTAATGACCATTGCAGTTTGGCTGCATCTCTATTCTAATACTTCCTTCTGGGATTCAGGCTGAAGAAGTAGCTACTAATAAGGACATGCTATTCTGATGGCAGAGGGAAAAAAAATTAATGGACAGATGAGATGACTCTTGAAGTTTCTGCTTAGAAATGACACAGGCCTCTTCCACTCACATTCATCAGTCAAGGCAAGTTACAAAGCTAAGCCAGAGGTCAATGGGAGCGTAAGTATACTACTCGCAATGGAAGGGGCTCCAGAGAGGGTATAGTAAGGAGGGGCAGCAAAAAATTTGGACAAATAATGAAATATGCCACATTTATCAAATATAAGCAGAGTGCTTAAGATTACTTAGTCCTCAAACTCAACCAAAAATCAGATATAATAACCCTTTCCAGCCTAGTCTCAGGTTTGCTGTAAAGTCAAGCCTATGATTATGTCAAAGATGACCACTTTCAGAGATTCTGTCCCATAGGTATCATGTGGAACCCTGGTGTCTGTATTGTTTAAATGCTCCAGGATTGAGAGGCTCTCTGGTTAAGTTCTGGTCAATGGTTTCCAAACCTAGCCACTCAGAACCCAGAAAGCTCTTAGAAAATGCACACTTCTCGGCCTTATCCCAAAGATTCTGATTCAGTAGGGCTTGGTTAGAGTTCCAGATTCTGTATTTTAAAAAGATCCCCAGGAGATTCTGATGTAAAACTACATAGGGAATCCCTATGCTATAGGATTCTTTTTAGCAGCAAAATTCTGTAACTTATAGTCAGTAACTTCCCCCCTCCCCCCCTCTTTTTGTTGTTTTTGGAGGGAGGAGGGGTGTTCTTTGGTGAGCAGGCCTGTGCAAACTTAACCACAAAGTCCACCAAGCTGAGAGGCCAAAGAGGCTGACATATCTGGTTTCTCAGGCAGAAACATTTAATGGGGGCTTATGAACAGACGCCATGTCACAGGCAGCTGAGAGACAAGATGCTGGATTCCCACCCATACTGTTAGCACTGAGACTCAGGGCTTATATAGCATAGCAAAAGAATGTGTACGACAATCAAAGTCAATCTCCTCAATTAGCAAGAATCAGAATGGCAAGAATTTGGTTAAGGACAGAATTTATGGTAAGTATGTCTTTAGGATAATATCAAGGTTGTTTTAACCTAAAGGCAGGATTTACAGTAAGTACAGGAAAATAGAAATCTTTAGGCATTCCCAGAAGTCAACGTGGCGGATTAGCAGCCAAGATGGAGTCCCTTTAGCCTCCACAGAGGGATTTTTGTTGCTTTGCTTGTGCAACTTTATATTTGAAACTTTACTATTTGTATCCCAATCTAATACAAATTTAGATGGCTGATTTTACCAGGGAAAAGGAGTAGGTACTGACTTGCTCATAAGGAAGCCAAGGACAATTTTCTCCACGAGAGAAAGAGTTAGGTGACAGAAAAGTAAAGAGCAAAGGTGCTTCAAGTGACTATATAGCACTAACTGCAGACAATAATGATGACGGTGGTGATGATGAAGGCTGCCATTTATTCTGTGATCAAAGAGATATTTAAGATGAAATATCTCTTTGAATCTTCAGGACAGCCTAATTAAGTAGGAAATGTTGCATCCACCTTAATAATGAAAGATCTAGGTGCCAGAAACGTTAAATTACACAGCTCAGAAATGATAAAGCAGGATTCATGCTTACATTTGCCTAACTTCAAAGCTTGGGATCTCAGCCACTACACTGTACAGACATCAGTGTCCCCTAAGCCTTCCAGGAAATTCCATCAAAAAGACCATAGGAAAAGAAAGAGGAAAAGCCAATGATAACAAAAGTGTCAAGGAAGCAATAAATTTCACTTTGTAACACCTCCCAAGTTGCAAAATGTCAGTGTTCACCCCTCATTGCTGTGTCCCAGCCAGCTCTGCCCCACCAGCAGACCTCCCTCTCTGCTATTATCCCTGCAGAGGCAACACCCTAGATCAATGACCACAAATGTCACCACGCTTTATCACTTACTGTGTGCTTTCATAGCAATCTCATTTACTATCCTCAAAAACACAAGTATTTAATACAGAAGCCAAGAATCATAAATAATGAGCTGATTTATCTAAATTAGGGTTTCCTAACTTAGTCATTATTGTGCTGGATAATTCTTTGTTATGGGCTCTGTCTTGTGCAATGTGGCGTGTTTAGCAGCATCTGTGTATTCTACCCACTAGTGCACCTTCTCCTCAGCACCTGCCAATTGTAACAACCAAAAATGTCTCCAGACTTTGCCAGATATCCTCTGCTGGGGGACAGAGTAACCTCTAGCTAAGAACCGTGGGCATAAAATGATGCAGCAAACAAGTAGAAAAGATGTTCTGACCCAGATCTTATGACTAACATGGTGTGTGATCCATTGCACCCCTGAGACTGCAATGGAACATTGAATTTTAGAATTTTGTGTCATAGAATTTTAGAATCATAGAATTTTTAAGATCCCACTGACATCCAGGCAGCTTCCTTATTTTGCTGATGAGCAAACCAAGACTTAGAGATGTGAGTTGACAATCACAATTCTATGGCTCAAAATATTTTAAAAATAATTTGAAGCAAACATTCCTAAGATTCTTGGCAAAAGTCATATTACTGATACACATCCACAATGGGTACATCTTGTCCTGTGGCTGCACGAATTAGCCATCTCATCTGTCAAGAGAGTCTTTCTAAAACACATAGGTTAACTTCACTTATACCAATGCTAAAACAAGTCATGCCATACCTCTGCCACCCTTCATGTTGAAGACTTTCAGTCACCCATACATGTTTCTGTAGTTCTAGAAGCCAGACTTCCAAGAAGCATAAAATCCATCATAGGTGTTGGGGGAGGTAAAAGGAAAACCACCATTCTGAACAGATGGGGCCATTTGAAAAATGGGATAATGGCTGTGCTCAAAGAGCCTTCCTTCTTGGCATTCCATTCTGACCCCTCCCTCCTCTTTTGTCTGTTTCCTGATCACTTCTACCCTATAGCTGGGGCCTCTACCCAGATCCACTTTTCTCAGAGGCTCACAAGACAGCATTAGGTCTGTGGAAAATTATCCTTTTCATCAGGAACCAGTGAGATCTTAGCTAACCTCCTGCTTCCATGTCTGTAGTGGCAACTGTTGAGATACAGTTCTTCGTTTATAAATTTTCTCAGGTCTCCACTCACAATATTTGAGTGCTTGGTGTTCCAAAGAAGAAAACCAATTATTACTTCTCTTTGGCCACACACGGAATTGCAGAACACCATGGACTTGGATGCCAGATGTTGCCATAGAGTTCAATTTTTTCTTGCTCCAAATTAAAAATGCCTTTATAATACTTAGTCTGTTAAGAATTTAAAGCTGCTAAAGAGTGCCTTTTAATTCCGAAAAAAAGTGATAGAATATTAACATATCACATCAGAATAAAGCTAGTGCATGAGAAACCACCAACCCCCACCCCCAGCACACACACACATGCAACAAGTACATCTAATGTATGAATTCAAGCATTTGTCCTGTTTTATAGCGACAGCACAGGAGCTTCGCATTGTACTAATTAGATTTTTTATTTTCTGATGCTTCGCTATTTTAGAGCCTTGTTGACCTTAAAAAGTCTGTCCCTCCCAGGATTAGTTAATTCTTAGAGATAGAAAACAACTCATTTCCCAGGAATATACCTTTTATATGGAAGCCAACCAATCCAGAGCCTGTATTCTCAACCACATCCTTTATCAGGCTTTCACACTATCTCCCTGCCCTAATAACTGCAGGGCCAGGTACCAGGCAACTAGAAACATCATTCAAACTAGCCGATCTTAAACCTGTTTACCTTGCCCTGCCTTTCCAGAGGAAAGCACAGTAAAGGTTCTTGCTCAAGCTTTCCCCATTTCCTCTGCCTCCTGACAAATCCCAGTGGTTGCCCATGTGGCCCTATGTGGTGGCCATGCCTTCTGTTTCCAGGGATCTGTAAGTATAATCTTCTTCCTTCATGACAGCCATTTTTAGCTCTGTGTGTCTTACCATATCTGATTAAAGCAAGTCCTGGGTTATTTTATTTTATTTTATTATTTATTTATTTATTTTGAGATGGAGTCTTGCTCTGTCGCCCAGGCTGGAGTACAGTGGCACCATCTTGGCTCACTGCAACCTCCATCTCCTGGGTTCAAGCAATTCTCCTGCCTCAGCCTCCTGAGTAGCTGGGATTACAGGCACCCACCACCATGCCCAGCTAATTTTTATATTTTTAGTAGATACCAGGTTTCGCTATGTTGGTCAGGCAGGTCTCGAACTCCTGACCTCAGGTGATCTGCCCTTCTTGCCCTCCCAAAGTGCTGGGATTACAGGCGTGAGCCACCGTGCCTGACCAAGAGCTTTGATTTTTAAAGTAGACAAATTTGGTTCTGCTACTTTAATAGTTGTGTTAACTAGGCAACACTATTTAAGTCATCTAAGCCTCAATTGCCTCTTGTAACAAAAGAACTAATAAATCAATGATTAATGAGAGCACTGGCATAATAGTAATAGTATTTAATATTTATTGAAGCATCTATAAAGTTTTTTCAAAGTACATAACTCAGAGTAAGTGCTTCTAGTGAGAGCCGTTATTATTATTGTTAACTTTAACAGTAAAGCAATAAATTTTTTCCTTAAGTAAACAGATAGCTAATGGATAAATGATTAGTCATCATCATACTTGCTTACTTTATTAAGAAACAGAGTAAACATGAAGAGACTATGGAGCTAGGTTCAGATCACAAAATGACTCTGTGGCAGAGTTGGATTTCTGCCCTGTCCAAGACCCAACCCTTCTCCAGAGATCACTATGATTCTTTCATTTCACTTAAAATAAAAAACTTTCATTTGGGGAATTCCCTTGTAGAGTTTCATGGTTTTGTCCCAAATTCTCTTGAATCTGGAAAATTACTTTGTGTTCTTATGTTTAATATTCTGCATTTCTGTTAAAGATGGATTTTTGCTGAGTTAAAGGCCCACACAGTTCTTATAGGTTCCAATTTAGAAACAACCCTAAATCTGTTGTGGCTTTGAGTTAGTCTTGGCAGAACACTTCAGGGTGGGTTGGAGAGTTTTTAATGGGTTTCTTTAAAGGGATTCTTTAAAGAGTTTATTTAGGCTCAAACCAAAGTAAACTGACTATCCTATTCCCATAGATTTTTAGCGAGACAAGGGTTAGAATTCAGAGGAAATGTGGTAGGCAGAGTCTACTGAGAATTTGGTTGATATTGTGGGCCACAAACTGGTAGCAAGACTATGGTGACATTAAAAGAAACTTTCTCACAAAGACATTTTAAAAACTTTTTACTCCTTTATGTTCCCATAATATTAGAGTTGTTTTGAAAATATTAATACATGGATAGTTTATATCTATATATACACATATACATACACACCTATACATTCAAAGTGTATATATACACACACACTTTGAATGTATTTATATATATATATATGCTTTGTATAAAGTATATACTACATATACTTTGTATAAAGTATATACTATATATACATTCAAAGTATATATAGTATAGTATATGCTTCAAATATATAGTGTATATATATTCAAAATACATATAATGTATATACAAAATAGTATATATAAAGTATATATACATATGTACTAATAAAGTGTATATAGTGTATGTAAAATATGTGTGTATATATACTTTCAAAGTATATATAGTGTATACTTTTTACAAAGTGTGTTTTTTATATATATACACTTTGTGTATATATATATATATACTTTGTGTATATATATAGCATATAATTTGTGTATATATATATATACACTTTGTGTATATATATATATATATACTTTGTATGTGTGTGTGTATATATATATATACTTTGTATGTGTATATATACATACTTCGTATCAATGCCAAAATACTGCGTGATAAAGTTGATGTTTTGCTGAATATCAAATCACAAAATGAGCTTTCAGTATCAAAGAATATCTACATATTGTTATTGACAGGGTAGTAAAAATTTAAAAGTCTAATATAAAGTGAACAATTACAATTTTCAAACACTGCCAGCTACTAATAGCTCCTGCAATCACTATACAACTTATCTGCTTTATTAAACAGATATTTATCTGAGATAAGTGGAAGACAAAAACTTGTTTCTCTAATACTTTCTTATTTTATTCATAGCTTTTCTATTTTTATTACATCTGAAAATATATATGATTTGGGGGTTTATAATCTTCAGGAGTATTTTAGGTCGCAAACATACCCTGCTCTTAATTCTTTTTCGTGCGTTGTGAAGAATTCCAAGTGGGACATTTTCTTGGATGAAGTCATGGCCCAAATATAATTTAAAACTTAAAAGTTCAGTATGTTTTATAATAATGAGGTTAACATTCTTAATTTTACATCCAATAACTTTATAAAATCTAAAAGAATAATACCCTTTTGTTTGTATCTTTCAATCAAGTAACAATTTTTTTTTTCTTTTTTCAGATGAAGTTTCACTCTGTTGCCCAGGCTGGAGTGCAGTGGTGTGATCTCAGCTCACTGCAGCCTCTGCCTCCTGGGTTCAAGTGATTCTCCTTATAGTACAAGTCACCAATGTTAGAAAATCTAAACATATCATAAAATAAAATAAAAAGTGTCCTTTATACATTAAAAAGATAAAAACAGGATATTATAAATAATTTAAAAGATAAAATTCAAAATTTGGAGGAATTCCTTTTGAAATGCATCTCACCAAAAACTGACACGGGAAGAAATAGAAAATCTGAATAACCAAATTCTTACTAAAAAGTTGAAATCCAGTGTTAAAAACTTCCACAAAACAACTCCAGACCCACAGGACCTCATTACTAACCTCTTCCAAATATTTAAGAAAGAAATAACACTGTTCTTCCTATAAACTTTTTCAGGGAGTAAAGAGGGAATATTTCCCAACTCTTTTTATGAAACCGTTATAATTAGACAAAAACATCACTGAAAAAATTTACAGACAAATTTCTTTAAAGCGTAGATGCAAAAATCATAAACAAAATAATAGCATATGAAACATAACCATATATAAAGAAAATACAAAGAAAACATATATAAAGAAAATATTTTAAAATTAAGGCCGGGCACGGTGGCTCAAGCCTGTAATCCCAGCACTTTGGGAGGCCGAGGCGGGCGGATCACGAGGTCAGGAGATCGAGACCATCCTGGCTAACACGGTGAAACCCTGTCTCTACTAAAAATACAAAAAATTAGCCAGGCGTTTTGGCGGGCGCCTGTAGTCCCAGCTACTCGGGAGGCTGAGGCAGGAGAATGGCATGAACCCGGGAGGCGGAGCTTGCAGTGAGCCGAGATCTCGCCACTGCACTCCAGCCTGGGGGACAGAGCAAGACTCCGTCTCAAAAAAAATAAAATAAAATAAAAAATAAAAAAATAAAAACTAAAAATAAAATTAACCACATATAAAAAGGATAAATATCTTGACCAAGCATGGTTTATTCTGGAAATGCAGAGATGATTAACAATCAAAAATCAATTGCTCTAATGAAAGATGTTAATAATAGTGGGGTGGAGAAAAAGGAACACCTGTACACTGTTGGTGGTAATGCAAATTAGTACAACCATTATGGAAAATGGTACGATTAAAACAAAAACTAATGGTAGAATTACCATATGATCCAGCAATTTCACTGTTGGAGATATATCCCAAGGACTTGAAATCAGTATGTCAAACAGATATTTGCACTCCCATGTTCATTGTAGCATTATTCACAATAGCCAAGTAACAAAATCAACCTAAATATCCATCATCAGATGAATGGATAAAGAATATGTGGTATGTATACGAGGGAATACTATTCAGTCTTTTTAAAAAAGAAATTCTGTCATTTAAAACAACAAAACAACATGGAGAAACCTGGAGGACATTATGCGAAGTAAAATAGGCCAGGCATAGAAAGACAAAAACCTTACCTGAGGAATCTCATGTGAATTATAAAACAACCAAACTCATAGAACCAAAGAGTAGAATGGTGGTTATCAGAGGCTATGGTGATAAGGAGAAATGGGGAGATATTGATCAAAGGATGCAAAGTTGCTGTTAGATAGGAGGAATAAATGACAAGTATTTAAGGTGATGGCTATGTTAATTAGCTTGCTTCAATCACTCCACACTGTATGCATATAGCATAACATCACTGTGTACCTCATAATTATATACAGTTATAATTTGTCAAAAAAATTAAAATTTTTTCAAAAAATAAAATTTGTAAAAAGTAAGGATGAGATTGGAAAACAATGCTAAAAATAATAATGGGAAAATGTGTGCATGTGGGGAAAGGGGTATATAGGAATTCTGTATCCTATAGGAACTCTCTGTCCTATCTTCACAATTTCTTTTGTAAATCTAAACATATCATAAAATAAAAAGGATATTTTAAAAATCAGTTATTGTGATTTACCACATCGAAAGAATAAAGGAGGAAAATAATATGTGGTTATATCCATAGAGGCAGAAAAAGAATTGGATGAATTTTACCATACAATTATAATTTAAAACTCTCAGCAAATTAGAAATGAAGGGAAACTTTCTTAATCTGGGAAAGGATAGTTCCCAAAAGTTATAGTAAAAATTACATTTAATTATAAAATATTGTAAGCTATCTCTCTGAGAAAAAAGGTTGAGACAAGATACTTGCTATAAACTGTTCTATTAAACACTAAACAGAACGACCTACCAAATGTAATAATGCAAAAAAAAAGACATAAGATTCTACAATTAATAAATAAAATTAGCATCATAGAAAATAAAAAAAACAGCAAACCATTAGATTCAGTAACCGAATTACTAGATGCAAGGTTAACATAAAAATCAATTTTAAAATGTTCTGTATTATAGAAATCAATTAGTTCTGTGTGCCAACCACAAACAGAAAACAATTTTTTAAAAAACCATATATACTAACATCAAAGAATATCAAATACCTGTGGGAAAATCTAACGATGTATGTGTAAGACAGCTATAGTCAAAACTATAAAGCATTACTCAGAAAAACTACAGAAGACCTAAATAAATGAAAAAACACATTATGTTTATGGATTGAAAAATGCTATATTATACATATATCAATTTTTTAAACATATCTACAAATTTAAATCAGTTAAAATGCCAGAAGTAATTTATTTGTGGAAAAGGAGTGTTTCATCTTAAAATTTATATTGAAAACAAAGAGACAAAGCATAATCAAGGCAACTAAAGAAGAACAAAACTGTAGGACTTAAACAGCAGAAGGAAAGACCCATTACAAAGCTGTAGTAATGAAGACAGGACAAGGACAGAGAAATAGAGCAATAGAACAAAGCCGACCCACACATATGTATCACTTGTAACAAAGATGACATATTGAGATAGTTAGGAAAGAAGAACCTCTGTCATAAAAGGTGTTGGGTCAACTGAATATTCTTATTGGGGAAAAAAGTGTATCTACCTCACACAAAAATTAATTTCAGATGGATTTTAGATTAAAATGTGAATGCTCAAACGTGAACTTATACAAGAAAATGTAAGATAACATCTTTGTGACCTTGGAATAAACAAAGATTTCTTTAACAGGAAAAAAAAAAAAAGGCTAACTGTGAGAGAAAAAATAACATATAGCGCTATATTGTTGGAGAATATATATTCATCAAGATAAAAACATCAAGAGAAAAATAATGTACCCCACAGAATTGGAAAAACATTTGCAATTCATATTTCCAACAAAGAAATCATATAGGGTCCGCTTAAAATACTGCTACAAATCAATAAGAAAATTTCAAATAGCACAATATAGTAATGAGCAGAAGACTGACTTGAACAGGCACTGCACAAAAAGATATACAAATAGCCAATAAAAAATATATGAAAGAGTGCTTAGCTTTATAAATTACCAAGGAAAAGCAACAAAACCTCAATGTAAATACCACTTGTATTAGTCCATTTTCACACTGCTATAAAGAACTACCTGAGACTGGGTAATTTATAAAGGAAAGAGGTTTAATTGACTTACAGTTCTACCTGGCTGGGGAGGCCTCAGTAAACTTACAATCATGGTGGAAGGGGAAGCAGGCACTCTCACAGGGTGGCAGGAGAGAGAAAAGGATGAAGTAGGAACTTCCAAACAGTTATAAAACCATCAGTTCTCATGAGGACTCACTATCACGAGAACAGCATGGGGGAACCTCCCCCATGATCCAATCACCTTCCTCCCTCGATATGTCGGGATTACAGGTCCCTCCCTCGACACATGGGGATTACAATTCGAGATGAGATTTGGGTGGGGACACAGCAAAACCATACACCACTGCACCCACCATAATGACTATTGAAAAGAATCATTATGCCAAACATTGTTGAGAATGTGGAGCAAGTGGATCTCTCATGCACTGCTGGTGAGCACACAGAATGTGCAAGCACTTTGACAAACTATTTGGCTCCTTCGGCTAAAGTTAAACACATAGATATCCTATGACCTAGCAATTTCACCTTTGTATATATCCAACAAAGATAATATATTTACCAAAAAACATGCATGATAGTATTCATAACAGCACTCTTCCTAATACTCCAAGCCCAGAAATGACCCAAATGTCCACCAACAGTAGTAGAATGAAAAATTAAATGGTGGTATATTCACAAGACGAAATATTATTCAACAATTACAATGAACAAACTACAACTACACATAAATCCACATGTAAATGATTAACTGATCTTTAACAAGATGCCAAAAATACACAGTGAAGGAAAGATAATCTCTTCAATACATGGTCTTGAGAAAACAGATATTCACAGGCAAAAGAATGAAATTAGACCCCAACTTCACACCACTCACAGAAACTAACTCAAAATGAATTAAGACTTAAATGTAAAACCTAAAACTATAAAGGTCCTAGAAGAAAACATAGAGAAAACCTCCTTGACATTGATCTTGGCAGTGATATTTTGAACATAACACCAAAAGCACAGGCAACAAAGGCAAAAAAGTGGCACTACATCAAACTTAAAAGCTCTGCACAGCAAAGAAAACAAGCAACAAAATGAAAAGGGGCCAGGCGTGGTGGCTCACACCTGTAATCCCAGTACTTTGGGAGACTGAGGCAGGTGGATTACATGAGGTCAGGAGTTCGAGACCATCCTGGCCAACATGGTGAAACCCCATCTCTACTGAGTGAGACATTCTGCCTGGGCGACAGAGCAAGATTCCATTTCAAAAAATAAAAATAAAATAAAAGACAATCTAACAACGGAAGAAAACATTTGCAAACCACATTTTGAATAATGCATTAGCACCCAAAATATATAAGAAACTCATACAACTCAATAACAAAATGACAAATAACCCCATTTAAAAGTAGGCAAAGACCCAAATAGATATTTTTTTCCCAAATAAGACATACAAACAGCCAACAGGTACATGAAAAGGTGCTCAACATCAGTAATCATCAGAGAAATACAAATAAAAAACACAATGGGATATCAGCTTCTAGCTTTAGAATGGCTATTATAAAAAAGATAAGAGGTAACAGGGGTATGGAAAAACTGCATGTTACCTTTTCCCCAAAACCAATTGTCTCATAACTTCTCTAGTCCCATCTTTACTACTCTTTTGTTCCAACTTTTAAAAGTTTGATCGCTGAAGTTATATTTTTTTATTTCTTCTTCCTTGTCCTCTGAATCTACCTACCTCCTTAAAAATACCTCTCAAATAGTCTTACTTACTGCTATCAAACTAGATTTTAGTGAGTCTACTTAAATCTTGTCTTTCCCCAAGTCCTTCCAGTATATCCATGGCTATAATGTCAAATAATCAGGTTAATTGTACCGAATACCAATGGCTTTGTCTCTTTCATTCCAGAAAATTAAAAAAGTTGTTCTAAAAATTGGTTCAGTGCCTTTTACAATCATATGTACCTTATCTCTCTCTCCATTTCTGCATGAACAGTCCATCATATCCAAACTGATCTCGTTTCTCTACCATGAGATAATTCACCTTGCATTCCTAAAACTATGCCCTTGTTCCTCCTCCACATTTTTCTACTTACTGAAACCTTAGCCTTCCTCCAGAAACTAACCTCAGGGCCATCCTCATCTGTGGGTGAAACCATTTTAGATCATAATGTTCTTCCTCAGTCTTCTTAGACACTAGAATAGTCACTCTTTGTACTATTCATCACATAACTTCTGTCTTTCCAGGTATATTAGGTTCCCCTAGAGAAACAGAATCAATAGGCCGTGTGTGTGTGTGTTTGCGTGTGTGTGTAGAAAGACAGAGAAAACAGGCTCACGTAATTGTGGTGGCCGGCACTTCCAAAATCCACAAGCCAGACTAGAAGGCTGGAAATTCTGGCAAAAAATTGATACCTTGTATCTGAAAGCTTTATCCTATCATCTTCAGAAGACTTCAGTCTTTTCTCTTAAGGACTTCAACTGGCTGGATGGGGCCCACTCAAAACAGCATCTGAGGAATTCAAGTAAGTCAAAGCAAAAGTATTAGAGATTATGAAAACAATTGAAGCTTGTGAATAACATAAAACACTTCTCCATCTTAGAAAGAATAGTTTGTGGTAAAGATGGAAACAAAAATGTGTGTGTATGAAACTTTGTCATAGTCAAAAATGATCATCCTACTATTATTTTGGTCATTTTAAAGCATCCATACAATTCATATCTTCTTTCTTTCTTTCCCTGTGACAGGGTCTCACTCTGTCGCCCAGGCTGGAGTGCAGTGGCACAATGTTGGCTCACTGCAACCTCCGCCTCTCGGGTTCAAGAGATTCTCCTGGCTCAGCCTTTGAGTAGCTGGGATTGCAGATGCCCGCCACCATGCCCAGCTAATTTTTTTATTTTTAGTAGAGATGGGGTTTCACCTTGGCCAGGCTGGTCTTGAACTCCTGACCTCAGATCATCCAGCCACCTTGGCCTCCCAAAGTACTGGGATTACAGGCATGAGCCACTGCACCCGGCCATATCTTCTTTCATTTAACCAAAGGTCCCATGCTTTCCATCCAACCAGTATATCTTAGCTATTTGTCAGATTATTCTTACCAAGGATGCTTGAAGATTAAGTGCATCTCAGATGATTTCTTCTCACATAGGTATTTTGTCCTATGATTTCCATCTTGGCACATGAACCTAGAAATATTTTTAAGGCAAAAGTCCTTATAAATAAAATATTCTCTCTATTTTTACATTTTTCTTGTATGTTCCATAGTACTTGCTATGATAGCATCCACACGGCTGTCAATAAGTAAGAATTGGCTGATAGATTTTGTGTAGAGCAATTAGAATGTTCAGAGTTCTTCTCTCATGTTATCTACTCAGTGCTGGATATTACTACCTGATTATCTCACAAATATCTCAAACTTGACATGTTTCCAGTTAAATTTATCTTCCTTTTGAAACATTGGGTAACAGAGAGGAACATGGGGGCAGCCATTGTGGTCAACCTGTAGCTTTCCATACAGTGAGGACCTGCTCACTGGCTCACAAATTGCTTCGACCTTGTGTTGCTTTGTCTCAGTGCACTTTTCTCTGCCATCTAAATTGTATTCCTTCTGCCTGGGATAGTATTCTTGATCTTTATATAGCAACCTCCTTTTATAATTTAGATTGCAGCTTAAACATTGTCTTCTACAAGGGGCTTTCTCTGACCAGACGTATATAAATACCACATTACTCTTCATAAAATTACCCTGTTTTAATTATATACCAAAAACTGACCACTCTCTTATTTTCCTTATTTATGTATGCCTTTTTTTTTAATTGTGACTCTCCCTGTAATGGAGTCTAAGCTCTATGACAGCAGAGATGTCTAGGCTGTTCAGTGCTTAGAACAGTACCTGGCACAGTATATATCTACAGAATGAGTAAATTTTCTAAAAATCATTTAATGAGCTTATTTAAAATGTAGATTTTTTTCCAGCACATTTCTTTAGATTATCATTCAGTACATGTAGGGCAAGGCCTAAGTAGGTATCTGATATTTTTAACATGCTCTCCGGGTGATTCTGATGCCAGAGGTCCTTTGACAATACTTTAAAACTGCTATTAACAGCAGATAAAAACAATACGTTGTCAGCATTAAGGTGCATTTTAAGCTTTATTTTTATAATCTTGGATTTAGGAAGATAAAATTTCCTCTAGATAAGTAGTGCCTTCTGTTTCTCAAGGCTTTGTGCCAGATACTATACAGTCATGTTTCTCAAAATTTGATATGCATTACAAACCACTTCGACAATCTTGTTAAAATGAAGATTCCTTTCAGAAGTTTTAGAGTGAGACCCAAAAATCGCATTTTTATAATTAAAAATATATAATCTAACTGTATGCTGTCAATAAGAGAATCATTTTAGATCTAAAGGCAAATAGGTTAAAATCAAAAGGATAAAAAGAGATAATCCTGCAAATATTAACCAAAAGAGAGCTGGAATGGTTATAGTAATATCCAGACAAGCTACACCTAAGTCAAAACCTTTTATAAGAGACAACAAAGAACATTAGATAGTGATAAAACAGTCAAATCACCAAGAAGATATAACAACTATAAGCAAACAGCCACAAAATATCACAACTCCTAAATAAATACTGACAGACTCAGAGAGAAATAAAAACTTCTGTAATAATGGTTAGAAACTTGAATATTATCCTTTTTTGTTAACAGCTTTATTGAGATATAATTCACATATCATAGAATGTACCCATTTAAGATGTACAATTCAACAGTTTTTGTATATTCATAGAGTTAAGCAGCCATCACCACATTCAATTTGTAGTGGTTTTATCATCTTGAAAAGAAACCCTGTATCACTCTCATTAGCTATCATCTCTATTTCTCCCCCACCCAGCAACTACTAACTTACTTTTTTCTCTATGGATTTGCCTACTCTAGGCACTTCATATTAATGGAATTATATGGTATGTTGTCTTTCGTGATTGAGTTATTTTACTTACCATAATATTATCAAGGTTTATTTATGTAGCATGTATCAGTACTTCATTTATATGGCTATCTTCACCTTTTATATAATTTCACCTTTTATTTTAGATTTAGAGCTTACATGTGCAGGCAGGTTTGTTACGTGAGTTTATTGTGTGACACTGAGGATTGAGGTATGAATAATCCCTTTGCCCAGGTAGTGAGCATAGTATCCAGTAGGTAGTTTTTCAGCATCTGCTCCCCTTCCCCTCTCCCACCTCTAATAGTCTCCAGTGGCTATTTTTCTCATCTTTATGTCTATGTGGACCCAATATTCAGCTCCCATTTATCAGTGAAAACATACAGCATTTGGTTTTCTGTTTCAGTGTTAATTCACTTAACATAATGGCCTCCAGCTGCATTGATATTGCTACAAAAGATATGATTTCATTCTTTTTTATGGGTGCATAGTATTTCATGGTGTATATGTACTGCATTTTCTTCTCTTTTTTTTTTTTTTTCTTTTTAAGATGGAATCTTGTTCTGTCGCCCAGGCTGGGGTGCAGTGACATGACCTCAGCTCACTGCAACCTCCACCTCCCAGGTTCAAGCGATTCTCCTGCCTCGGCCACCCAAGTAGCTGAGACTACAGGCATGCACCACCACAGCAGGCTAATTTTTGTATCTGTAGTAGAGACGGGGTTTCACCATGTTGTCCAGGCTGGTCTAAACTCCTGGCCTCAAGTGATCCACCCACTTCGGCCTCCCAAACTGTTAGGATTACAGGCATGAGCCACCATGCCCAGCCACGCACCACATTTTCTTTATGCAATTGACCATCGATGGCACCCAGGTTGCTTCCATGTGTCTGCTATTGTGAATAGTGCTGTCATGAACATAAGAGTGCATGCATGTTTTGTGTAGAATGATTTCTTTTCCTTTGGAATTGCTGGGTTGAATGGTACTTCTGTTTTAAGTTCTTTGAGAAATCACCACACTGCTTTCCACAGTGGCTGAACTAATTTACATTCCCCCCAGCCTTATATAAGTGTTCCCTCTTCTCCATAGCCTTGCCAGTATCTGTTATTTTTTGACTTTTTAATAATAGCCATTCTGATTGGTGTGTAGTGGTATCTCATTGTGGTTTTGATTTGCATTTTTCTCATGATTAGCGATGGTGAGCATTTTTTTATGTTTGTTGGCCACTTGTATGTCTTCTTTTGAGAAGAGTTTGTTCATGCCCTTTGCCCATTTTTAATGGGGTTATTTGTTTTTTTGCTTCGTGAGTTAAGTTTCTTACAGATTCTAGATATTAGACCTTTATCGAATGCATAGTTTGCACATATTTTCTCGCATTTTGTAGGCTATCTGTTTATTTGGTTGATAGTTTCTCTTGCTGTGCATAAGCTCTTTAGTTTACTTAAGTCCTATCTGCCAATTTTTGCTTTTGTCACAATTGCTTTTGAGGATAAGCTGTAAATTCTTTGCCAAGCCTGATGACAACAAGGATATTTCTTAGGTTTTCTTCCAGGGTTTTTATAGTTTCAGGTTTTACATTTAAATCTTTAATCAATCTTGAGTTAATTTTTATATATGGTGAAATGTAGGGGTCCAGTTTCATTCTTCTGCATATGGCTAGCCAGGTATCCCAGCACCATTTATTGGAGTCATTTCCCCATTGTTTATTTTTGTTGACTTTGTTAAAGATCAGATGGCTATGGGTGTCCTGCTTTATTTCTAGGTCCTGAATTCTGCTCCATTGATCTGTGTGTCTCTTTTTGTACCAATACCATGCTGTTTTGGTTAGCATAGCCTTATAGTATACTTTGAAGTCAGGTAATGTGACGTGTTTAGCTCTGTTCTTTTTCTTTAGGATTGCTTATAGATTAGAAAATATCAGAAAGGACAGTCTATTTAACAAGTAAAACTGGATATCCACATTCAAAAGAACGAAGTTGAACTCTTACTTTACACCATATAAAAAACCAACTCAAAAATAGGTTAAAGACCTAATCATAAGTGTGAAAATTATCCAACTTCAGAAAAACACATGGGAAAAAACTTTTTGACGTTTGATTTGGCGAAGATTTCTTAGATATGATGCGAAAAACACAGGCAAAAACAATAAAAAAGTAGGTAACTTTTTCTTCAAAATTGAAAACTTTTGCTTATTAAAGGAAACTATTCAGAGAGAAGAAAGACAATCCACGTAATAAAAGAAAATATTTGCAAATCACTTACTTAATAATATCCAGAATATATAAAGAACACCTACAACCTACTACAAAAAAACACCAAAAACCCAATTTTAAAATGGGCAACAGATTTGAATAGACATTTCTTCACAGAAGACATACAAATGAGCAGTAAGCATATGAGATACTCAACATTACTAGTCATTAGGGAATTGCAAATCGCAACCACAATGAGATACCACATCACATCCACTAGGATTTCTATTGTCCATTAATCAGAAAATAACAAGTGTTAGTGATGACATGGAGAAATTGAAACCCTTGTACATTGCTAGTAGGAATGTAAAATAATACAGCTGCTATGAAAAACAGTATGAATATTTCTCAAAAAGTTAAACGTACACTAACCACTGATCCAGCCATTCTACATCTAAATATATACCCAAAAGAACTGAAACGAGGATACTCAAACAAATACTTGTACGCCAGTGTTCACAGAAAACATTATTCACAATAGCCAAAAGGTGAAAACAATCCAAGTGTCCATCAACAGATGAGTCACTTTAAAAAAATGTACTATATATGTGCACCAGAATAGTGTTCAGCCTTAAAAAGAATAAAATTCTGATACATTGATGAACCTTGAAAACATTATGTTAACTGAAATAAGCCAGATACAAAAGAAAAAATATTGTATGATTCCATTTATGTGAGACACCTAGAATAGTCAAATTCATAGACCCAGTAAAACAGAGGTTACCAGAGACTGCCAGTAGGAGATAATAGAAGTTACTGTTTAATGGATATAGAATTTCAGTTTGTGATGATGAAAAAGTTCTGAAGATAGATATGGTGATGGTTATACAACAGTGAGTATGCACTTAATCCAACTGAATTGTATAATTCAGATGGTAAAATGTTAAATTTTGTTATGTATATTTTGATAAAATTAAAAGGCTTTTTTTAAAAAAGTTCTGCATTTTTAATCATGTCTAGGTTGGTGCCTATGCTGCTGCTCTTGGGACCATTCTGAGTAGTAAGACTATGGTCTAGAGTAAAGAATAAAACATTGGGTTCCTCAGGAAAAGGAAACATATCTTTTGATTCTACAAACTAGTAGCTGGCACATCATATAAGGTCAATACTTTTTTCAATTCTTCATAAGGAAAAAGAGAAAAATATATAATCTAATAGGGTAACTAGGATTTGCAACATAATGCAGAATGTGTCACGAATATAATTCAGATACAAGCAAAGAGCAAAAGGAAATCAGAGAAGGAGGTGATTGTTTTTAGGGAGCAATAATAAGGTAATAAAATCAATGCCTTGCATAAAGTATTACTCGATAAATATTTCTTGTGCAAATGTGCTGTTGACTTGTTAAAATTTTACCTATTATAATTAAGAATTCAATCAACTAACTAAAAAGATATAGGACTGTGTAATAGAAAACCAGGTATACAGACACTATGGCTCTTTTTAAAAAGTGTGTTTATTTGGCTCAGTGAACTTTCTTTGCTCACACTGTTTCCCAAGTGCAGTATGACATGAAGAACAAAACGTGCTTTACCTGATACTCACCAGTGTTGTAATCAGTTACAGCACGATCAGAAGATAAGCTTGGTAAAGCACAGTTATGAAAGTGCAGCTCATTATTTATTGAGGATAGAATGCATACATGATTTTGGTGTAAATGGACAGATCATGCACTTACCAAAGCGAGGCTTAATTGTTTTGATTTCTTTCTATGGATGGATGCATTTTATTACATAGTTGTTAATTTCTATAAAATGCAAATGTTTGAGATTTGTCAATCATTTTATTTTTCTTACATGCATGTCAGATTACTGGAGATGGTGTAAAGTCAGTTTAGCAGTTGTAAATATCTCCCATATGAAGTATGACCGTTTATTTCTGTAAAAGGAAGAATAAGCCAACAGATGGCTGTATTTGTATTATGCCTTCCTCCTTGGTGCTAAAAGCAGTTCTGATCCACTTTCAATGAGAAGTTTACTATTTGAAAGCTTATTAGCTTTTTCAGATGCTTAGGTACTCTTTAATTAATTTGTAATTCCACTTTAAAGTTTAAAGTCATATCTTTATAATTGTCTTTATATAGGGTAATATGTTATATGGCCTAACAAATGAGACTGAGTCACAACCATCTCTATAGATCCATAATAAAATGATAATTTATAATTTATGAACTTAATTGTGATCTTAAGACAAGGTAAGATCCTCAAGTATCATTCCAAGGAAGAGTAAATTTTGCTTAATACAATTTTAATGACGAATGGATTTTCAAAATATTCTAATTATTTGTAACTGTTAATCCAGTTTGTGAAAGCTCCAAACTTTGTTTGGTAAACTAGTAAACCCTATCCCCTCAAACTGCTGGCTAACAAAAACTACTGCATCAGTTTTTTAAAGAGAAAAATGCATGAGGTAGATTAAAATTTTTCACCAATTCCAGTCAAATGTGTGGCAAAGTAGGAATATCTAATATCCTGACAAACAGTGCATGTTCCATGGAATCTGACTTTCCTTCTTTTATTCCAATTCTAACACTTTCATTAGCTCCAAATCTAAGCCTAGAATGAAGCAAGGAAGTTATAAATTCAATGACAAAATTTGAACCCATGAACTGCTTAGCCAGAAACTTCAATTGCAGTGGGGGGCTGGGCAGGGTGAAATTCTGAGATGCTTCCTTTTTCAAACTATGAGAGATGTGGGATGTAAAGAATGCTGTATATCAACTAAGTGATAAAAGTCACATAGCCATGATGCATTTGTTAAAATTGTATTTCAGAAGAAGTAAATTGTAAATAAGATGCAAAATTCTGAAAGAGCTGAAGAAATGCAAGAAAATTATCAGAGAAATGGGTAAGCTTTCACTAAGTTCTATAAGTATTCTTCTACAACTTCAAATATAACTTATACTTTCCACACCTATAGCAAAAATGTTTATAATTTTCTCCCAAAAATAGCAACGCTATTTGCATTTTGCTGAACTTCAACATAAGCAGTCTTATAATTAATTTAATAGTGATTTTAGGAACTGCAATAGGATTAATTGTAATAGGATTTACTTATCCAGGATTTATTGATTTAGTGCTTCAGGTATCTCCTCTTCTGAATTTCTCATCGTTAATTTCTTGTCCACCATTATATAGAAGAAAGGCATCTGCAAATTTTAATTTCAATTCTCTGTGGACCCTTCATTCCATGTGGTACATTTAATAAAAGAAAATATTTGATTCGATTATTTTTTCGCTTAATAGATGTCTCTGTGAATATGTATGTTATACAAGTTTCTACACCTGGAATTCATTAATTGAGAGTTTTTAAATGGAAATAGTTTTACATCTATTTTATTTCCACTTTTACCATAATAATTGTGTTATATTTGGACATACAATCTATAAAACTGGAGAAGACCCCTCCAGGTCATGTAGTTTATTAATTCAGAAAATAGCCAGAGAGGGCATTCCAGCGATACCATTTTCTTGTGAGTCAGAATCAGAAACTTCCTTAGGCTAAAGCAAATTCCATTTAGGAACATTTTGAAAATCAAAAGAACTGCATTCCAAACTTCTCCTTTAATCTTTTTGTTGTTATTTTCCCAAAGTAAATGTTCTCCTTTCTAAGCACCTTTTCCTCATAAATTCAAAACATTATCTAAAAATGCCCTAGCATCCTGGTATAAGGGGATGCTGAGGGGACAGGTTTATTTTATAATACATTTGTACAGTTAAGCATTACCTGTGGACTGACTAAATCACGTGTTCAGCATATATTCCACAGGAGGCATTGTAACTGGACAGTTAAGAGTTTGGGCTCTGGCGTCAGACTGAAGTTCAATCGCTAGCTACATAAACTTGGGTTGTTTTACTCTGTGACTGTTTCTTCATCTTTAAAGTGGTCATGATAATAATACACTGCAGACCTCATCGGTGAACCACAAAAACTAATAAGTCAGTAGCAATACCAACAGCAAATTGCACCTATATGCTATCGCACAGAAAATCAGAATGGGGAGGTGGTTGATTTTTCTAGTTTCCATGGCTGGAGAGAATGGGAGAAAACAATATGAAAGAAAATAGCAACAGGAATTGAAGGTGGGTGTTGGATGGGCCCTGAAAAGTGAAATTAGTGAGATATAGGTGTGGGGTCTGGCCATGAAATACAGGAAGGATTCCTATTAGGTGGAGGTGACACATTTGGAGCTAAGAGCAGAATCTTCGCTGCTCTGGGCCATGCTGATTTGCACTAATGAAAGTACTGGGCCACCAACATCTCTAAGATCCCCTCCAGCTTGCAAACCAGCAACGGGCACGCTAGGACTAGGACCTAGTGCGGCTGTGACCCGCACAATGGAATCAGTTTCCTCTGGGCGCCTCAGGTTCCGCCCTTAGCCTTTGCCAAAGGACACTTGGCCCCAAGAACTGTGTAGAGGGAGGAGACCCCCAAACCCGCCCACCTGCCCACATGTTGCTTTCTTATCTCAACGCTGATAAAGAGACTTTCACAAAACGTCCCAAGCCCTCCTTCGAAACCTTTCCATGAAGGTCGATCGGAGTTAGAAATTATTTCCCTGAAACAATGTTTATCAAGAGAAGAGGGTTTACTGGGTCTTAAGCTTCAAAATCCGCATCTAGAGGTGGGGAAAGGGATTGTAGGGTTTTGCAATGGTAAAGCATTTTTTTTTTTTGTCATCTCATGCCTCACCCCAGAGCAAATTGACCGGACCACAAGTAAATTATTAACCTCAGGTGGAATAAAATTAAGTGAATTGTCATTTGTCAAAGCTGACAGAACAATGCATTATAAAGCAGGAGAGGAGCCGGATATTTGTCTTCCTGTTGTGTCTGTATAGAAAACTTAAACTGTTCCCTCCAGTCTTCTCTTAATGTTTCAGAATGTTGCGTGTGTGTGTGTGTGTGTGTGTGTGTGTGTGTGTGTGTGTAACTGACAGATTGCTGTGAAATCAGTGGATACAATGTACAGCTTTCATTTGGACCTCCTTGAAATGTGAGCATACGAAGCTAAGAAATGAAGTTTTCAAAAAGGGAGACAAAATTAAGAGTACACTTGTTTAATGTGTACCTAATAGAACTCATTTCACTTAAAGCTCAGATTTTGTTACTAAAGTTTAAAAATTTCAGTCCACCACTTCATACTCATTATGATGGCTAATACTAAAAAAGAGAAAAGAAAAAGGAAAGAACACGTGTCGGTGAGGATATAGAGAAATTGGAATCCTTGTGCTGGCTGGAATGTAAAATGGTGCAGTTGCTATGGAAGACAGTGTGAATGTTCCTCAAAAAATTAATAATAGAATTAACATGTAACCCAGCAATTCTACTTCTGGTTATATACTCAAACGAATTAAAGTAGTAAATTGAAGAGATATTTGTACACTCATATTCCTAACAGCATTACTAGGAATAGCCAAAATGGGGAAGCAGTCTAAGTGTTTGACAAAACGTGGCAAAAACATACAATGGAATACTATTTTATTTCTACTAAAAAGTAGAAAAATTCCAACACTTACTACAATGTGGATGAAACATGAAGACATTATGCTAAGTGAATAATTCAAGGATGAACTTTGAATACAGCCAGACATGAAAGGAGAAATGCTGTATGATTCTATTCATCTGAGGTGCCCAGAGCAGTCAGATTCATAGAGAGAAAATAGAACCGCGGTTGCCAGGGGCTGGGAGGAGAGGACAATGGGAAAATGTTTAACGCGTACAAACGTTTAGTTTTGCAAAGTAAAAAGAGCTCTGTTGGTAAATCAAAATACATGGTGGCACAACAGTGTGACTGTACTTAGTGCCTTGGTTATACAATTAAAATTATTCAAGAAGATAAAGTCTACATTATATCTATTTTACCACAACTTTAAAAAATTCTACTCCAGACACATGCCTTCAAGTTGCTACCCTAACAAGTTTACAGACAACCAGTGACAACTGTCTATCATTAAGTTTCTTTTTAAAATTTGTGTTGGTGTAAGTTTGCTACCAAGGTGATATCTGACACTTCAGCAAACTATTAATGGAAAAATTTTTCAAATTATATTCATATTGTAACTGTTGCATTTTGAACTTTTATTTTCCAGAACTGTAGAAGAACAGCCAAAACTGAGAAAGGAAGCTGTTGGATCTATTGAGATAGTAAGTGAAATCAGTTAGAAAGTACATGCATTAGAAGATTTTAGAGACTTCTCAGTAGTGCATAGAATGATTTTGTTTATTAGATTGCTTCCATTATTTGTGGGAAAGAGGGAACTAAAAGAATTCATTGGCCGGGCATGGTGGCTCACGCCTGTAATCCCAACACTTTGGGAGGCCGAGGTGGGTGGATCACAAGGTCAGGAATTCAAGACCAGCCTGACCAAAATGGTGAAACCCTACCTCTACTAAAAAAAAAAAAAAAAAAAAATACAAAAAAATTAGCCAGGCATGGTGGCAGGCGCCTGTAATCTCAGCTACTCAGAGGCTGAGGCAGGAGAATTGCTTGAACCCGGGAAGTGGAGTTTGCAGTGAGCTGAGATAGTGCCACTGCACTCCAGCCTGGGCGACAGTGCGAGACTCTGTCTCAAAAAAGAAAAAAAAAAGAATTCATTAAAGTATCATTTCCAATAGGAAAAAATATAAACAATCTCAAAATTCCACAATAAAGGATAGGGAAAAATAGCATAACATCCACATAATGACTCAGTGTTTTAAAAGTGTTTGTGGGGTGTGTGTGTGTGTGTGTGTGTGTATGTGTATTGTACATAAATGTTACCAAAGGATATTTCTGAGTGGTGGGAAATTATCAGTGACTTTTACTATCTATGTTTACATTTCAGTGTATTCCAATGATTCTGCATTGTTATGTGTTGTTATTATTTTTATAGTGTTACAAATCCTTTTAAATCAAAAATAATTATCTAAGTATTTTTTAAAGCCTGTGTATCAGAGAATGTGTCTGTACACTTCTTTGAAATCATGTTTAAGGAGCGTTTCATGCATGTGTTCCCAGACATGGCCTTTACCCACTCTAATCTCTGTGTCAGCCTGGCTATCAATGTTATGTCCCTACAAATATACATGAAACAGCCCCTGTTTTTTCAAAAGTCAATTAAAAAAAAAACTGAATAGTAGCAGAACATGACAAACTTTATCAAGGAGATAGCATTATTCTGGAGGAAGGTGGAGGAGCAGATACTCTCTTGATGTCCGTAATGCTGAATGCAATGCTGTGGAAGTAACACTATAAATATTTATTAGCTATTGCACTGATGAATGGAAAAATAATATTTTGGTCTCCATTCATAAAATATGCAGTAAGTTCCTCTTGCTGTTATTCAAATCTAATTACATTTTAATACCATTTAAATTTTATTTTGGCCTCTCTCGGTAAGATAAATAATCTATATTTTCAATTTTCCTCATGATTTGGTTTTGGACAGATGCTATGGGGACCTACTACAGAATAGAATAGAAGGCATTCAATAGATGGCTTTCAGGCATTTCTTTCTTATTCAAAACAGCCCTTAAAATTATCATTGACCTCCTTAAATATCCTTATTTACAGGATAGGCATTGTTCTGGGTAGAAAAAAAATCTAAGGAATTTAAAATCATCACAAATATAATTCATTACATTTTTACTAGTTAGTTCTGGTCACTGCACTTAGCCGTGCCATTGCTATGATGCCAGTGAGCCTAGAGCATTGAAAGTGTGCACATCAACTTTCCATAAACTAAGATATTGTCATTGCAGTCTTCAAAATACCTTAACTTATTCCAAAACCAACCAAATGGAATAAAGTTTCTGATTCATATCCACATCTGACCTGACTTGTGTCAGGTATCTACAATTTGTACTGATTTAGCTGCTTTATTTATTTTTATTATTATACTTTAAGTTCTAGGGTACATGTTCACAACGTGCAGGTTTGTTATATAGGTATACATGTGCCATGTTGGTTTGCTGCACCTATCAACTTGACATTTACATTAGGTATTTCTCCTAATACCATCCCTCCCCCAGTCCTCCACTCCCCAACAAGCCCCAGTGTGTGATGTTCCCCACCCTGTGTCCATGTGTTCTCATTGTTCAACTCCCACCCATGAGTGAGAACATGCGGTGTTTGGTTTTCTGTCCTTGTAATAGTTTGCTGAGTATGATGGTTTCCAGCTTCATCCATGTCCCTGCAAAGGACATGAACTCATCCATTTTTATGGCTGCATAGTATTCCATGATGTATATGTGCCACATTTGCTTAATCCAGTCTACCATTGATAGACATTTGGGCTGGTTCCAAGTCTTTGCTATTGCGAATAGCTAGCTGCTTTATTTTTTAATGCCTTTAAAGGAGATGGTAAATTCTTAATTTTGGTATTTGTTTTTACTTTAGATATAAATACATATCTATGATTTTATGCATTTATTTACCATCTTAATCAATGTATAAAGTCATGTTTACTAGGTGGCAAAGGCTGTAGGCTGCTGTTGTGTGTGTGTGTGTGCTTGGTCTGTTTGTTTGTTTTACAGTTGTGGTGCTACCGTGCTTTGTTTTCCTCAGTTCCGCTTTGCTGATGGACTGGACATCACACTCATGATCCTGGGTATACTGGCATCACTGGTCAATGGAGCCTGCCTTCCTTTAATGTCACTGGTTTTAGGAGAAATGAGTGATAACCTTATTAGTGGATGTCTAGTCCAAACTAACACAAGTGAGTATATGATTATTTTTCTGTATCACTGAAGACACAAAAGCATTGAACAAAGCAAACAAACAGATTATTGTATTGTAAAACAGTATCCATATAATATGTATTTAAGTCATTTATTCTGCTATATTGCTGGGCACTGAAGAAAAATTCTTCATGACCACCGAGGTCTATAATTGAATTAAAATAAATAAATAAATAAATAAATAAATAAGAAACAAAATCCCCTATTAGTCAGGGTTCTCCAGAGAAACAGCATCGATAGGATGTGTGTTAGAAACAGAGAGACTGCGTGTGTGTGTGTGTGTGTGTGTGTGTGTGTGTGTGTAAAGAGTGAGATTTTAAAGAATTGGCTGGCTCACATGGTTATAGAGGCTGGCAAGTTCAAGAGGGTGGGCTGGCATGCTGGGGACTCAGCAGAGAGCCAATGTTGCAGTTCAAATCAGAAAGCCATTTGCTGATGTTATGTAGGAATCATCTGAAGTCCTCAATAGTTCAGCTTGTCTCTCTAAGAATTCAAATAATTTTTTATCAGAAGTGGTGATTACATCAGGGTTTAATCAAAGGCTTGGGCCATCCCAGGCCACTAGGATGTAACACATCCTTTAAAAGGAAGAAATCAAGGCCGGGTGGCAGTGGCTCATGCCTGTAATCCTGCACTTTGGGAGGCTGAGGCCAGTGGATCACCTGAGGTCAGCAGTTCAATACTAGCCTGGTCAACATGGTGAAATCCCATCTCTATTAAAATACAAAAAATTAGCCAGCCATGGTAGCAGGTGCCTGTAATCCCAGCTACTCGGGAGGCTGAGGCAGGAGAATCGTTTGAACCCAGGAGGCAGAGGTTGCAGTGAGCCAAGATTGCACCATTGCACTCCAGCCTGGGCAACAAGAGCAAAACTCCATCTCAAAGAAAAAAAAGAAGGAGAAGGAGAAGAAGAAGAAATCATCAAGTATGATCAAATCTTTCAGTTTAGTAGCTACTTAGTTTTTTTTTGTAGTAGTTCTTAGCCATGCGTGGCACTATATAACAAAATGCAGAAGAGAAGCAGAAAATTGTAGAACTAGAGACAGATACCCTGAATTGGTGGTGAGAGGAACTAGCCGATTAGGTGTGGAAAAGGTATTTTCATATTGCCCTTATTTGTAGGCATCTTTCGTGTATCCTTTGTAGCATCCTATTTCAGGGTCATGTCTTTCAAGGTGACATTATTCTTTAGATTTAAATTCCAGTGATTCTCCTATGCACTGATGTAATGACTATGCAGTATTTTTCATCTGGTGGATATTATAATTACTAGTAATTTCCTAATTTTATATGCTTTTCCCCAAATTACACACTGGAATTATTGTTATAAATATTTATTATAACTGGGAAAAATAACTCATTACAACCTAGTCTGTCTTTTCATCAACATTAGCCTTTCATTGTTCATTCTACTTCCCTCTGTGCTCTATTTGACTTTAAATTCTAATTTATACCTAAATTATACCTTCTTGTTTTCCAAAAAGCAAATCTGTAAAGCAAAAATGAAAAATCTTCAAAGCAAAAAAAATCTTTAAACTCAAAAGCAAATCTTTTACATGTACTAATCTTGAGTGAGATAAACCCATTGCTTCCATCTCTGTCTTTCCATGATCTCCTGCTTAAACAGTTATGTTTTTTTAATATTTTAATAATATAAACAAAATTAAGGATATAAGTAAAAATCTGATATATTAATGATGTAAATTGATATATATGCTAAATAATTTGTTGTTAAACAAATGGAGCCACCAGTTCACTGAGTAAACATTTATTGATTGTCTACTACATCTCTATGAACAAATGAACGAATGAATGTGTGAGTACATGAGCAACCTGGCAACCTAAGGCCATCTGCTTGGGAGTATTCTTTTTGTTAAATTTATTCTGTAATTGATTGTCTTACCTGTTTCGGATAGGCTAGACACTACATATCTAATTGCTATTGCTGTGAATTCTAATTTTTGTTGTTGTTCAAGGCTTCTCCAGTTTCCTGGTTTTACTGAATGTGGTAAACATATAGAGAAGTTCAATAATGATTTAGATAAATTCATGGATATTATTGGTATATTATAACACATTGTTAAAGAGAAGTAGGGATATTAAGAGGCAAACCTTCAACCTTCTAACATTGATTTTCCAGAGGATAATAGAGCAGGATTATTCATTCCTATAAATAAAAATATGAATAATAGCTATCATTAGCTGGGGATCCATTTTTGTGTGAGTCCTGAACTTTCCAAAATATTACCTCTATCAATATAATCTACACACTGAGATTATGCCTTTTTTATAAGACTGCAGGAACCATTTTTAGAAACAATGTTTATTTCCTTTATTTGCTCAGTTAAATCTTATTGAAATTTCCATTCCTGCCATATGAATTTTGGTATTTTTTCCTACCACAATTCCATAAATAGAATAAGGGAGAAATGATTGTTTGCATATAAATAAAGATCATAAACATTGTAAAATGTGATGATGTTATGGTTATAACAGATGAAGAATCATGATGTCTGCAGTTATTTCAAATGTTGATTATAGAGGTTTAAGGAAGAAAATTATAATCATGGATATCAACCACGGTTTTGTGTTATTGGTGAAATCAGGACTTTGGTATATTAATCAGTGTACAATATTTTTTTCTACTAGAAGATATATAGAAAAGTTTACATAGAAAACTTATAACCTTTAAACATTGTTGGTTATACTCAACATGTTTCAATGAGCTTTCCGTTTTCCCCATGGCTAATTCTTCTAGAACTTTCACACATGTTCTTGCTTTTCTTGGACTTTTGAAATCATTCCCTGGAGTGTTTCAAACTTAATTTAAAGTGTATAATCTCTGGCAGAAGCAGGGAATTTTATTACTATTATTTCCTGATTGTTGTCTGATCAGAGATGTCCCAAATAATTCTTTCCAGTTATGAGCTACATGGTTAATTCTTCCTTATATTTTTCCAAGCTGCATGAGTACTTCTCGAGAGCAGAGATAATTATTTCCAGTTCTAGGTTAAAGAATAGAAAATGAGATGATAATAAACCTGAGTGTGGGCAGTAAATCTGTTGTCTTAAGAGTGCAATATATTTGGTTTGGAGGGCTATCTGTGTAACAGTATGACCAATTATAAATTAATTTCCTCTATATTTTAAATAACCTTTTTTACAGCAAATTATCGGAACTGTACTCAGTCTCAAGAGAAGCTGAATGAAGATATGACTCTGTAAGTCCAAATTAAATGTTAATATCACATTTGTTGAATGATGCTTTATTTAAAGCTTACAAGAAAAAAGCAACTGAAATTTTGTATGACCATTAATATTACATAACAAATGATTAAAGCAAACATATCCTCTTCTTTCATTAGGTATATAAAATACAATTAGTGCATATTTTTTCTTCTACTTGAAAGGTGTATAGGTTGAGTTGTAGTTGACAAAGTTGTCATCAATTTAAAAATTGTAAGGATTTGCATTTTTGTAGCAATTTTGCCTCCTAGCAATATCCTGGGAAAGAAAGGACTTCATTTTCCTTGCAAAAAATTATATTCCTTATGAGCCTCATTGAAAATTCTATTTCTTTAAACATTAAAAATCAACAAATAAATAGTAAAAATAATAAAATACTTTTTAACATAAAAATAGTAAGGTTTTACTCACAGTAAATTTAGAGACTAATTATTCAGACTATTATGGTAAAGTTGTATCCAAACAAAAAATTGTAAAGTATGAATAATAAATAATTTATAGGGATGCTCTGTTTCGTAATTTTAGGTATTAAACAGTATGGTTTATTTACTCAATATGTTCTGAGTTTCCTAGATAGACACTACCTTTCTCAGTATATTGACTGGATTCTCGTACTGCCTCACTAAAACTTTCTGGGTCTTTACTCTAAACCTAAGTGATTCCTATTCTTTTCCCCCCAAAATGAAGACACCATGTTGTCAAGGGACACCCATCACATTGCAGTGACATCTTCTGGGCCTTAATTCTTTTTTTAATTAAAAAAATAATTGACACACAATAATTATACATATTTATGAGGTACATAGTGATGGTGTCATACATATAACGTATAGTGATCAGATCAGATTAATTAGCATATTCATTATCTCAAACATTTGTTGTTTCTTTGTATTGGAAATATTCAGTACCTTTCTTCTAGCTATTTGAAATCATGTAATATATTATTGTTAAGTATAGTCATAGTTAACTATAGTACTATACGACATTAGAATTTATTTCTCCTATCTACCTATAATTTTAGCATTAACAAATATCTCCTTATCCCTTCCTTCTCTCTACCTTTCCCAGTCTCTAGTATCCTCTGTTCTTCTTTAGTTTTAATTCCTAATATGCCCTGTCCAATATGTTAGCCATGGCCATTTGTGGCTATATAATTTTGTTTATAGATTTAGGGGGTACAAGCGCAGTTGTGTTACATGAATAAATTGCACAGTGGTGAAGTCTGGGCTTTTTGTGTAACCATCACCCAAACAGTGAACCTTGCAACCATTAAGTAATTTCTCATCTCTTACACCCTCTTTTACCCTCTCAGCCTCTGAGTCTCCAATGTCTATTATTCCACTCTCTATGTCCATGTGTACACATTATTTAGCTCCCACTTATAAGTGAGAACATGTGGTATTTTACTGTTTCTGAGTTATTTCATTTAAGATAATGGCCTCTTGATCCATCCCTGTTGCTGCAAAAAAAACCATCATCTCATTATTTTTATGGCTGAGTAGTATTCCATGTTATGTATGTGTGTGTGTGTGTAAACATTTTCTTCATTCATTCACTGATGAACACTTAGGTTGAATCCGTATCTTTGCTATTGTGAATAGGGCTACAATAAACATACAAGTGCAGGTATCTTTCTGGCACAATGATTTCTTTTCCTTTGGGTATATACTCAGTAGTGACACTACCAAATTGAATGGTATTTCAATTTTTAGTTCTTTGACAAATCTCTGTGCTGTTTTCCATAGAGGTTGTACTAATTTACGTTACCCCCAATAGTGTATAAGTGTTCTCCTTTCTCTGCATTCTCACCAACATCTGTTGTTATTTGAATCTTTAATAGTAGACATTCTGATTGGTGTAAGACAGTGTTTCACTATGGTTTTATTTGCATTTCTCTGATGATTACTGATGTTGAGCATTTTTTCATATGCTTTTTGGCCATTTGTATGGCTCCTTTTGAAAACTGTCTGCTCATGTCTTTTGCCCACTTTTTTTTTTTTTTTTCTTTTTTATTTTTTTATTTTTTATTATACTTTAGGGTTTTAGGGTACATGTGCACAATGTGACAATGTGCAGGTTTGTTACATATGTATCCATGTGCCATGTTGATTTCCTGCACCCATTAACTCGTCCTTTAGCATTAGGTGTATCTCCTAATGCTGTCCCTCCCCCCTCCCCCCACCCCACAACAGTCCCCGGAGTGTGATATTCCCCTTCCTGTGTCCATGAGTTCTCATTGTTCAATTCCCACCTATGAGTGAGAACATGCGGTGTTTGGTTTTTTGTCCTTGCGATAGTTTACTGTTTTGCCCACTTTTTACTGGAGTTATTAAGGCTTATTTTATTGTTGTTGTTGAGATGTTTGAGTTCCTTGTAGATCCTAGATATTAGTTTTTTGTTGGTTGCATAGTTTGCAAATATTTTCTCCCATTCTACAGGTTGTCTTTTCACTCTGTTGATTATTTCTTTTGCTGTGCAGAAGCTTTTTAATTTAATTAATTTCCATTTGTCTATTTTTGGTTTTGTTGCATTTATTTTTGAGGTCTTAGCCATGAATTCTTTGTCAAGGCCAATGTCCAGAGGAGTTTGTCCTAAGTTTTCTTCTAGGATTCTTATCATCTCAGGTGTTAAATTTAAGTCTTTAATCCATCTTTAGTTGATTTTTGTATATGGTGAGAGATAGGGGTCCAGTTCTATTCTTTTGCTTGCAGATTTTCAATTTTCACAGCACCATTTATTAAATAGGATGTCCTTTTCCCAGTGCATGTTTTTGTTGGCTTTGTTGAAGGTCAATTGGTTGTAGTTATGTGGCTTTGTTTCTGGGTTCTCTATTCTTTTTCCTCGATCTATGTGCCTATTATTATACCAGTACCATGATATTTTGGTTAGTATAGCCTTGTAGTACAATTTAAAATCAGGTAGTGTGATACACCCAGCTTTGTTCTTTCTGCTTATAGTTGCTTTTATTATTAAGGCTTTTTTTTGGTTGCATATGAATTTTAAGATTGTCTTTTCTAATTATGTGAAAAATGACATTGACATTTTGATAGAAATTGCATTGAATGTATAGATTGCTTTGTCCAGTTAAGTCATTTTAATGATATTGATTTTTCAGATCCATGAGCATGGGATGTTTTCCCATTTGTTTGTGTCATCTACAATTCCTCTCATCAATGTTTTGTAGTTTTCCTTGTAAAGATCTTTTAATTCCTTAGTTAAATATATTCTTAGATACTTTTTGGGGGGGTGGAGCAAAGATGGCCAAATAGGAACAGCTCCAGTCTACAGCTCCCAGCGTGAGCGACACAGAAGACGGGTGATTTCTGCATTTCCATTTGAGGTACCGGGTTCATCTCATTAGGGAGTGCCAAACAGTGGGTGCAGGACAGTTGGTGCAGCACACTGTGCACGAGCCACAGCAGGGCGAGGCGTTGCCTCACTCGGGAAGTGCAAGGGAGTTCCCTTTCCTAGTCAAAGAAAGGGGTAACAGATGGCACCTGGAAAATCAGGTCAGTCCCACCCTAATACTGTGCTTTTCCAATGGGCCTGGAAAACGGCACACTAGGAGATTGTGTCCCGCACCTGGCTCAGAGGGTCCTATGCCCACGGAGTCTCACTGATTGCTAGCACAGCAGTCTGAGATCAAACTGCAAGGCCGCAGCGAGGCTGGGGGAGGGGCGCCCGTCATTGCCCAGGCGTGCTTAGGTAAACAAAGCAGCCAGGAAGCTCGAACTGGGTGGAGCCCACCACAGCTCAAGGAGGCCTGCCTGCCTCTGTAGGCTCCACATCTGGGGGCAGGGCACAGACAAACAAAAAGTCAGCAGGAACCTCTGCAGACTTAAACGTCCCTGTCTGACAGCTTTGAAGAGAGTAGTGGTTCTCCCAGGACACAGCTGGAGATCTGAGAACAGGCAGACTGCCTCCTAAAGTGGGTCCCTCACCCCCGAGCAGCCTAACTGGGAGGCACCCCCCAGTAGAGACAGACTGACACCTCACTCGGCCAGGTACTCCTCTGAGACAAAACTTCCAGAGGAACTATCAGACAGCTGAATTTGTGGTCTCATGAAAATCTGCTGTTTTGCAGCCACTGCTGCTGACACCCAGCCAAACAGTGTCTGCAGTGGACCTCTAGCAAACTCCAACACACCTGAAGCTGAGGGTCCTGTCTGGTAGAAGGAAAACTAACAAAAGAAAGGACATCCACACCAAAAACCCATGTGTACATCACCATCATCAAAGACCAAAAGTAGATAAAACCACAAAGATGGGGAAAAAACAGAGCAGAAAAACTGGAAACTCTAAAAAGCAGAGCACCTCTCCTCCTCCAAAGGAACGCAGTTCCTCACCAGCAACGGAACAAAGCTGGACGGAGAATGACTTTGACGAGTTGAGGGAAGAAGGCTTCAGATGATCAAACTACTCTAAGCTACGGGAGGAAATTCAAAACAATGGCAAAGAAGTTAAAAACTTTGAAAAAAAAATTAGATGAATGGACAACTAGAACAACCAATGCAGAGAAGGGTTTAAAGGAGCTGATGGAGCTGAAAGCCAAGTATCGAGAACTACGCGAAGATTGCAGAAGCCTTGGTAGCCGATGCAATCAACTGGAAGAAAGGGTATCAGTGATGGAACATGAAATGAATGAAATGAAGCGAGAAGGGAAGTTTAGAGAAAAAAGAATAAAAAGAAATGAACAAAGCCTCCAAGAAATATGGGACTATGTGAAAAGACCAAACCTACATCTGATTGGTACACCTGAAAGTGATGGGGAGAATGGAACCAAGTTGGAAAACACTCTGCAAGATATTATCTGGGAGAACTTCCCCAATCTAGCAAGGCAGGCCAACATTCAGATCCAGGAAATACAGAGAACTCCACAAAGATACTCCTCGAGAAGAGCAACTCCAAGACACATAATTGTCAGATTCACCAAAGTTGAAATGAAGGAAAAAATGTTAAGGGCGGCCAGAGAGAAAGGTCGGGTTACACACAAATGGAAGCCCATCAGACTAACAGCTGATCTCTGGGCAGAAACTCTACAAGCCAGAAGAGAGTGGGGGCCGATATTCAACGTTCTTAAAGAAAAGAATTTTCAACCCAGAATTTCATATCCAGCTAAACTAAGCTTCATAAGTGAAGGAGAAATAAAATACTTTACAGACAAGCCAGTGCTGAGTGATTTTGTCACCACCAGGCCTGCCCTAAAAGAGCTCCTGAAGGAAGCACTAAACATGGAAAGGAACAACCGGTACCAGCCACTGCAAAAACATGCCAAATAGTAAAGATCACAGAGGCTAGGAAGAAACTGCATCAACTAACGAGCAAAATAACCAACTAACATCATAATGACAGGATCAAATTCACAAATAACAACATTAACTTTAAATGTAAATGGGCTAAATCCTCCAATTAAAAGACACACACTGGCAAACTGGATAAGGAGTCAAGACCCATCAGTGTGCTGTATTCAGGAAACCCATCTCACGTGCAGAGATACACATAGACTCAAAATAAAGGGATGGAGGAAGATCTATCAAGCAAATGGAAAACAAAAAAAGGCAGGGGTTGCAATCCTAGTCTCTGATAAAATAGACTTTAAACCAACAAAGATCAAAAGAGACAAAGAAGGCCATTACATAATGGTAAAGGGATCAATTCAACAAGAAGAGCTAACTATCCTAAATATATATGCACCCAACACAGGAGCACCCAGATTCATAAAGCAAGTCCTGTGTGACCTACAAAGGGACTTAAACTCCCACACAATAATAATGGGAGATTTTAACACCCCACTGTCAACATTAGATAGATCAACAAGACAGAAAGTTAACAAGGATATCTAGGAATTGAACTCAGCTCTGCACAAAGTGGACCTAATAGACATCTACAGAACTCTCCACCCCAAATCAACAGAATATACATTTTTTTCAGCACCACACCACACTTGTTCCAAAATTGACCACATAGTTGGAAGTAAAGCTCTCCTCAGCAAATGTAAAAGAACAGAAATAACAACAAACTGTCTCTCAGACCACAGTGCAATCAAACTAGAACTCAGGATTAAGAAACTCACTCAAAACCGCTCAACTACATGGAAACTGAACAACCTGCTCCTGAATGACTACTGGGTACATAATGAAATGAAGGCAGAAAAAAAAAGTTCTTTGAAACCAACGAGAACAAAGACACAACATACAAGAATCTCTGGGACACATTCAAAGCAGTGTGTAGAGGGAAATTTATA
>NW_026652276.1:148411975-148469793 GCF_009828535.3 Hylobates moloch | reverse complement strand
AGGGATGTGAAGGACCTCTTCAAGGAGAACTACAAACCACTGCTCAATGAAATAAAAGAGGATACAAACAAATGGAAGAACATTCCATGCTCATGGGTTGGAAGAATCAATATCGTGAAAATGGCCATACTGCCCAAGGTCATTTATAGATTCAATGCCATCCCCATCAAGCTACCAATGACTTTCTTCACAGAATTGGAAAAAACTACTTTAAAGTTCATATGGAACCAAAAAAGAGCCCGCATTGCCAAGTCAATCCTAAGCCAAAAGAACAAAGCTGGAGGCATCATGCTACCTGACTTCAAACTATACTACAAGGCTACAGTAACCAAAACAGCATGGTACTGGTACCACAACAGAGACATAGATCAATGGAACAGAAGAGAGCCCTCAGAAATAATGCCGCATATCTACAACTATCTGATCTTTGACAAACCTGACAAAAACAAGCAATGGGGAAAGGATTCCCTATTTAATAAATGGTGCTGGGAAAACTGGCTAGCCATATGTAGAAAGCTGAAACTGGATCCCTTCCTTACACCTTATACAAAAATTAATTCAAGATGGATTAAAGACTTACACGTTAGACCTAAAACCATAAAAACCCTAGAAGAAAACCTAGGCAATACCATTCAGGACATAGGCGTGGGCAAGGACTTCATGTCTAAAACACCAAAAGCAATGGCAACAAAAGCAAAAATTGACAAATGGGATCTAATTAAACTAAAGAGCTTCTGCACAGCAAAAGAAACTACCATCAGAGTGAATAGGCAACCTACAAAATGGGAGAAAATTTTTGCAACCTACTCATCTGACAAAGGGCTAATATCCAGAATCTACAATGAACTCAAACAAATTTACAAGAAAAAAACAAACAACCCCGTCAAAAAGCAGGCAAAGGACATGAACACACACTTCTCAAAAGAAGACATTTATGCAGCCAAAAAACACATGAAAAAATGCTCATCATCACTGGCCATCAGAGAAATGCAAATCAAAACCACAATGAGATGCCATCTCACACCAGTTAGAATGGCCATCATTAAAAAGTCAGGAAACAACAGGTGCTGGAGAGGATGTGGAGAAATAGGAACACTTTTACACTGTTGGTGGGACTGTAAACTAGTTCAACCATTGTGGAAGTCAGTGTGGTGATTCCTCAGGGATCTAGAACTAGAAATACCATTTGACCCAGCCATCCCATTACTGGGTATATACCCAAAGGACTATAAATCATGCTGCTATAAAGACACATGCACACGTATGTTTATTGCGGCACTATTCACAATAGCAAAGACTTGGAACCAACCCAAATGTCCAACAACGATAGACTGGATTAAGAAAATGTGGCACATAGACACCATGGAATACTATGCAGCCATAAAAAATGATGAGTTCATGTCCTTTGTAGGGACATGGATGAAACTGGAAATCATCATTCTCAGTAAACTATCGCAAGGACAAAAAACCAAACACTGCATGTTCTCACTCATAGGTGGGAATTGAACAATGAGAACTCATGGACACAAGAAGGGGAACATCACACTCCGGGGACTGTTGTGGGGTGGGGGGAGGAGGGAGGGACAGCATTAGGAGATATATCTAATGCTAAATGTCGAGTTAATGGGTGCAGCAAACCAACATGGCACATGTATACATATGTAACAAACCTGCACATTGTGCACATGTACCCTAAAACCTGAAGTGTAATAATAAAAAAATAATTAAATTAATAAATAGATACTTTTTGTAGCTATTGTAAATGGGATTGATTTCTTGATTTGATTCTCATTTTGATCATTATTGGTGTATAGAAATGTTACTGATTTTTGCACATTGATTTTATAACCTGAATCTTGACTGAATTTGTTAGCAAATCTAGGAGTATTTTGGTGGAATTGTTATGGTTTTCTAGGTATAAGACCATATCATCAGCAAATAAATAATTTGACTTTCTCTTTTCCAATTTGGATGCCTTTTATTTCTTTCTGTTGCTTGATTGCTCTGACTATAAATACGAATTGATTAAAATTAAATAAAATTTAAAATTCAGTTTCTCATTCTCAACCACATGTCAAGTGTTAATAATTATATCTGGCTGGCTGCCATACAGTACAGCATAGATATTGAACATTTTTTTCATCATGGAAAGTTCTACTGGATAGTGTTGTTCTAGGCTACAGTGTGAATGATGCTCCCTTTGCTGTAGCCTCAACTTTCTTTGGCATAAAGTTCTTTTCTTAGCTAATTTTACATAAAATTTCTTTATATCGAATCTTTTGAAAATTCTTGATTAGGATCTAGGGTAGTGTTTTCTACTGAATTTTTGGTCTTACAGTGTTAAAGCAGGGTTCCGATGTACAGTTATGAAGTATACCTTTTTTTACAAAAAGTTTAAAAATTTTTTAATAGGAACATCTGTTTAAGAGTAGACAATAAAAGGGACAATAAGATGAAAAGATATGTCTATGTACAGTTATTTAAGGGCTACTAAATTTATAAGGACATATACTTACCTTTTATAGTACTTGTTATACTATTATTTCTTTTTTTAAGATTTATTTAAATAATAAGAAATTTATTACTGAGACCAGCTGCGATGGCTCCTTCATGTAATCCCAACATTTTAGGAGGCTGAGGCAGGCAGATCACCTGAGGTCAGGAGTTCAAGACCATCCTGGCTAACATGGTGAAACCCCATCTCTATTAAGAATACAAAAATTAGCTGGGCATGGTGGCGGGCACCTGTAGTCCCAGCTACTTGGGAAGTTGAGGCAGGAGAATCGCTTGAACCCGGGAGTTGGAGGTTGCAGTGAGCCAAGATCAGACCACTGCACTCAAGCCTCGGCAACAGAGCCAGACTCCGTCAAAACAAAAAAAAGAAAAAAAAGGAAGGAAGGAAGGAATTACCCATAATATTCAGTACATTATTATTAATTATAATTATTAACGTATTCAGTATGTTAATATTTTTGAAATATTTGAGATACATATTAAAGAAGACTCTTCAGTCAAATTGTTTTCGAAAATGTTATCTATGACAGCCTTCTATCAGATACATAGGATACATACATGACAGATATGGATAGTAAAGGCTTCATTTAGTTAGCTTGGTTTAATCCAAGTTTTCCAAACCTACTAATATTTGATTATGGAGCCTAATTTATTTCTGCTAAAATTGATTAGTATCTGTGGAACTAATATTTTAATGAACATATTTTGGGGACTCATTGATTTGCATAATTTTTTGAGTATAAGGTAATAGTACTTCTTCCATCTGTAATAATCAGGAACTAAAGAATTCTATTCTACCTGTTATTTTCCAAAGAAAATGACTCAGCTTTATAATTTTAACATTAAGTCTATGCCTCTGTCTTATTTCTCAGAAAATTTTTCTAAAAATAGTTGAATCTTTTCTTGCTGACTCCAGATTGGAATGACTAAATAGTGCCGGGACTACTGCTGGTCAATATGATGTCTCCTCTTTTGCTGCCAAAAGTTGATTACTTAATTTTTTTCTTTTTTTCTTTTCTTTTTTTTTGAGACAGAGTTTTTGCTATTGTTTCCCAGGCTGGAGTACAATGGCGCGATCTTGGCTCACTGCAACCTCTGCCTCCCGGATTCAAGAGAGTCTCCTGCCACAGCCTCCCGAGTAGCTGGGAATACAGGCATGCGCCTCCCTGCCCGGCTAATTTTGTATTTTTAGTAGAAGCGGGGTTTCTCCACGTTGGTCAGGCTGGTCTCAAACTCCCGACCTCAGGTGATCCACCCACCTTGGCCTCCCAAAGTGCTAGGATTATAGGCGTGAGCCACTGCTCCAGGCCTTGATTATTTAATTTTATATGAACTTCTAAGCAACTTGATCCTTTTCTTTCGCTACTTCTAATGTATCTAGCATAACCTACTTGAAACAGAAGGGGCAAACTAGACAGCCAACTCCGTGTTAGATTAACATATAGTAAGTGCTCAATAAATGAAGCCATTAAATCAATCTTAATGTGGGTGACTTTTGGAATCAGAAAGCTAAGGTCTCAAGGGTGGCTTCATTTCTTGATGCAAAATTAATTGCCTGGGCTCTAGGGCTACTAAAATTCTTCTTCTTGATCCCAGGTAGTTTGGAAGTCTGATTACCAGATGAACGTGGAGTTAATAAGTAGAGTTCTTCCATGTGGAAAACTTGAGTGTGTTGTTCTGTTTGTTTGTTTGTAAGGAATAGTTTTTTAAAAAGTGAGTCAGTGCTTCTATAAAATTATTTTAAATTATTTTTTCTGATTAAATCATATTTTCATTTTAGAAAATGTAAAAAGATACAAATGCACAAAGAAGACAAATCACTTATACATAATCCTACCATTAATAGATAAAAACATTAATTTCTGTTTATATTATTATAGTATGTTTACATGTATAGTGGTATATATATGTAATTTTAGTGCAATTATACTGTTTATATTATTTTTAATATCTTTGTTGATGTATAATTTACTTAGCATATAATTTACTAGTTTTAATTATGCAACTTAATGATTTTTAGTAAATGTATGGAGTTGTACAACCATCACCACAATATTTTTAGAACACTTTTATCCTCTTACAAAGATCTTCATTTGCAACCAATCCCTATTCCCATGCCCAGCTTGAGGCAACTCCTTATCTGCTTTTCATCTCAAAAGATTTGCATATTACTGACATTGTATATGCATGGAAATATATAATATGTAAGGTTCTTGTGCCTGGCTTCTTTTGTTTGGCATACCATTTTTGAGGTGCATCCATGTTGTAACAGGTAGGAGTAGTTTATTCCTTTTTATTGCTTAGTAGTAATCCATTGCAAAGCTGTATCACATTTTGTTTATCTCTTCACCAGCTGATGGACATTTGGATTGTTTCTACTTTATGGCTATTTACAAATAATGCTTCTGTGAACATTGATGTACACTTCTTTGTGTGGACATATGTTTTTATTACTCTTGAGTAGACCTAGGATTGGAATTGCCGAGTCATATGGTAAATTTAGGTTTGTCTCTTTAAAACACTGCCAAACTGCTTTTTCAAAGTGGCTACACCATTATACTGTCCCACCAGCAGTGTCTGAGGGTTCCAGTTTCTCCATATCCTCATCAACACTTGTTATTGTCTGCCTTTTTTATTACAGCCATTGTAGTCGGTATGAAGGGGTATTATAATATGACTTTAATTTGCATTTCCCTAGTGACCAATGATGAGCATTTAATGTACTTTTTAATCTATTCATATATTTTCTTTGATGAAATGTCTATTCAAATATTTTACCTATTTTTAAATTGTGCCATTCATCTTATTATTAAGTGGTAAGAATTCTTTATAAATTCTGATTACAAGTTCTTTGTTGGATATACAATTGGCAAATATTTCTTCCTCATCTATCAGAGTGTTCACTTTCTTAGAGGTTTCTTTTGAAGGACAAAGTTTTTAACTTTGGTAAAGTTCAATTCACTAAGCTTTTATTTTATGGATTGCACTTTTGGGTGTGGGAATTTTTTGCCTAACTCAGGACAATGAAGATTTTCCTCTACATTTTCTTCTTGAAATTGCAATGTTTTAATTCTTAAACTTAGGTCTATGATCCATTTTGAGTTAATCTCTGTGAATGATGTGAGGTAATGGTTTAAATTTATCTTTTTTGTATGTGGCTATCCAGTTGTCCCGGAACCATTTGTTGAAAAAACAATCTTTTCTCAATTGAATTGCCTTGGCACCTTTGCTAAAAATCAACTGCCAATAAATGTAAGGGTCTGTTTCTGTTCTCTTGGCTCTGTTGCAGTTATTGATATGTCTGTCTTTATGCCAGTACTGTACTGTTTTGATTACTGTCGTTTTATAGTTTTAATAAATAAACTCGGGAAGTGTAAGTTCTCCAAATTTGTTCTTCTTTTTAAAAATTACTTTGGCTATTCTGAGTTCTCTACATTTCTAACGGGATCACCTTGTTAATTTCTGCAGGAGAGCACACAGGAGAATTTTGACAGGGATTGCACTGAATCTATAGATAAATTTGGGGAAGATAGTCATCTTAACAACACTGAGTCTCCTAATCCATCAACGTGGATTGTCTCTTCATTTATTTAGATCTTCCTTAACTTCCCCTAGTAATGTCTTGTGGTTTTCAGTGTATTCATCTTACATTTATTTTATTTGGTTGTTGCAAACCTTTTCCCTACAACATTAAAAAAAATTCTTCTGCACAGCAAAAGAAACTACCATCAGAGTGAACAGGCAACCTACAAAATGGGAGAAAATTTTTGCAACCTACTCATCTGACAAAGGGCTAATATCCAGAATCTACAATGAACTCAAACAAATTTACAAGAAAAAAACAAACAACCCCATCAAAAAGCAGGCAAAGGACATGAACACACACTTCTCAAAAGAAGACATTTATGCAGCCAAAAAACATGAAAAAATGCTCATCATCACTGGCCATCAGAGAAATGCAAATCAAAACCACAGTGAGATACCATCTCACACCACTTAGAATGGCCATCATTAAAAAGTCAGGAAACAACAGGTGCTGGAGAGGATGTGGAGAAATAGGAACACTTTTACACTGTTGGTGGGACTGTAAACTAGTTCAACCATTGTGGAAGTCAGTGTGGCGATTCCTCAGGGATCTAGAACTAGAAATGCCATTTGACCCAGCCATCCCATTACTGGGTATATACCCAAAGGACTATAAATCATGCTGCTATAAAGACACATGCACATGTATGTTTATTGCAGCACTATTCACAATAGCAAAGAGTTGGAACCAACCCAAATGTCCAACAACAATAGACTGGATTAAGAAAATGTGGCACATATACACCATGGAATACTATGCGGCCATAAAAAATGATGAGTTCATGTCCTTTGTAAGGACATGGATGAAACTAGAAACCATCATTCTCAGTAAACTATCGCAAAAACAAAAAACCAAATACTGCATGTTCTCACTCATAGGTGGGAATTGAACAATGAGAACTCATGGACACAAGAAGGGGAACATCACACTCCGGGGACTGTTGTGGGGTGGGGGGAGGGGGGAGGGACAGCATTAGGAGATATACCTAATGCTAAATGACGAGTTAATGGGTGCAGCAAACCAACATGGCACATGTATACATATGTAACAAACCTGCACATTGTGCACATGTACCCTAAAACCTAAAGTATAATAATAAAAATATATATATAAATAAAAAAATCAAAAAAAAAATTCAACGAGATGATTTGTATTAAGCCTGTAGTAGTATTCCATCCTATCCTTGAATAGTCCATCTTACTAGAAAACACAGTAAATTATTTATGATAGTTATGTTCTATTAAAGTTTCTGTGAAAATTGAATTATCAAATTCTGAAGATTACTCTTAGGAGAAATACAGTATTAGGATCCTGTGAGCCTCTGGTGAGAAACTTTTCATCAACCAAATAATATACAACCTCACTTTATGTGTGCTTTTCTTTAAAAGACACCTTATTCAATATGTGTTGGTGATTCTTTAACATTGAACTCATGGTCAACAGCACTATATCTCACTCCTGAATGAAACTTATCTGACACACCTGTTTTCTAGATAGGGCACATCACAGCCTTCTTGCTCTAAGGAACACTAGCCATCAGTTCAGCGTGATGCTTGGGAACCATTGTAAATAGCAAAATCATCAACAAAAAGCACAAAAATGAGAAGAACTTGGCACTACATAGACCACAAAAATAACACTTGCTTACAGTACGAAAGCTGAAACAAGAAGGCAGAGTACGGGCCTTGCTGGACCTCAGCTGGGAACGTGTGCATTGGGCAAACCAAATTTTTGGCCACTGTGTGCATGTCCATAAATAACCAGGAAAACGCCACAAGTATTGACTTGGGACTTAGAAAAAAAACTTTAGCAAGGAAGCAGATTTGCAAATACAGAATTTTCAAATAATGAGCATCAATTGTATTTTCCTCTCCTGTGTTGCTTGGTACTTCACTCTCCTGGATTTCCAACTACCTCGCTGGCCTCTTGGCAGATTCCTTCTCTTCATCCCAAGCTACATCTTTGCAGAGTCACTAACAGTCCTTGGCTCTCTTCTCTTCTTTACCTACACTTAATTCTGCCTCTTCCTGGGTGTTCTCAGCCAGCCCCTTTGTTTTAATTACCACCTGTCTATAAGTTACTGCTTTCAAATCCACATCCCCGGCCTAGACCCCCTCTCTCATGCTTCCATTTCTCATTTTCAGCTTCTTACTTGATCTCCATTTTGAGGTTTAACAGGCATTTCTGACTTCGCGTGTCTAAATCTGAACTCTTTCTGTGTCCTGCAAATCTTATCTTTGTCCCAGTCTCTTGTGTCGTAAGTGATACCCTCATCACCAGCTGGCTCATCTCAAAACCTAAGAAATTATTCTTAATTTCTCCCTTTCCTACATTCCTCATATCCAATACATTGGCATTTTTTTCAGGAAGAATCTATTAAACAAAGACTACTTTATTATTACAAATAAACACACACACACACAAACAATAAAACACTAGTGTGCACCTGTAGTCCCAGTGTTATGTACTATCAATGCCAGCTACTCAGGAGGCTGAGGCAGGAGGATCCATTAAGCCTAGGAGTTTGAGAACAGCCTGGGCAATATAGCGAGATCCCATCTTTTTTAAAAAGGCAAATAAACTATAAAGCACTAAGAAATCTAAATATCCATGCTAGAGCAAACAGGTGGCAATTGAACATCCTGGGTCTACAGTATGCTTGAAGGAGACTGTGACTGATTAGATCCCCATGGTAGAGAGAGCATCTTCATAGGCAAAGGGGGGCTTACCTGTAACAGCTGTTCAAGTTCTCTCTTCTCATCAAGGATCATGAAAGTTACTTCATTCAAGGTGAGGTGTACAATCTGATGCTCTTCAGGCAGGCCAAATTCTCATAATCTAGAGGATTGAATGGAAAGGACTTTTCTTTTTTCGAGATAGGTGTCATTGGAGGCAGGAATGGAGATTTTTGTTTTGACAGTCTTCCCAGTCATGTGTCTAGCAGAGAAAGTTGGTTGTTCCTGTTCGGGGCATCCATTAGTCTGCAATTTTTGTTTCCAAAATACACCTAAAATCTGTCTGCTTCTTTTCATGTAGGTCGCCATGATCCTCATCCAGGCCCCCATTCTTCTCACCTTAGCCATGGCAATAGCTTCTTAACAGAACTTCCTGCTTCCATTATTTCTGCTTTCATCCGCTCTCCACAGAGAAGCTGGAGTAGTCTTTTAAAAAGTTGAACAGATAATGCCATCCCATGCTTAGGTCTTCCAAAGATCTTCTGCTTCTCCTGGAATAAAACATGAACAATGCACTGTAAAAAGCCTAGAATATGTCAAATTCTCCAGTCTCATTATTTCCTACCACTTTGGACTTCTTTTGTTTCCGGAACATGCTAAACAACTTTTTTCTGACTCAGTCTCTCCTGGGAGAGATGTTTTTCCTCTCCCTCGAATGCACTTCCTGCTCTTTTTATGGCTGGCTTAATTTCACATTTTGGATCCCAGCTATAATATCACTTCCTCACAGAAACTTTTCTTAACCACTCTATTTATCTGCACTAGCTCTCCCAACCCATGTTTACTCACCAGTTATTCTGTGGCCTATCACCCTGTTTAGTTCCTTCCTAGAAAAATCTATTTTTTTTTCTCATTGTGTGTTGTCTGCCTCCTGCCAGAATTGGAAGACTTCTTATCTTGCTCATGGCTGTGTCTCTAGAACCTCACACATAGTGGGCACTCAGTATACATTTATTAAATAATTACATTTCTTATCTGGTCTCCTACTGTACAATATTTGGATTGTTTTCAGCTTGTCTATATTGTTACAAATGCTACAAAGACCAGTTATATAGGTGAATCTTTGTATATATTACCTTAAGGTGAATTCCTTAAGTTGAATTTGGGGCTGACTATGTATCGTTTTTAAGCTTTTTATCAAATGCTTTTGACTACTATCATTTTTTTTTACCCTCCAGTTCCACCTACAGTTACCTTGATTGCCTCAATGGAAATTTTTCATATGAAAGTATTAAAAATACTGAAAGAAGACATAAGTAGCAAGAATGTTTTAAAATACTAATTTCTGATAATAATGTAAAAGATATACTCTATGTTTTACCAGGAAACCTAGATCATTACATTCAATGTACTTCACTCTCATGGCATGTTATATATAGTTCTCTTTCTAGTTCTAGCATAAATTTCCTCAATCAAATACTGTGATTGATTTTTTTGTGTGTAACAAGAGAAAACATGTTGTGCTTCAGTCTCACATTCTAATACTCTTTCTTCAGGTTGACCCTGTATTATGTTGGAATAGGTGTTGCTGCCTTGATTTTTGGTTACATACAGATTTCCTTTTGGATTATAACTGCAGCACGACAGACCAAGAGGATTCGAAAACAGTTTTTTCACTCAGTTTTGGCACAGGACGTCGGCTGGTTTGATAGCTGTGACATCGGTGAACTTAACACTCGCATGACAGAGTAAGAGGATGATATTGTAGTACATTAGCTTTGTTTTCATATGTGACATGTAAATGACCTAACTACATTTATTTGCTTGTTTCAGTGACATTGACAAAATCAGCGATGGTATTGGAGATAAGATTGCTCTGTTGTTCCAAAACATGTCTACTTTTTCGATTGGCCTGGCAGTTGGTTTGGTGAAGGGCTGGAAACTCACCCTAGTGACTCTATCCACGTCTCCTCTTATAATGGCTTCAGCGGCAGCGTGTTCTAGGGTAAGTGAGATGGCTAACGCAATATTGAATGGAAGCAGCAGTATGGACTAAATGACTCACTGAGTTTGTCCAAAAATGGCTTTTCTATTCATTTGCCATGCCCCAAACTACAAAAGGGATATTATATACCACAAACATTTTTGATTTTGTTCACCATTAATCCCCTTTCTATCTTCAAGTTATTTGGCTAAAATGAAATGTTTTTAATACCTTACTAACATTAAAAACATTTCTCTTCATTTAGCAGTCTAACACAAATTCAGGTGGTAGCATGGATAAAGTATGATGCCATTATACATGTGATGTTTAGTTGCTGCTGTTGGGACAGGCTTGTTTGTTCTAAATTCCCAGATAAACGTGTTACGATTCATTTCACTGGGTAGAATGGAATAAGAAAATCCTAAAACAATAAACACCTTTTTATATCATCCTCTTACAGTTTATATATATATATATATATATATGTAAAGTTTTTTTTGAGGCAAGGTCTCACTTTGTCACACAGGCTGGAGTGCAGTGGGACAAACACGTTTCACTGCAGCTTCAACTTCGCAGGCTCAACTCACCCTCCCATCTCAGCCCCCCAAGTAGCTGGGACTATAGGCAACCATGCCCAGCTAACTTCTGTGTTTTTTGTAGAGACAGATTTTTGCCATGTTGCCCAGGCTAATCTCGAATTCTTGGGCTGAAGCTATCCGCCCACCTCAGCCCCACAAAGTGCTGGGATTGCAGGCCAGTGCGCCACAGCACCCAGCCAAGTTTATATTTCGATAAGGCTTTCAATTACATTTCAAATTTCTGCTAATATCTGTTTTTATGTACTACACAAATATGTTTCAGTTTTTTAAACAAATTATGTATTTGCATTCTAAATCAGACTTTTAGCACTGTTTTGCTGTAAGTATACCACAAAATTGTAATCTTATCTACAGCCTGGTTTTGAACGCAATACTCTGTGAAATCTAAAAACAACAAATGTATCTCTAATATTACTCTTCAAATCATATCTTTTGGCAATTCTACCAGTGTACATACTCATCTTCCAGATTGGAGGCACAGTGCTTTAAATTTGGCAATGCTAATTGTTCTTTATGGAAATCCAATTCATAAAATATCTAGAGTTTATTTGCTAACAATATACTAATTCAACCAAACAAGAATTTTCAGCAATAAAAATATTCTATAATGAGCTAATCCCGTAACAACAGGCTTGGAGATTTGGACAGCACGTCTTTACTTAGGGTGACTTGAGTGTTGATTTTGTAGCCTTTATCAAAATCTTCATCCTCAGCTTATTTGAAATGAGGAAGGAAACCTCAGTAGAAAGATTGCCTGCAGTAAATTACTAAGATCAGAACTTTAACTGTCCACAGAAGAGAAATAAACAAGGGGTTGAAAAGGAATAGCAGTGGGTAGTCTAAATTCTATTATTGTATTCATTGATCATGAAGAAGAAGCAGGTGAAGGTCAGAGTTATCCAAGTGATGTGATACCAGAGTGGATGGTTTCTAGCTTCCTTCAATTCAACTTGACAATTATCTATTAAATACTTGCTAAATACAAGGCTTTGTGCCAGGTGGTGTTTCCCCTCTAGTGATATCTTATAGGAATAATTATCTTTAGTAAGTGAATTCAGAAAATAATGAGTATTACTCAGCTTCTGCTACTCTCTGACTTTAACAGTTATCCAAGCATGTCTTATATAAAATCAGCTCCTATTATGTGGAATATATTTTTTAGGTGGATAGGCTTGCTATGCGAATAGGCAGCAGTTATGAATTCACAGCTCTGAAAGCAGTATCCCCGCTGTTCCCTTTCATGGAACTGTTGTGCTAATGACAAAATTGTAAAAGGATTATTAAATGGGACATATAATGGAGAAAAGGGCATGTAAAATCAGGTAAACCTGTCTAGTCACCAATAGTGATATTTTCCCTTTTCTCTCTGAAATCTTACCTCTTAGTATTTGAAGACAAATTTGAAAATACAGAGCTAGAGTTTAAAAAAATACCATTAGGCTACTTAGAATTCAAATTCTGCCTGACTTAAATGATCAGTACCTTATTACTACGCACAGTCATTTTTTAACTGTGGTTGTGGTTTATTACAGATGGTCATCTCATTGACCAGTAAGGAATTAAGTGCCTATTCCAAAGCTGGGGCTGTGGCAGAAGAAGCCTTGTCATCAATCCGAACAGTCATAGCCTTTAGGGCCCAGGAGAAAGAACTTCAAAGGTCTGTCCTTTTCAAATAACAAAATATGCTTGGTTTTATCTTCCCCAGTGGCTATTAAGTTGTGTTCTGTTTTTGTAAGGTATACACAGAACCTCAAAGATGCAAAGGATTTTGGCATAAAAAGGGCTATAGCTTCAAAACTGTCTCTTGGTGCTGTGTACTTCTTTATGAACGGAACCTATGGACTTGCTTTTTGGTATGGAACCTCCTTGATTCTTAATGGAGAACCTGGATATACCATCGGGACTGTTCTTGCTGTAAGTCTTGTTTGAGAACAAGGTATCTGGCCTGGATAATCTTTCCTTACCTAGTTTAGCCAAAATTCCTCCTTGAAGACGAATATTCAAAGATGAATGTTTTTAATAAACAAATATTTGTTTCCCTCAAATTATCTGTATACACCTTTAAATTGTAGTTATGAATTGACAGGATTTATTCATCCAGCATGTTTTAGTGTCCTCATTGTGTCAAGCATCTGCATTCTGCTTTTGGAAGAATCATAATTGAATTCCCCACGGGAGATACACTGAGTTTTGTTAATCTAGCAGTGAAAAAGGCCATTCTCTTATGAGACTTTTCCTTTCATCTGGGCTGAGATCAGATTGCGTTCTGCATTCACCTTGCTAAATGTCTTCTCTCTGGAAATGGTCTGTAGAGTTTGCACTCACCTCCTCTTCCTCTGTCCTTTCAACATGTAGTAATTTAAAAAACAGAGTACATATAGCTCTGTCCAATATCACAGTTTGGAGACTTTTAAATTCCTATGGGTTATGTGTTAAATAATTTATTCATTTATCCTCTTAAGTTACAACAATAAACAGATAAGTTCAGGATTAAGAAACATTTGTCTTGAGGAACCAAAATGATCTGTTCTTTATACTTTGATCCTTGTTTGGCCTTTCCATTCTATATAGATTTCTCTTCTTTCCATTAAATTCATCTTTTGAATTTGAGGCATTCATAATTAAGGCTTTTAGCTATTCATTTATTTTATAGAAAGTGAAATGTGAGTATGAAGGATTTTTCACTCATCCTTGCTCCTCAGTTTATGTGTGGCTGGGTAACTGGCTTACTGAGCCTAAGCATCCTCACCTATATGATAGGAATAAGAGCTCCTAGATTGAGGGATTCTTTTCTTATTTGACTTTTTGCAGAAATGAGTCTGTCTTAAAATGGACAGCTGTCCCCTAATACAAAAATTCAAAAACAGTTTGAGTGAAAACAGTACAATGCCTCTGAGCCAATGAAATCTACTGAATTTTTCTTTTTAAAGTTCAAGGGGCCACCCAGCAAGGAGGGGAGTGCAACTCACCATGGGGTTTATACATGGCCAGCACACTTCAGTCAGCAGATTTTTCTGGTCACATATCCCAGCAGGTGGTAACCACAAGACTATGAGATAATCGAAAGTTGTTCCATATTAGGAAAAGGCCAAGGATACTTGGATTAATTTGTGTTTCTTTTTTATTTGGTCATATCTTCCATTCTTTCTTACCTAATTCCTCTAATATCTCTCTGTGAGCCTAAACCAATAATTATATATTATATTTGATTGTCTTTCTTATATAACTGCAGAAAGCTAAATATCATTTTGTTTGTTCCTGTAGGTTTTCTTTAGTGTAATCCATAGTAGTTATTGCATTGGAGCAGCAGTCCCTCACTTTGAAACCTTCGCGATAGCCCGAGGAGCTGCCTTTAATATTTTCCAGGTTATTGATAAGGTAAGACCTCTTACTGCTTTGAAGAATAACTATTATTACTGCAAGAAGGAGACAAAAAAACATGCACACTCGTTTCACTAAAACAATAGGATGGACAAATTTAATGTTGGTCAGTTGTTTATGGGAAAGAGAGATTGCCTTTAATTCCTTTCTAAGAGGAGATTGTGTTGTATTGAAACTTCATGTCTAACTCATTGCACTTCTAAAGCAGAAAGGAAACTGTTGTGGAAGAAAACCATCCTTAAACTATTTTTAAAGTGTAGAGACTGTCAGCTTACTCCTTTGAAGATTTATAATATTTCCTTTGTTTTTCCAAGAAACCCAGCATAGATAACTTTTCCACAGCTGGATATAAACCTGAATCCATAGAAGGAACTGTGGAATTTAAAAATGTTTCTTTCACTTATCCATCAAGACCATCTATCAAGGTAGGTTAAAACAAAGCATACGATTGTGCAGTTTTCTGGTATTCTACTGGCCAAGATCTTCTCTGACGTGATTACTTAGGATCCCTTTGACCAAGATTTTGGCTACTTTGCTTAGAGACTTGAGGAGGTAGATAAATAATGGACAAATAACTCTGGATCAAGTAGTTATATTTTGCAGCATTCTTTCTATATTCAACTGACTAAAGCATTTTCAGCTCCGTGAAATTCTTCTACTCTGGGTTTGGGAACACACCTAAATGTCTTGGGTTGATGCTGCCACCTATTGGTGGTTCCTAGATGCTACCCCACTCAACATACTCATTTTAATCCCCTGGTCTCTAACTAGGAGAATTATGCACATGTGCCTTTCCCTTCTTCCTTTCCTGGGGTGTTTACTGCACCAGCAATTGTGGCTAGTACTTTATCACCTTTACACACACACACACACACACACACGCAGTTTATCCTACTCCATCATTCAGCCTTTGACAAGTTCTTGTGAAAATGTGTGTCTTTTTTATTATCTTCCCCCTTCCACTTCATTAGTGTATTTACCAAAAAAGTAATTAAATATTGTTGTTAAATATTGCACAAGGTAATTACTAATAAAACACTTGCTTCATAGAAAAAGACATGATTTTAAGTGAAATAGATAAAACTACTAATGTGATCAATTTCTAATGTCTGTTACAGAATTTATATAAAGACCTACCTACTCCTACTTCCTTATTTTTTTCTGATTAAAACTGTGATTGAAATTCTCTTTTCAAAGCTCTTTATTTTTGAAAGTTGTTACTTAATTACCAATTACCATTGTTGGAATAGTATTGACTTCCACCATTTTTCTTAACTGTACAATATTTCAAACTATATTTTGCAACTGTATTTGGATTGGCTTCCTAGGGACTTCAGCACCAATTGTTCCATTATATTGCATGGGAAAGTGTTCTTTGGGTTTAAACAACTATTTTTAAAATGAACTTTTGAAACATAACCCTTTTTGTTAAACTAAAGAATGAAATTTTGGGGGGGTCCACTTATTTTAAATAAATAAAACAAATTCTTTCAAGGAACGACCAGAAACCAAATCTGAGTAAAAGTGCAGGTGTGAGAAGAGGTATTCCTACTGGTGGTCCCCGATCTCTCACCTCCTTCGGAGAACTTTTCTCGGCTTGGCCCTTTGAAGGTTTTATGTTTGGCTTATGCAAAGGGTCCATTGCTTTACAAATGGTGAGATCAAAGCAAGAGAATTCAAGGGGAGATTCCCCTGTTTAGGGCTAACTACATACAGATGCAAGCAAAGATAGGTGAGAATTTCTCAACAGGATCACTGTTGTCATTTCGAGAGGGTAATTATTGTGAGGCTTCACTCACATTGCAGGTCCCTGGCACACTAAATGCTGTAGCAACCCCAGTCATTGAGAAAATGTTTAAAATGTTCCCTCATGGGTCACCATGAGACCACCAAGGTTTCTAATGATAAACTCTCATCTATCGGGAGCCACTAAGAAACTCTGCCAGCTGTTTTACTTTAGAATATGCTTTGCAATTATGTCAGTATGTTCTAAGGAGGAGCTTCATTAAATAGCTTGTGAAAATATCTGGCAAGATCTCATGTACTTGTTACAAATTAAGACTTTCATTAGCTTGATAGTCAAAATTCATATAAAATATTTTAGTTGAAAATGTGAACAGTTTACTAGTTAATATTCTGAAGTACTCTTAATTTAGTTCTCCTCTTTACATAGAAAGATAATGATAGATTCTTTACTACTATTTTCAGAAGTTATTCAGGCTATTATTATACATGTACATGAAACAAACATAACAAGATCTAAATTTGTTTTTAAGTTCCACAGAAGAATTTGTTTTTGGTTATAATTATATATTCATTTTCTGAAAATGTGTCCATCATCTTCTTATTGTGGCTTTATGATTTTCCCTCCATACATTCCAATAGATTCTGAAAGGTCTGAATCTCAGAATTAAGTCTGGAGAGACGGTTGCCTTGGTCGGTCCCAATGGCAGTGGGAAGAGTACGGTAGTCCAGCTTCTGCAGAGGTTATATGATCCGGATGATGGCTTTGTAAGTGCAGCTAGCAAAACCATGCACAGTCCACCTAATGGAATTTGGAACACTGAAGGGGGCTCGCAGCAGCTCTGTAACTTTTCATTTTCAACAGTAGAGCTAGGAGAGAAGCCATATTGTTTTCTTTCCTTTGTATCCACTCACTCAGCAAATATTTATTTAGAGCCCACTATGTGTTAGGCACTGTTTTAGGTTCTGAGAATACCTAGGTGAATAAAACAGATAAAAATCTGCCCTCATGAAGTTTACATTCTAATTATCAGAGGCAGACAATAACAAAATAAGTAAATTATATGGTATGTTAGAAGGGAGGGAATGTTGTGGAGAAAAATAGCATATTAACATCTGTACCCAGCATCCATCAAGAACTTCAAAGTTTGTCCCAGAAGAATGATGTAGAAAACATCTCCACTTTTCTTTTCTTTTTTTTTTTTTCTTGGAGCTTACAATGTTGCACTTAACTTTCTCAGCCTTGTAAGTGGCATAGAGGATAAGACAGTGATATTCAGAAGTGATTAATTCCTAATGCTTCTGTTCAAACTTTCAACGGTTATTTTTAAAAGAAAAGCTACTCCCCTAGAGCCTGGCTTTATTTAAATGTTACTTCATAGTGTTCATTTGGAGTATCCTAGATCCATGTGACTACATAAATTATTAGATAAGTGTTACGTGTACAAAAGAGTTGCACAGAATATCCATGCCCTGACAGAAAACAAGGATTGGTAAGAAATAGAGACTCTATGAGTTAGAATTACCAAACCCTGGCTTCTGTCACTGGAATATGTTGGGGTAATTGGCAATGGCACCACCTGTGGAGAAGACAGAGGTCACTTATTATTATGTACAGCAATGAATAGGAGACACTTTTGTCTTTTGCAGAGGTGTGAGGTGTTGAAATAATGAAGGCTATTTCCTAGAAGAAATTTAAGGGTCACATCCAGAACTGAAGTTTTTTGTATGTGTCTACATAATAACATTTGCGGAACCTAGAAAATGTAACTTTATAATATCTAACTTGTGGATCTTAGAATAAAGATAATCAGATGATCTGGCAAGGTTTTAGGCCAATTATTCTTTTGCAGTTTTGTTGGTGCCCATCTACCAGAAAAAGTCTATGGACAATATATATGTTATAAATATTTTATCAAAATATAGTCAGTCTTTGATTTCTAAAATATGCTACTTCTCGGCTTATATTTTGGTCTGGTATGAAAGACCCTAAAATCAATACAGTAAAAGGCATCACAACATGGTTCATTCTTTGGATTGGCAGATCACGGTGGATGAGAATGACATCAGAGCTTTAAATGTGCGGCATTATCGAGAACATATTGGAGTGGTTAGTCAAGAGCCTGTTTTGTTCGGGACCACCATCAGTAACAATATCAAGTATGGACGAGATGATGTGACTGATGAAGAGATGGAGAGAGCAGCAAGGGAAGCAAATGCTTATGATTTTATCATGGAGTTTCCTAATGTGAGTACACTCTGCAGCCTGTGTCCTTAGCTTATGGTGGCAGCACTGCAATATTCCAATATAAGGCAATGAAACAACAACTGATGCAGAATAGTAGGGGTGTGATTAAATTCTGGATTGTCCTAGAACAAGCTTGTCCAACCAGTGGCACAAGATGGCTTTGAATGCGGTCCAACACAAATTTGTAAACTTTCTTAAAACATTATGAGATTTTTTTTGTGATTTTTTAAATCTTATCAGCTTTGTTAATATTAGTGTATTTAATGTGTGGCCCAAGACAATTCTTCTTTCAGTGTGGCCCAGGGAAGCCAAAAGATTGGACACCTCTGTGTGAAACATCTGTAGAGAAGAATGCATAGTAACAACCAAAGAAGAAATGCATCATTGAAAGGCCAGATTGAAAAGAATATTTTGTTCTGCAATTGAAAAGGAAAAAAATGAAAGATATGTTAAAGCATAACAAAGAAATATGAAACAAAATCATTAGGCCAAGCTGAGAAATTACGTTTAAAATGTTTATTTGCGAGGCCACCTTGTGGCTGAGAGTGGGAAAGTCATACACACGATGTTCAGATTGGTTCTGTGACAAACCACAAGAAAAACTATGATCATTTTTTAAAGCACAGGAAGCCAACATTGCATAAGAAATGTGAAATCAGGCCGGGTGCGGTGGCTCACGCATGTAATCCCAGGGGTCTGGGAGGCCGAGGTGGGCAGATCACCTGAGGTTAGGAGTTTGAGACCAGCTTGGCCAACATGGTGAAACTCCATCTCTACTAAAAAGACAAAAAAATTAGCTGGGTGTGGTGGTGCACACCTATAGTCTCAGCTACTAGGGAGGCTGAGGCAGGAGAATCACTTGAACCTGGGAGGTGGAGATTGTAGTGAGCTGAGATCGCACCACTGCACTCCAACCTGAGCAACAGAGTGAGACTTTGTGGAAAAAAAAAAAGTGACATCATATTTGGAAAGCAATATAGTCCCCAAAAAAGTGAAATCATATTTGGAAAGCAATATAGTAAGCTAAAATTCTTGCTAACCAGACTTATGAGATTTTAATGGGTATTTAGAATTAATAGGGTGCTATAAAGCCTTTTTTAAAAATATTTCCTAAAGTATTAGATCCTCAGCATCACCTGAAATTGTTGTGGGGAGCACCTTGTGACATATGAAAGGATGAGATTTGTAATTAAAATACATATAAAATTCCACCATCCCAGAGGGTCACAATAACAGAAATGTTTATTTTAATGGGCATATTTCACAAACCACACTTGATGGATTGTAATAATTTTATTCTTAGTTTCTAATTTAAAAAATTTGTTACACCAGTAATTATCTCTTCTCCCCATTATTTGGGATCATAATTAGGACATATTTAGGGCAACAAAATCATTAAAGATTTAAGGTGCTTCTTAAATGCGTTGGCAAAACACATTTCCTTTTGTTGACGTTTTGCCCCTTTCAATGACTTCGTTTCCTTAAAACATCAATGCTCTCATTTCCCACTTAGAATTAGGGAGCTTTCTGGTGCCTCTTAAATCATACCCTGTAAATTACTACTTGCTTTTACCAAAAGCCAAATACTACACAAAAATGTCCCTTGCTATAAATCTAATAATAAATTCAGAAGATATATCCCAAATAAATTAAAGATAGTAGTTTATCATGATGAAAACTAAATTCCACAGTCATAGTTAACCAGAAAAATGAGGAAGCACAATAATGAATAAAAGTTCCAGAAGTGGCTAATTTAGGTAGGTAAAAAATTGGGGAAAGCTATTGTAAAAAAAAAGTATAACATTACTTCCCTTATAATATACACAGATTTTAAAATTAATGTATAATAATTAGCCGATACTGGTTAGCCTTTCACTCATAAACAACCATGAAATTGGATAAAACATATGAGGCCAAGGGCAGTCATTTCCATGCATTGGATGAGAGGTAATGAAAGACTGATGCCTAACAGAGAGGAATCTCATGAAGATACTCCATGAATTCTGTCTGGGAACATTGAGCTGAAAGGCAAAGATCAAATTTCAGGGCAGCTTGGGCAGCTGGAAAGGTGATAAGAAATCACCTGTAGTGATGAGGCAGGGGCAGAAGCCCATGTCTGTGTGGGCATCCCTCAGGAATCCTTGTCTGAGGATAAGACTTCCTACCCAAGGCTTACCAGAGAGTGGCAGCCATAAAGCTGCAAGCAGAACACTGGATAGAAGTCAGGCAGTGCTGTGGGAGTGCTGAAAGTGCAGCCCAGCTGGAGTGGAGAGATCACATCAACACCTTTTTAACACCCCAGGCAAGTAGCTAAAACACCAAAAAAGCCACACCTTAGGAGTCAGGACCACACCTTAGAGTAAGATCTACCTGCCCTAACAAACCCTGAGACCAAGCCATGACAAGATGCCCAGAGGAGAGAGGTTTTGGAGGTTGTGTTCTGCCAAGTTATGTGGCTTTCTACAAATTCACTCGAAGGAAAACTAAAATGAAGATTGCACAAGTTCAAGATCAGTCAGTGCTTGAGTTGCCTACTAGAGACAAAAATCAGCACTGTCTTTTTTTTTTCTTTTTTTTTTTTTCAGAAGAAAACAGAACTCAGAGTCTCTTCAACACAACAATCACAGTACTCAGTACATCATTTACAAAAATCAGACATGCAAAGAAACAGAAAAATATGGCCTGTACGCAAGAAACATAATCCTAAATGTTTATTCTTTAAGAAAAGGGCTTCAAAATACATGAAGCAAAAACTGATACATCTGAAAGAAGAAAGACAAATCCACAACTTTAGTTGAGGCCTTCAGTGCTTGATAGAACAAGTAGGTGGAATATCAGTAAGAATACGGATGAACAATACTATCAAGCAGCTAGATTTCACTGGCATTTATAGGACATTCCAGCCAACAACAGCAGAATACATTCTTCTCAAGTGCACATGAAACATTCTCTAAAATAAACAATATTCTGGGTCATCAAAACAAACAAAACAAAACTGTAGCTCTTTGAAAGAATAGAAAACATAGAAAATATGTTCTCAGACCATAATATAAGTAAACTACACAAATATTTGAAAAATCACAAAAAACATTTCTAAAGAACATCTATCTCAAAAAAGAAATTTCAAGAAAAATTAAAAACTATTCTGAACTAAATCAAAATGAAATTGCAATGTATTAGTATTTGTGAGATATAGTTAAAGTATTGCTTTGAGAGAAACTTATAGTATTTAATGCTTATTTTCAGAAAAGAAAAAAGATCAACAGTCTGCAAACCTAATTTTCACCTAGAGAAACTAGAGAAGGAAGAGCAAATTAACCCAAAACAAGCAAGACTAAGTAAATAGAAATTACAGTACAAATCAGTGAAATCAAAAACTGAAAAACATCAATTATTGAAACCAAAAGCTGGTTCACTGGAAAGATTAAAAAAAAAAAAAGGATAACTATAGCAAAGCTGAAAAAAGAGAGAGAGAAGAGAAATGGCCAGTATCAGGAATGAAAGAAGGTACATGACTATTGATTCTAAGGACATTAAAAGGTTAATAAGGAAATATTATCAACAATGTTATGCCTGTAAATTTGACAACTTAGATGAGGGTCAATTACTTGAAAGATACAAACTACCAAAACTCACTCAAAAATAAATAAATAAATAAATAAATAAATAACTTCAGTGTATCTATAATTATTTCAAAAAACAGCTGGGCATTTTTTGAAATAAAGTCCTGTAATCCCAGCACTTTGGGAGGCTGAGGCAGGTGGATCACTTGAGGAAAGGAGTTTGTTACCAGCCTGGACAACATGGCGAAACCCTGTCTCAACTAAAAATACAAAAAATTAGCTGGGTGTGGTGGTGCACACCTGTAATCCCAGCTACTCGAAAGGCTGAGACAGAAGAATCACTTGAACTCAGGAGGCAAAGGTTGCAGTGAGCTGAGATGGCACCACTGCACTCCAGCCTGGGCAACAGAGCAAGACTCTGCTCCCCCGCACCTCCCCACCCCCAAAAAAAGCTAGATGTCTAAATAACAGCAACAGTTACAAATGAAATTAAAATAAAAAGCAGTATTCACAAAGCATCAAAAGACAAAATGCTTAAGAATAAATTTAATGAAAGACGTGCAAGTCTTCTAGTAAAAACTATAATATGCTGATAGACATGAAAAGATCTAAAGAAATAGAAAGTACTTTATTCATTGATTTAGAAACTCCATATTTTTAAAGATTTGCATTCTCTCCAAGTTGATATATAAATATTGTGCTTTATCAACCAAAATCTCACCAGTTTTTATGTGTATGTGTAGAAATTGACATGTTGATTCCAAAATTTATTTGGAAATTCAAAAGACCAACAATAGCCAAAACAATTTTGAAAGAAAGATCAAAGCTGGAGGATCTAAATACCTAATTTTAAGACAGCAATTAAGATCGTGGTAGTGGCATAATGATGGTTGTATAGATCAGTACAATAGAACAAAGAGACCAGACATAGATTCACAAATATCTACTCGGTTAATTTTTGACAAGGCCAATGGAACTCAGTGGGGGAAAGAAATACCTTTTCAACAAATGGTGCTGGAACAATTGGTTATCCTTGTGGAAAAAATAAAATGTGACCTTTACTTTACATCACACACAAAAATTAATTTGCCATAGACCTTGCACCAAAATTGTAAAGCTTAAACTTCAAAAATTAAAACTTATGAAAAAATCTTCATGACTTTGAGAGAGGCAAAAGTTTCTTAGACTGAAAAGCATTACTATAAAAAAAAGATAAACTGGAGTGTATTAAAGTTAAAACCTCCTTTTTAAAAGACATCATTTAGAAAACAAAAAGGCAAGACACAGAGCACAAGAAAATACTTATAATATACATGTCCGACAAGGACGTGAATCCAGAATATATAAAGAACTGCTATAGCTTGATGAGGAGACAAAAAATAGAAATCAAAAATGAGCAAAAATTTGAACAGACATTTTACAAAAGAAGAATCAAATGAACAATACATACATTGAAAATATGCACCATTATTAGTCACCAGGGAACTCTAAAATAAAACGATAATGAGATACCATTTTACACTCTTAGAATGGCCAAAATTAAAAAGACTAACAAATGTAACTTTTGGTGATGATGTAAGCAATTAGATCTCTCATTCATTCAAATAAAAGTGAAATCAGTACAACCATTTCAGAAAGCAATTTGGCAGTTTATTATAATGTTAAACATACACTTATGACTCAGCATTCTATTCCTAGGTATTTATTCAAAAGAAATGAAAACGTGACCACAAAAATATCTTGTACATGAATATTCATAGCAGCTTTATTTATAATAGCCAAAAATAGGAAACAATTTAAGTGTTCATCAGCAGTTGAATGAACAAATTGTGATAGATCTATTTTTTTTTTTCGAGATGGGGTCTCACTCTGTCACCTAGGGTGGAGTGAAATGCACAATCTCAGCTTACTGCAGCCTCGACTTCCCAGGCTCCCAGGCTCAGGCAGTCCTTCCACCTCAGCCTCCTGAGTAGCTCATGCCACTACACCTGGCTAATTTTTGTATTTTTTATAGAGACAGGGTTTCACCATGTTGCCCAGGCTGGTGTCAAACTCCTGGCTTCAACCAATCCACCCACCAAAACCTCCCAAAGTGCTGGGATTACAGGTGTGAACCACTACATCCGAGCAAATTGTGATAGATCTAGAGTTGCCAGATGAAATACTGGATTCCCAGTTAAATTTGAATTTCAGATAATGAATAATTTTTTAGCAATATTGCAGGAAACATACTTATACTAAAAAAAAATTAATTGCTTTTCTGAATTCAAATGTAACAGCTTTGTGTTTTCTTGTGTGTTTGTTTTTGCTAAATCTGGCAACCCAAGGTAAGCTCGCATTGTGTGGAACACTACTTAGCAACAAATAGGAGTGAACAACTGATACAACATGGATGAATATCAAAAACATTATGCTAGGTAAAAGAAACAAGCCAAAGAAGTACATACTGTATGATTTCATTTACATGAAGTTCTAGATCCAGCAAAATTCATGTATAGTGATAAAAATCAAATCGGGGGTATCTGCAGGCATGGTATGGGTTTTGACTGAAAAAAGTGACATAAGGAAACTTACTAGGGCTACAGATGTTCTATATCTTAATTGGTGTGGTGGTAACATGGGTGTACTCATTTGTCAATACTCATACAGTTATATCCTTAAAATGGATGCATTTTATTGTGTGTAAATTTCTTCAAAAAGCCTGATTTTTTAAATGTGAAGATCAATCTCTAGAAATTAAGGGTTTAGAAAGAATACTTAATTTATCTCTGTGAAGAAATAAACTTTGAATCAGGGACATAACCCAGTAGAATATTACTAGCCATGTTTCCTGGGTGCTAGAAGTTACCCCTACCACAAATATGGAAGACAAAATATCTACTTTGTTAAAGATAAATTTATTTTAAAACAAATCAGAAGAACACCTAAAAAGTCTCTCAAGATGGAAAAGAAGTTTTAGGGGAAAGTTTGTTTTGGTAGTAATTTTTTTCATGCTGTTTTTCAGAGTACCCAGGAAGGAAATTGTGGGTACCATACCAAATTGCTAATAAACACTGCAGAAAATAGGTATTTGTATTACAGTGGCTCTTTTAAAGATTTCAAAGCATTCTAAAAATCTCTAAAAGAGATTTGGACATTAGTTTAAATTATTATTAATTTTTCTAAATACATTTGATTATAATGTGGTCTAATTTATTTTAGTCCTAGCCAAATTTTTCTTATGTCCTCTCTTCTTTGGGCTCTTTTTTGTTTTACAGTGGTTTGTTTTCCCAAAGAACAAATCAAAAGATATAAGAATCCAGAAGGTACTGATTAAGCTGATATTAAAACACAACTAGGATTGTCATTTCCTGTTCTAACCATTTGATCACGCTGCCTTCTGTTTCTGTGCTTCTTTCCTATTTTTTATTAGAAATTCAATACATTGGTAGGGGAAAAAGGAGCTCAAATGAGTGGAGGGCAGAAACAGAGGATCGCAATTGCTCGTGCCTTAGTTCGAAACCCCAAGATTCTGATTTTAGATGAGGCGACGTCTGCCCTGGATTCAGAAAGTGAGTCAGCTGTTCAAACTGCACTGGAGAAGGTAAGTGAGCAGAAACGTTTCTTATTTACATACTCCTGGTTCATTATTGTTTTTAAGTACAAGAAAGTATAGATCTGTAGTAGATTACTCAAGTTCAGAGCCCTCCTTAAGGTATGAAGGCAGGATGTTAAACCACGTGAGAACTTATGTGATGGCTATAGGAAGGGGTTTAGAGGAGAGAAGGAGATGCTGTGGTTGGTTGGTGTAAAAATATATATATGAGACTGATACATAAGCAATCATCCAGTCTATACCTCCATTCCAAGAGGTTTGCACTTTCCACCTCCGTAGAGTGGCCCACCATTATCATCACTATTATAACCATGCCCACCCTTTGCTTCTTCGACATACACCTGTGGGATTCTCTTCGCTGACCACTTTTCTTCTTTAGGATACCCCCAGGTATTCATTTTGACCTAATTTCACCTCAAGTGGAGAATCACTTACCTTGAACCAGCGCCCTTCAACAGCTCTGGCCCCTCAAACCTCACCCTGACCTCCTGCTGACTATGAGCTACTGCACATACCTCAAGGCCACATGCAGTTGTGGCCCTGCACCAAATTACACTGCATCTAGGAGGGGAGTTGGCAGTGGCGGTATGAAAAACCATTGAACACTTTTCTCGATGGCCTGACTCCCTTGTAAACCAGAGCCTTCAGACCCCTTACAAGGCTTAAGGGCACATTTTACTTTGCATTTGCTTGGAAATGAGTTAAGTGTTTTTTTTCTCTAAGAAAATCGCAGGCTTCTTTTTTTAAAATGCTGACTTTATGGAACCAGAAACGGATACTGGCAGGCTAAATGTCCACTGCTTATTGAAAAATCTCTTAGTTACTATTATTTAGTAGCAAATCAGATTGTGTAAGGTTGAACGCTTGTTTCCCTCCCATGATAACAGTGTGTGATAAATAAATAATCTTTGTTTACTGTGGACACTTCGGTAATTTGGTCCATCTTCGTACAAAAAATACAAAGACAGGACTAATGTTTTATCCATTTTTTATACTTAGTAACTAGGAGAGGGATCTGTATTTAGACTATATTCAAGTCTTGCTCTGTCACTCATGCTGGAGTGCAATGGTGCGATCACGGCTCACTGCAACCTCCATCCACTGGGTACAAGCCATTCTCCTGCCTCCGCCTCCCGAGTAGCTGCGATTACAGGTGTGCACCATCACGCCCGGCTAATTTTTGTATTTTTAGTAGAGACAAGGTTTTGCCATGTTGACCAGGCTGGTCTCAAACTCCTGACCTCAGGTGATCCGCCCACCTCGGCCTCCCAAAGTGCTGAGATTACAGGTGTGAGTCTCCGCGCCCGGCCAGTTATATAAGATTTTAAAAAATGTATTGTAATAAGCTCTCCGATTGGTTAGAAGGTTCGATGTTGTGCCCATAGTCTTTTCATCCACTGGTAATCACTTTAGGTAATCAAAACTAGTTCAGAGTTTTAAAATAAACAGTTGCTTGGTAACATGATAAACTAATAAATGTTCTTCTTATTGGTTAATATGAAACATCTATCGAAAGTGAAAAAAGAATGCAGAATGTTTGTAAACTGATTCCAAAATTACACAAAATAGCAACTGTGAAAAAAAATGAAGGCAATATATGAAAATAATAACAGCTATGTGGCAGAATTATGGGGGAATTTAACTTATTTCAAAAATTCAGTTACTGTCACTGTTTTTCAGTTGTTTAAAGGAGAAAGAGATTAAATCAATGTAGAAATAGGTGTGAAACTGCTTTATGTATGGTTTGCTGGGTGAGGGTAAAGGGTAACCAATAGGATGAAAAGTAGCATAGTAAACTAGATTAATCGTATACTCTTCAGTTTATTGGAAAATGGCTTATGGAGAAGGGGAGAGTTCAAATACAGGCAGGGTGACGGAAGCTGTAGCACCATGAGAGTCCTCTCCTCTCACCACCATAGCCTGCAGTTATGGAACCAAGCCCTAGGTAAGAAAGGCAGGACATCCAGCAGGTCTCGTTCCTGATCAGCTGTCTAAGAGGCCCCAGACTCTGTTACATGATACAGCCTAACCCACACAGTTAAGAGTTTTCTGCTACTCAAAATATCCTGCAAGCCACTAACCAATGAAAGAAGACATAATGAAGTGTATCCCTGCTCCCTGGTGATAGAATCTATACCCACTTCGCTGCACAACCTGCCCTCACATATCCCTTCCATCCCCTCCTCTCCATTACTCATTTATCTTCCACTTATATGAAGTTCTAGAACCTGTGAAACTAATCAATGGTATTAAAAAATCAAGTCAGCAGTTTCTTAGGGCAGGGGTGAATTTTAACTAAACAGCAACATGAAGGCACTAACACCCTCACTTGGACTGTTGCAGTAGCTAACTCTGCATCAGCCCATGCCCTCTTCAATCTGTTCTCAACACAGCAGCCAAGTGTTGCTATTCAAATGAAAATTTGGTGACATCATACTTCTACTTCAAATCGTCCAATAACTCCCCGCCTCACTCTAAGTAAAAGCCAAATTCCTTACAGTAAGCACAAGGCTCCATGGAGCTGGGCTCCAAGCTCCTTCTGGAACTGCCCTTCCTACCAATCTCCCCAACAATGCCTGCTTTTTAGACATACCCTCACGCTTCTCATCAGCTAACACACAACGCATATGTTTGTTTATTTTGCTATTGTCTCTCTTTCCCCACTTGAATGTAAACTCTCTGGTGGTGAAGGCTTTCAGTGATTAACTGCAGCATCCCCACCTCTAGAACAATGCTGGCCCTTAATAGACAGCCAACAGATATTGTTGGATGGACTTTGATGAGTGTGATCCAGGATACTTCTAAGACCAGAAATATTCTTTTTTGCTTTCTTTTTTTTTTTTTTTTTTTTTTTTTAAACCGAGTCTCACTCTGTCACCCAGGCGGAGTGCAGTGGCATGATCTTGGCTCACTACAACCTCCGCCTCTGGGTTCAAGCAGTTATCCTGCCTCAGGCTCCTGAGTAGCTGGGATTACAGGCACGCACCACCATGCCCAGCTAATTTTTGTATTTTTAGTAGAGACAGGGTTTCACCATGTTGATCAGGCTGGTCTCGAACTCCTGACCTCGTGATCTGCCCGCCCTAGCCTCCCAAAGTGCTGGGATTACAGGCGTGAGCCACCACACCTGGCGAGAACTGAAATGTTCTTTTCTGGACTCCTTGATTTAGAATAACTACAAACTAGTTTTGTTTCACTAATGTTCAAGAAGAATTTCTAGCGTCAGTGAATAAAGGTTCATGCCATAGGGTGTGAGTTTCACTCTGCTACTTGTTTTGACCTGGTGTGCCAATGCAGCAGGTTTCCAAGCTGCCCCACTAGTAGGAGACATAGCAGTGAGCACCTGCAGGCCCCTGGGGAAGCCAAGGAAACCCACACTGATTCTGTGACAAAGCCTGTTAAAGCTCTTTGAAATGTTAAAAGTGGTATGCAAATCTAAGGCATAATTATTATTAAGGGAGTTTCAGCCACATCACGTCAATGGAGAACCTCTTTGGTAATTATGAAGGAAGAGTTATCATCACAGTATTATTCTTTGAAAATACAGGGTTGCTTTGTTGCAGCCCTCATGGGCACGTCTTAACCATCACTGTACTCTCTCCCTATGATGCGCCCTGTTGGTCTTCCTCTGAGACCTCTTACATCGTATTTATACTACTTAGAGGACTGGACAATAAGGAAATTGGTATATTACATTAAGCTGTGGGCCACTTGATTAAATTAAGTTATAAGAAGTGATTATCCAAAGTCAAAGTTAGGTCAGAGTAAATTTTACACACAAACACACACACACACTAATGCACACACATTTTGAATGTCTATATCAATTAAATATCTCACTCTGTATTTGGAATTTTGAAAAATCATTTATAGCAACACTATAGTAGTTGGGAACAGAAAGGGAATTTCTCCAAGGGAATTTCCTTGGCTGAAATTTAGACAGAAAATCAAAGGTAACACACAGACTTCCTCATGCGAAAAATATGATTAGATATTTTATAAACCTGCTTAATCAAGCTCAAATTTGTAGGGCTTGATGTTAAATTCTAAGCCACTAACTTCCTTCAGATTAATGATTCTTCTCCTCTGATAGATCAGGGCCCCTTTGAGAATCTGATTGAGAAAGGGAAAAATAAACCACCATAACTCTTTAGAAAAGTATACAAATTCACTTATACAAAAAGACTTACATGTATGTACTCTTGAGGGATTCATAGACCCCCAAAGTCATTTGTGAGTCCCTATTTTAGATGTAACAAAGGAATAAATGGATGATAACAGCTAATCCTCACAAGACCCATATAAGATTATGACATTTATTCTCCTGTTTTACAGTTGAGCTGTAAAATACACTGAAGCACAGGGAGGTTAAGTAATAGGTAGGCACAGTGAAGCCAGAACCCGGACCACTCATCCTTCTGCCTCATTCTTGTAACCACCAGGCTATATTGCTTGAAGATTACACTGCCAGGAGGTAGAGTTAAAACTGATTCCAGATCAAACTTCAAACCTCTTAATAAACATAGAATTATCATCTGATCCAGAAATTTCACTTCTGAGTATATGCCCAAAATAATTGAAAGCAGGGTCTCAAAGAGATATTGGTATACTAGTGTTCATAGTACCATCACCTACAGTAGCCAAAAGGTGAAAACAATCCAAATGTCTGTTTACACATAAACGGATAAAGAAAATGTGGTATATACTTACAATGGAATACTACCAGTCTTTAAAAGGAAATTCTGATGATGCTAAAACATGAATAAACCTTGAAGAATTATCCTAAGTGAAATAAAACTGACAAAAAAGGATTCATATTGCTTAATTCTGCTCATATGAGATACATACAATAGTCAAATTCAGAGATGGAAAGTAGAAGAGTGGGTACTAGGGGCTTGGGGGACGGGAAAGTGGGGAGTTAGTGTTTAATGGGTATGCCATTTCAATATGAGATGATGAAAAAGTTCTGGAGATAGGTAGTGGTGACAGTCACACAACAATGTGATTAAGATTGTAAATTTTATGTTAGGCTTTTTTTTGATGGAATCTTGATCTGTCACTCAGGCTGGAGTGCAGTGGCACGATCTCAGCTCCCTGCAACCTCCGCCTCTCAGGTTCAAGCGATTCTCCTGCCTCACCCTCCAGAGTAGCTGGGATTAAAGGCACACACCACCACACCCGGCTAATTTTTATATTTTTGGTAGAAATGGGGTTTCACCATGTTGGTCAGGCTCGTCTCCAACTCCTGACCTCAAATGATCCACCCGCCTCAGCCTCCCAAAGTGCTGGGTTTACAGGCATGAGCCACTGCGCCCAGCCAGGCAATTTTTTTTTTTTACCAAAAAAAGAGAGAGAGAGAATAGTAATCTAAGCCTGAGTACAAAAGAAAAGTGAAAAAAAATTAATAAATAAAAGAATAGTGACAAAGAGGAATTTGGCCTCTCAGAGTCAGAAGGATCCTACCTTTTAAAATGGCTATAGTGGTAAATTCTGTATTACGCATATTTTTCCACAATTTTAAAAACAAAACACAACTAGCCTTTTTTTGAAAACCACACACACTGTCTTCTTGGGAAAGAAATTCAAACCATACTCCAAATCGAAGCTCTCATGTGGGTTAAACCCACTTTTGTTCCCGTAAGTTGTTTATTTTTATACTATTGTATAAATAACTAGTAGAATTCTGTTTTATAAATTTAGGTCACTGTTACTTAGCAGGACATTCCAAGGTTTTAAAGAATACAGTAAAAGGTCTTCTAAGATATAATAAAATATTTTTCCATGATATGGATAAGCATCTTGGTGATTTTTGTAAATTAAAATTATTCCTAAGTCTTTCCCTCCTCCCAAAATAAGGAAAATGCCTATAGAAGATACTGATTTTCCTAAGTGCTATCAAATAAGTGATCTCAATGTATTATTTATCAAGAATAAAAATAGGTAAGGTATTATGCCCTTATGAAAAAAATAAACTAATTATTGCAGCATTTTCTCTTCTTACCCACCATTTACTTCATCATTTATTTTTTATTGTAAATTTCACCACAGATACTTAAATGATTAGCTTGTTAATAAAGTTAAGTAAAGCTGGGTGTGGTAGCTCACACTGTAATCCCAGCTACTTGGGAGGCTACGGTGGGAGAAGCATGTGAGACCAGGAGCTCAATACCAGCTGGGCAACATAGCAAGACCTTGTCTGTAAATAAAACAATAAAATGATTTTTAAAAAGTTCAATGAAAAAAAGGTATTAAATGATGATAAATAATTTTATGTTATCTCTAATTCTTAACTTTCATGTTAACTTATTTAGAAGTGACAATGAAGAGATTCCAGGCCATAAAAAGAAAATATTTTACCATTATTATGTTATTATTTCACATTCCTAATTAGGTAGTACACGTGTGTTCATTTTAGCAGAGTTTAGAATTTGAAAGCGTTTCTTTTCTAAAGGGTCTTAACCCAAGCATTCATGCATTCACATGGGTAGATTTCTGCAAGCTGGAAAGAAAGGTCAAGGAGCAGGTGAGTCACCCATTAAAAGTGACTTCTAAGTTCCTGATATTTTGCTATTTGTTATCCCCCTTGACAAAAAAGAAAGCATTCTCGGACCAGTGAGGTGGTCTGACAGTAACCCCACATTGTTGAGCCCTGGAACTCATGGCGACCCAGAAGAACACTAAGCCAATTGGCTTTCAACATCACAGTCAGGTAGTTAAGAAACAAAAGGCCTGTGTATCCCTTTCAGTTACCATGGTGACCTTATTAGAAAAGATGACCAGCTAAAATTTGATAGCCTAAAAGAAAAGACACTGAAGAGTAGTAAGAAGTTCTCAGACTGTATTCTTGGAGTACTAGGGTACTAGGGTCTCCAAGGAGCCTCTGAAGGAGTGAGAGAGGTGGGGAGGTGAGGTGGACAAGCAGGTAGGGCTGTACCCCCAACTCCCCTGGCAATTCAAGCAGTGCAGCGATCTATTTATCTGGATGAGATAGATGATAGATAGATAGATAGATAGATAGGTAGATAGATAGATAGATATCAATAGATAGATACATAGATACATATAGATATAGATATATAAGCTTCCAGATGAGCTTTTATTTGTTGAAAGGATTTTGCAGTTAAAAAAAAAAAAAAAAAAAAAAAAGGTTGACGATAACAGCACTACATCATGGAGTACATGTCACCGATGAGCCCCAAATCCAACTGAGGCAACCTTCTGGAAGGCAGTGAGTGGGAACTTGTGTTCTCCTAGGTTTTCTACGCCACACTTGCCCCCAGGATACTAGAACTCTCTGTGCTGACATGCTTCTCCAGAAAGTGTATTATGCCTGGTAATGGACCCTCTCAAATGCCCGAGGCCTTGTATTATTTCCCTTTATTTTCCTCTGCTCTCTATGGTTATGGCAAGTCCCATAACCATCACTGGTGAGAATCTAGCTGATCTCCTCAGGTCCATAACTCTGCCTAGCAATTCTGGGAGGGATGTTTTAAAGAACCCTCTTTTTCAAAGTCCAAGATAATGACCTGGTGATGTATGGCTGTGCATGGAATTGTAAAGTAATCTGAAAAATGTCAGCAAAATGTCCGGTAGAGACCTGTCTTCCTGGTGACCTTTGTTTGGTCAAATACCTAATTGTTTGGCTTTTAGCTTTGTGTAATCTGTGAAGTAGGAGAGGAGATACTAGGAAATTCTTTCAATATTGTACTTTCTAGAAAAAATAATACAACAAAGACGTATTGATAATCTACCACACTATCTACTTTGAGGTATCTGGAACCACAGTGGTATGAATTGCACTATCTCCCTAATCTTTACACTAATTCTGGCTAAAAGACAGCATCAGCTCAAATTTTCCTGATCAGTTTTTAGCAGGCTTTGGCTGCCAAAATCTCTTCTATGTTTTAAGTCTGAAGCAATTACTGTTGAATATTTTGTTGTTGTTCACTATGAGGAGTATATCAGTTTTAGGTCACATTGATGATCTAGTAGAGATGTATTTTTCTAGTACACTTGATAGTACCTTGAATATGTACAGTACATGTAGGCCCATTTTATGGACCTTTGAGGCATAGTTTTTTTCCTTTTAAGTTATTAGATGTTTCTGTGATTTATTTGATGCACTCAGATACAAATTCATGCTATAATAAATTAAATTGTAACATAATATCTACCTTAATCAAATGTTTATAATTTAGGCCAGGAGCCTGGCAAAGTAAAGATGACACAGATGTAATGCTTGATAAGTAAATAAATATGAGAAGAGATATATATTAAAACACCTGTGAAGTGAATCCGCTATGAAGAAAAGAAGGTCTATAACAATATAAACCTGTATCAGGAAACCTCGTGCTTCTGATTCTGTGAACAGAAGAATACATGGAATTCTCAGACCTTTTCTGGTTGGAACCTTTTAATTGTTTGACTTTATATTCTGTCCTCTCAAATTCTCCTTAGACTGTGACGTGTTAATGCTCTCTTTTATATTTTCTAATTAAATTCCATACACATTAATTTGAGAAATGTTGGATAGTATTGTGAAATCATTGAGCTAATGGGTCACATCATATGGCTTCATGAATAAGATTTGAGATCTGTTTGCTTTTGGAAAATAACATTCGTACTTTTGAGGAAACAGAATAAATAGGAGATTTATTAAATAAATATGGGCCATTAGGCTAGGTGCCTGAGTGTTTTTGCCTTCACGGTTATCAGGTTTCTAATACATACCAACCCAACAACAGCATTCTTGGACTCTCTTTTAAAGGGCTGTAGGCAAGTCCCAGGTCTCCAAGACCCAGAATAGAATTCAAACTTGAAGTGTGAAAGAGAGGAGTGGTATTAACACAGGCTGAATATCTTGCCTGTAAAAAGGAAGACAAATCAGACGAACCCAAATTGAGATATTCCACAAAACATCTAACCAGTGTTCTTTAAAACTATCAAGTTTATGAAAAACAAGGACAATCTGAGACACTGTAACAGCCAAGAGGAGCCTAAGGAGACATGATGACAAAATGTATTAGGATATTCAGGGGTGGGGATCCTAGAACAGAAAAAGAACATGAGTTGAAAATTCGAGAAATCTGAATAAAATATGGAGTTGGCCGGGCGCCGTGGCTCACGCTTGTAATCCCAGCTCTTTGGGAGGCCGAGGCGGGCGGATCACGAGGTCAGGAGATCGAGACCACGGTGAAACCCCGTCTCACTAAAAATACAAAAAAATTAGCCGGGCGTGGTGGCGGGCGCCTGTAGTCCCAGCTACTCGGAGAGGCTGAGGCAGGAGAATGTCGTGAACCCGGGAGGTGGAGCTTGCAGTGAGCCGACATCGCGCCACTGCACTCCAGCCTGGGTGACAGAGCGAGACTCCGTCTCAAAAAAAATAAATAAATAAAATAAAATACGGAGTTTAGATAATGATGTGTCGATAGTGGTTCAGCAGTTGTGGCAAATGCATCATAGAAATGTAAGGTGTTGGAATTGGGGAATATTGTGTGCAGGGTACATGGAAGCTTCCTGCACTATCTTTGCAATTTTTCTGTAAGTCTAAAACTATTCTAAAAGAAAGAAAGAAAAAAGGTTGATGTTAACAGCACTACACCATGGAGCACATGTCACCGATGAGCCCCAAATCCAACTGAGGCAACCTTCTGGAACGCAGTGAGTGGGAACTCAGTGTTTACTTAAAAAAAGCTACTCACATTTTTAACCAATTTTGTTATACCATTCATAAGGGTGTGCTGTATAAGCGAGGCTTAGAATTACCACACCAAAGTAAACGGGAGACTGAGAAAAACAAGAAGCAAGCTGGCCGGGTGCGGTGGCTCACGCTTGTAATCCCAGCACTTTGGGAAGCCAAGGTGGGCGGAGCACCTGAGGTCGGGAGTTTGAGACCAGCCTGACCAACATGGAGAAACCCCGTCTCTACTAAAATACAAAATTAGCCAGGCGTGGTGGCACATGCCTGTAATCCCAGCTACTCGGGAGGCTGAGGCAGGAGAATCGCTTGAACCCGGGAGGCGGAGGTTGCAGTGAGCCGAAATCGCGCCATTGCACTCCAGCCCAGGCAACAAGAGCGAAATTCCGTCTGAAAAAAAAAAGAAAAAAAGAAAAGCAAGAAGCAAGCAATAAAAACCTGTTCCCCACGTATCAGTCACTCATTAGTTTAACAAATTATTCATAAACTTGACAATATCAGAAAATAAAGCACTAAGCATGTTAGTGCTTAGTATAACTCTCTTCTACTGCAGAGTAGGTTATAACATAAAAATGATCCATAGAAACTTAGATATGCTGATAAGTAATTTCCAGTTAAAAATATTATGCGTCCATTATCAGATCTTGATGAAGTCAAAAAAATAAATCTTCCTGTCTACAACTCTATATCACAGTTTTCCCCAATCCACTTTGTCATTCTTTTTGCAGAGCATTCATTAAAACGTCTCAGTCTCATTCAGGATTCCTGCAGAACTTTAGAATGACCAACTGGGCTGCTGAATATATTTGCTTCTTTTGTTTGACTTTGATTTTTGTTTTTAACAGTTTTTTGAGGTTTCATTGATATATAAGAAACTGTACATATTAAAACATATGATTGGAAAAAATTTTGGCATATATGTACACCAAAATCAAGATAGTCAGCCATATTTTTCACATGACTTTTGTAACCATTTCACCCTGACCCTCTCCAGCCCTCCTCCCCTGATCCTTGGCAACCACTGATTTGCTTACTGTCACTAGAGATTAGTTTGTATTTTCTAGAACTTTATATAAAGTGAGCAATATCATATGTATTCTGTTAGGTCTGGCTTCTTTCATTCAGCGTAATTATTTTGAGACTCATCCATGTTGTAGAATGCATCAATAGTTTGTTTCTTTTTATTGATAAATGGTATTCTATTTATGACTATGCCACAATTTAAACTAATTGGTATGGATGCTCATTTGAATTATTAGGTTTGTTTTCAGTTTTGGGATATTACAGATAAAGCTGTTCTAAACATTCATATGCAAGTCTTTGTATAGACATGTGCTTTTATTTCACTTGAGTAAATACCTGGGATTTAAATGGCTGAATCTTATGGTAGGTATACTTTTTACTTTTTAGTTAAGTGCCAAACTGTTTTTTCTTTTACATTTCTACAAGAAATATATTAAAATTCCAGCTACTCCACAACTTGCCCACACTTCATATGGTCATTTATTTTAATTTCAGCCATCTGAAGAAATGTGTAGTAGTATCCCATTGTCATTTTAATTTGCATTATCCTGATGACTGATGATGTTAAGCATTTTTATGTGCTTATTAACCATCCATATTTTTTCTTTGTTAAAGTGTCTCTTCAAATCTTCAGCCCACTTTATATTGAGTTGTTTGTTTTCTTATTACTGGGTTTTGAGAATTCTTTATATTTCTGGATACAAGTATTTTATCAGATATAGGATTAGAAAATATTTCTCCTGACTCTAGGGCTTGGCTTTCTATTGTCTTAAGTGTGTCTTCCAAAGGCCAGGAATTTTTAATTTTGATGTTTAATTTATTAGGGTTTTTTTTCTTTTACAAATCAAGGTTTTGGTGTCATATTTAAGAAATCTTTGAACAACACACACTGGGGCCTGTTGGCAGGATGAGGGGAGGGAAAGCATCAGGACAAATAGCTAATGAGTGTGGGGCTTAATACCCAGGTGACAGGTTGATAGGTGCAGCAAACCACCATGGCACACATTTATCTATGTAACAAACCTGCACATTCTGCACATGAATGCAGGAACTTAAAGTAAAATAAAATTTTATAAGAAAGAAAGAAATATTTGCCGAATTTAAGGTCACAAAGACTTTCCTCTGTTTTCTTCTGAAGGTATTATAGTTGTAGTTTTTACATTTTGAGTTAATTATTATATGTGATATAAGGTACAGTTTAAGGTTCCTTTTGTTTGTTTGTTTGTTTGTTTTGCATATAGACTTCCAGTTGGTCCTGTACAATTTGTTGGAAAAATTATCTTTTCTACACTGATTTTTCTTTGCACCTTTGTAAAAAATCAGTTGTTCATATATGTATGAGTTGTTTTCCAGACTCTTGACTCCATTGCATCATATTGATGTATTTGTCTGTCTTTGAGTTTATTCTTCTCTTTTGTATTTAACTGGTTTCTGCTTTGATTTTTATTTCCTTCTTTTTTTCTTTTTTTTTTTTTTAGTTTAACTTGCCCTTCTTTTTCTTGTTTCTTAAGTTACTTATGAAGTCATTTACTTGAAAAATTTTATTTGGTTTCAGTATTGGAGTATTTTCCAGATATTTTTTCTGTATTGATTTCTAATTTAATTGCATTACAGTCAGGGAATATTCATGTATGACTTGAATACAAGTAAGTTTATTAAGAGTTGTTTTATGGTACAGATTATGGTCTCTCTTAGTAAATGTTTTGTGTACACTTGAAAATAATGTGCATTTTGCTATTGTTGGATGAAGTGTTCTATAAATGTCAATTGTGTTGAGTTGGTTGATAGTATTATTCAACTCTTCCTTGTCCTTATGGTCTACTTGTTCTATCAGTTACTGAGAGAAGGGTATTTAATTCTTCAACTATTATTGTAACTTTTAGATTTATTCTTGTAATTGTACATATTTTGGTGTCATGTATTTTAGAGATGTGTTATTAGGCACATAAATACTTAGGATTGTTATGTTCTTTTGATGAATTGAGCCCTTTTTCATTAGGAAATAAACTTGTTTACTTTGGTTATATCCTTTTCACTTTAATCTGCTTTATCTAATATTAACATAGCCACTCCATTTTTCTTTTACTCCGTGTTAGCATGGTATGAGTTTTTTATCCTTTTAGTCTTAACCTCTTTTTTTCTTTATATTTAAAATGTGTTTCTGACAGATGACACATAGTTGGATCTTGCTTTTGTATTCAAACTGAAAATCTCTGACTTTTAATTGGAGTGTTTAGACCATTTACATTTTATCTGATGATTGATAGTAATATTATTAAACTAAATCAGTCACCTTGCTACTTGTTTTCTTTTTTCCATCGATTCTTGGTTTCTGCTTTATTCATTTTCTGTCTTCATTTGGATTAAGTGAGTACTTTTTATGATTTATTTTATGTCTTTTGTGAGCTTATTTATATAACTCTGATATTTCAGTGATGGCTTTAGAGTTTATAGTGTACACATTTAACTTAAGACAATCTATCTTCAAGTGATATTATATCATTTCATGTGTAGTATAAAAGCATGCATTAGCATACTTCCATTTCTCCCTTTTTGGCCTTTAAGCTATTGTGATTAGACATCTTACTTCTACATATGTTATAAACTCCATGCCATGTTGTAACTTTTAAAATTAATCATTAGTTTTTTTAAAAATTTAAATAGGTAATAAGAAAAAACTACATTTTTCTCCATGCACCATGAAGTTACAATTTCCAGTGTTCTTCATTCTTTTGTGTATATCCATATTTCCATCGATTCCTTTTACCTGAAACCTTTAATGTAGCACAGTCCCACTACTGATGAATAATTTCCGCTGTCATATGTTTTTGTTTCACCTTTAGTTTTGAAAAATTTATTTCCTTGATATAGAGTTTTAGCCTGAAAGTTATAGGGTTTTTTTCTTTAAATACCTTAAAGATGTTGCTCACTGTCTCCTTTCTTGTGTTTTTTTCTGAGGAGAAATCTGTCATCTTTATGTTTGTTCCTGTATATGTAATGATTGAAGTTAAGTTGCTATCAGCTTAAAATAGACAGTCACAAATATAAGGTTTTTATGTAAGCCTCATGGTATACAAACAAACAAAAACACCTATAGTACCTCTTACCACTTGCATTCAACAAAGTCCTGAAATTCTTAGCCAGGGCAATTAGGCAAGAAAAAGAAAAAAGAAGTGTCAAATAAGAAAAAAAAGTAGGCAGATTATATGATCTTAAAATTTGAAAACTCTAAAGATTACACACACACACACACACACACTGTTAGAACTAATAAATGAATTCAGTAAGGTTGCAGGATACAAAATCAACATACAAAAATTAGTTGCATTTCTGTTAACAACAAATCATCTGAAAAAATAATTAAGAAAACATCCCATTTGCAAGTATCAAAAGAATAAAATACTTAGAAATAAACTTAAGAAGCTTAAATAATTGTACACTGAAAACTATAACCATTGATGAAAAAATTAGCGAAGACACAAATAAAATACATCCCATGATCCTGAACTGGAAGACTTGATACTATTAAATGTCAATACAACCCAAAGCAATCTACAGATTTAGTATAATCTCGATCAAAATCCCAGTGGCATGTTTTACAGAAATAAAGGATTCATCCTAAAATTAATAAGAAACCACAAAAGATATCAAATATCCAAATCAATCTTGAGAAGAAAAACAAAGCTGAAGGCATCACACTTCCTGATTTCGAAATACATTACACAGTTATAGTAATTAAAACAGTATAGTGCTTGCCTAAAAATAAACATAGAGGCCAATGGAACAGAATAGAAAGCCCAGAAATAAATGTATGCATATATGATCAACTGACCTTTGACAAGGGTGCAAAGAGTACACAATGGGGAAAGGATGGTCTATTCAACAAATGATGTTGGGAAAACTGGATGTCCACATGCAAAAGAATGAAAACTGGACTTTTATCTACACCATACACAAAAATCAACTCAAAACAGGTTAAAGATATCAATATAAGAAACTGTAAAACTCTTAGAAGTAAACATAGGGGAAAAGCTTCATAACATTAAGTTTCACAATTATTTATTGGATGTGACACCAAAAACACAAACAACAAAAGCAAAATTAGATAGGTAGGACTACATCAAACAAAAAGCCACTGCATCACAAAGGAAATAATCAACAGAATGAAAATGTAGCCTACAAAAAGGAAAAAAAAATGGAAACCGTACATCTGATAAGAGATTAATATCTAAAATATATATGGAACTCCTATAACTCAATAGTAAAAACAAAAATAAAGAATAAATAACCTGATTTAAAAATAGGCAAAGAAGTTGAAAAGGCGTTTCTCCAAAAAAGACATACAAATGGCCAACAAGTATATGAAAAGATTCTTGACATCACTAGTTATCAGGGAAATGTAAGTCAATACCACAATAAGATATCTCCTCACACCTATTAGGATGACTGTTGTTAAAAAATAAATAAATAAATAAGTGTTGGTGAGGATGTAGGAAAATTGGAACACTTGTATATTACTGATGGGAAAGTAAAAAGTTGCAGTCTCTATGGAAAACAGTATGGAGGTTCCAGAAATAATTAAAAATAGAATTACCATATGACCCAGCAATTCTACTACACACACACACACACACACACACACACATATGCATATATATACACACATTAATTCCAATAATTTGGATATGTTAATATATATTCAAAAGAATTGAAGTCAATATCTCAAAGAGGTATATACACTCCCATGCTCACTGCATCATTATTTATAATAGCCAAGATATAGAAACAACTTAAATATTTATTGACAGATTAACAGATAAAGAAAAATATGATACCTACACAAGGAAATATTAATAAGCCTTAAAAAAGGAGGACGTCCGTATGGAACAACATGGATGAATCTGAATGACATTATGCTAAGTGAAATAAGCCAGTCACAGAAGGACAAATACTTCATGATTTCTCTTAAATGAGGTGTCTAAAACAGTCAGACTTGTAGATGCAGACAATGGGATGGTGGCTGCTGGGGACAAGGGAGAGAGAGAAACAGGGAATTGCTGTTCAGTGGGAATAAAATTTCATTTATGTAAGATGAATAAGTTCTAGAGATTATCACTACAACACTGGGCCTATAGTTGGCGATATTGTATTGTATTGTACACTTAAAATTTTAAGAGGATAGATCTCATGTCAAGTGTTCTTACCACAAAATATTAATCTGCACAATAACTCTAAAATAGAGGTAGTATAATTTTCCCTATTATCAAATGAAGAATATAAGACTTAGGGGGTTAAAAAACTTGTCTAAGTCCTCCAAGCCAGAAATTGGCAGAAACAAGATCCAAACCCAGGATTTGCAACTCCAGAAAACACAAATGATGAAATCATTGAATACTAGATTTGTCATTGTAAAAGTCATACACTATAATCTATATATACTGCTTGCCATTTTGTAGTTAATTACCATGTAATGTGTTAATTATTATTAGTTATGTCCATCATGATATTTGTCAGATTAACTGTATTACAAGTTTTTATTGAGACAGTGTGGACTTCATTCCTATATCATTAGTCTTCTTAGTCCGTTGTTCATAAAACTTGCTCAGCTATTCATGCAGTGTGATAATTTGCTTTTAAATAAAAATATGAAGAGAAATTTGATCCCAGTCATATTATCTCAGTGTATACTTTTAGAAAAGAGCTCTGAAGCACAGGTAGGGCTGCTATAGGTGAGCATAACTGTCCTTTCTACCTACTTTTTGTGACAGGAAATGGGGATTAAGGATACAGATTTAGAAGCTGAATAATAATTATAGTCTGATCTGATTTTTAGTATCAGACTAAAAATCAGTTATCAAAGTCCTGACATCTGTCCTGACTTGGATAGATGTTTAACCATCAAAAAATACTGCCCTTTGCCAATAATCCCAGCACTTTGGCAAGCCGAGGCAGGTGGATCACCTGAGGTCAGGAGTTCAAGAATAGCTTGGCCAACATGGCAAAATCCTGTCTCTACTAAAAATACAAAAATTAGCCGGGTGTGGTGGTGCATGCCTGTAATCCCAGCTACTCGGGAGGCTGAGGCAGGAGAATCGCTTGAACCCGGGAGGCAGAGGTTGCAGTGAGCTGAGATCACACCACTGCACTCCAACCTGTGTGACAGAGCGAGACTCCATCTCAATAATTAATTAATTAATTTAATTTTATAAAAATACCTTTTGCCCCTCTTTCTACCTAGTCCTGCTCTTTAAATGACTCCCTTAATATCTATATGTGGGGAAAACCAGCTGAAGTAGACCCACATTGAATCCTTTTTACCTCTGTCACTGGTCAAGACCAGCTATGTAATGTGTGGGGTCCAGCGTAAAATGAAAATGTGGAGCCTCTTATTCAAAAACTGTTAAGAACTTGAGAATGACAGCAGCAGAGCATTAAACCAAGAGTCATACCCTTCTAAAGCTTTCTTACTTTTAAACAAAAGTCCAATACATGCACAGTAAATAAAATTGGGAAAATTGAGATGAGAAAAATACAATCCATAGGTCCAATAAGTAAGAACAGGCACTATTAGTATATTGGTATATTTCTACATAGGTGTCTTTTTTATGGGTAATTTTTTTTAAACATAGTTATGATAGGATACACATTTTTCCTGCATTTTTACAGGTAGCATTATATCATACATCTTTCCCACATTATCATTTAATCTTAATAGCCAATGCTTTGAGAGGTTCCCTTCTCTTATAGATTTGGGAAAAAGTTTGAAAGAAATTATCACCTGCTTCATCAAGTTTATCTATTGCAATAAAGTGACCTTGTGGAGAGAAGAGGGAAAACCACACTGGGTTTTAGTCAGTCCTTCTAGTGACTGGCTGAGGCCCTGAACAAGCTTCTTAACTTTCTGAGTTCCATTTTTCTGCTCTATGATAGATAAGAATAAGAAAAGTAAATAGCAGTAACACAGTAATAATATGAATAGTAACAATACTAGCTGTCGATTGTTGATTCCCTGGCAAATCTGTAGGGTCAGAAGTGTCCGTTATTGTGCTAGGCATTTCCAAAAACAAACAAACAAACAAAAACGCATTACCTCAAGAATAGTCCACAAAATCTTTCAGAGGAAGAATAAGCTGGAAGAGGTAAACTAATAGTTTTCAATACCTGGTTTAAGTCTATAGTAGTTAAGACAGCATAGCATTGGTGCAGTGACAGACAAGCTGAACAGCAGAATAGCAAATAGAATACAAAAACAGACACAAAACAATTGTCACCTGATTTATGGTGAAGGCAGTTCTGCAGTATAGTAGGGAAATGATGGTCTTCAAAATATGCTGCTGGGACACTTGGTTAACTCTATGGGGAAAATGTACATTGACTCCTACTTGGCATCACATACAAAAACTAATCCCAGGTGCTATATGTCACATCCAAATATGAAAGGCAAATGACAAAGATTGTAAGGTAAAACATAGAAAAACATCTGTGTGACCTTGGAGTAAAGATTTCTTAAAAGTACACAAAAAGCATAAATTGTAAAAGAAAAAAGTTGATAAATTGGACTTCATTAAAATTTTGAAATTCTGTTCATGAAGAGACACCATTAAGAGAGTGAAAAGAAAGCCAGGCACAGTGGTTCACGCCTGTAATCCCAGCACTTTGGGATGCTGAGGTGGGTGGATCACCTGAGATCAGGAGTTCAAGACCAGCCCGACCAACATGGTGAAACCCCGTCTCTGCTAAAAATACAAAAAATTAGCTGGGCGTGGTGGCAGGTGCCTGTAATGCCAGCTACTCTGGAGGCTGAGGCAGGAGAGAATCGCTTGAACCTGGGAGGCAGCTGTTGCAGTGAGCTGAGATCATGCCATTGCATTCCCGCCTGGGCAACAAAAGCTAAACTCCATCTCAAAAAAAAAAAAAACAAAGAAAAACAGAGAGAGAGTGAAAACACAATCACATAAAGAGAAACTTTCATTGTAATACATGGTATTTAACAAAGTTCTCACATCTAGAGTATATAAACAACTCAGGAAAATTGAAAAGAAAAATACGGTTCTAATAGAAAAATGAGAAAAAATGTGGACAATTCACAAGAGAGAATATCCAAATTGTCACTAATCATTTGAAAAGTTGTTCAACTTAATTAGTCATTGAGAAAATGCAAATAAAAATATGGTAGTTCTCACCCATCAGACAGAATCAACCAAGTCTTAGTCAGAATATAGAGCAACCATGGCCCTCTTGCACTTCTGGGGGGTTTATAAAATAGGGCAACCACTTTGAAAAACTATTTGGCAGAATCTAATGAAGCAGAGCATATACACACTTTATGACTCAGCAATTCCTCTCCTAGGTATAACACTAGAACTGTGTACATACGTTCATCAAATAAACATTTACAGCAACCTATACATAGTAGGGGAAAAAAAAACTTAAAAACTATCCATGCCGGGCGCAGTGGCTCACGCTTGTAATCCCAGCACTTTGGGAGGCCGAGGTGGGCGAATCAAGAGGTCAGGAGATCGAGACCACGGTGAAGCCCCGTCTCTACTAAAAATACAAAAAATTAGCCGGGCGTGGTGGCGGGCGCCTGTAGTCCCAGCTACTCGGAGAGGCTGAGGCAGGAGAATGGCGTGAACCCAGGAGGCGGAGCTTGCAGTGAGCCGAGATCGCACCACTGCACTCCAGCCTGGGCGACAGAGCGAGACTCCGTCTCAAAAAAAAAAAAAAACAAAAAACTATCCAAATGTCAATCAGGAATAGAATGGATAAATAAGTTGTGGTATAGTCATACAATAGAATACTGTGTGGCAATAAGAATAAATTATCCACAACGCTATACAACCAAATGGATGAATCTCAAAAACATAATGTTGAGTGAAAAGATCCGGACACAGACAAGTATACAATGCATAATCTCATTTATATAAATTACCAGAAAATCAAAACAAGTTATGCTGTTAGAAATCGGGATAGTGGTGACCCTTGGTATAGGTGAGTGTTAACAGTGACTTGAGGCCGAGCGCAGTGGCTCATGCCTGTAATCCCAGCACTTTGGGAGGCTGAGGCAGGAGGATCACGAGGTCAAGAGATCAAGATCATCCTGGCTAACACGGTGAAACCCCGTCTCTACTAAAAATACAAAAAAAGAAAAAGAAAAAATAGCCGGGTGTGGTGGCAGGCGCCTGTAGTCCCAGCTACTTGGGAGGCTGAGGCAGGAGAATGGTGTGAACCCGGGAGGCGGAGCTTGCAGTGAGCCGAGATCGCACCACTGCACTCCAGCCTGGGCCACAGAGCGAGACTCCGTCTCAAAAAAAAAAAAAAAAAAAAAAGACTGACTTGAAAAGAGCATGAGATGGACTTGTGGGTGCTAGTAATGTTGGGATTCTTGACCTGGATACTATGATATGGGCATATTCCGTTTGAAATGCACTGATCTGTATGTATGTACCCTTATGTGCACTTTTCCATATATTAATGATACTTGTAAAAAAGTTAAAAATATACATTGCTTTGAATTTGTACCCAACTAGTTAAGTAATATCCCCATTTTAAAGATGAAAACAATTAACTTTCTGACTTTCTTTTTATTCTAATTTCTATTGGCCTTCTTATTCTATTAAAGTTTCCAAATTCCCGTATCCAAGGATAAGACACTTTAATACTTAAAACAATACTGCAACAAAGATCTTTCTTTTTCTTTCTTTCTTTCTTTCTTTCTTTCTTTCTTTCTTTCTTTCTTTCCTTTCTTTCTCTCTCTCTTTCTCTCTTTCGTTCTTTTTTGAGACGGAGTTTCCTGTTGCCCAGGCTGGTGTGAAATGGCATGACTTCGGCTCACTGCAACCTCCACCTCCTATGTTCAAGCAATTCTCCTGCCTCACCCTTCCAAGTAGCTGGGATTACAGGTGCCTGCCACCAAGCCTGGCTAATTCTTGTATTTTTAGTAGAGACAGAGTTTTACCATGTTGGCCAGGCTGATCTCTAACTCGTGACCTCAGGTGATCCACCCTCCTCAGCCTCCCAAAGTACTGGAATTACAGGCATGAGCCACTGTGCCAGGTCAACAAATATTTCTTAAACAGTGCAAAGGTTGTTATTTCTACTAATGTCTATTTATTTTCTATACATTTTATTCTGTAGGCGAGCAAAGGTCGGACTACAATCATGATAGCACACCGACTTTCTACTATTCGAAGTGCAGATTTGATTGTGACCATAAAGGATGGAATGGTGGCGGAAAAAGGAGCACATGCTGAACTAATGGCAAAACGAGGTCTATATTATTCACTTGTGATGTCACAGGTAATGCTTATGTGACATAATGCTATGTCAGCAGGGTTTATTTTTAATATTTCAGAGATCATACCACACTAGAAAACAAAAGTTGCACATTGTAATCTTAAACTTCAAAAAGCAACCAAGGTTTATAGTTCCTCAGTAAAGAAATTGAGTGTCTCAAAGCCTCAGTGCTGTGCTCAATAATATGATGAAAGTTGAAGAACTAATGGGTACCTGGTACCTAATATCTGCCAGGCACACTCCAAATAGGCTTCAAAATTTGTATGTGGCCAGGCAGGGTGGCTCACACCTGTAATCCCAGCAATTTGGGAGGTCGAGGCGGGCGGATCACGAGGTCAGGAGATGAGACCATCCTGGCCAACATGGTGAAACCTTGTCTCTCCAAAAAATACAAAAATTAGCTGGGTGTAGTGGTGTGTGCCTGCAATCCCAGCTACTCAGGAGGCTGAGGCAAGAGAATTGCTTGAACTAGGGAGTCGGAGGTTGCAGTGAGCCAAGATCGTGCCACTGCACTCCAGCCTGCCGACAGAGCGAGACTCCATTTCAAAAAAATGAACAAACAAACAAAAACTTGTATGTGGCAGATACTGTGATCTCTGGTTAGAACACAAAGAAATATAACATGCAGTCCTTACTTAAAGACTTAAAACTTAGCTACAGAGGCAAATTGCAAAATTGTGGATATAGATATTATTACTTGTAAAAAGAAAAAGCAAGATAGATGGGGAGAGACAGAGCTATATTACCCACAAAAGGTTTCATGGGAGAGGTCTTTAAGGTTGAAAGGTGGGATTTGGGGGTGAACATGAAGGATAAATTGAGGTAGGCAGAACAACAGTGTAGAGGTAAGAAGGAACCTGGGGTGTGACTGAAACAAAAAGGAGGTAGCTTTCCTGAAGTACTTATGAGTATTGAGGGTATAATGGAAAAGAGTTGGATAATGAGCATCAGATCATGGAAGTTCTTAGAAGCCAGGTAGAAGGGTTGAGACTTAATGTGTGTAGGAAGCACCTAAGACAATGCCTGGCACACAGTGGGCACTCAATAAACATTTGCTGAATGAAGGGATGCACACGTAAAACCTTACTGTGTGCATGCTACCACATCACCACAGATGGACCAGAAAGCTCATACTGGGCAATCAAGAGGGGGCATGATGATGCTGGAGGCACATGGCAAATTCCCCTTCTTTAGGATCCATAATTGCATGTGTCATGGATCCACCCTACTGGACTTCACATAACTTTCTCATTAGGGCACATTAATTTGAGTCATGGGAATTAGGCTCTAGCTCTCTTCTTTGTTCTAACCCAGCTTTCTTCTCTTGACCTGGAAGGCATCCTTTTTTCGAAGGGCTCTTCTACAGATAACTGATTTCAACCCTTTTTGGTCTTCTTCAACTTTCTGATAATATCTTTGATGTCAATATTATTATTTTATAAATTAGGAAATTTCGAAAGTTATGGGCCTGCATCTCCTCAAGTTTATAACTTCAAATTTCAAACCCTAACTTTCTCCATTGTGCTAAAATGAAATATTTCTGAACATACCCTAAGAAGCAATAATAGTAAAATAGGTTTGAAAATGTAGCTTTTTATTAATTGAAAAATTGTCTGATTCTGATTTTTTCATATTAGTTCATATTTTGTGTCTCAAAAATAAAAGTGAGGTGTTACTTGATAACCGAATTTTTATTCCACAGAAGACCTAATAATTTATGAGGTTTAATATTTTGAAACTAATATGAGTTTCAATAAAAGGAAATAACTGGTTGAATTAATCCTATTTTGAGATTTTTAAAAAACTATTAATACTAGTATAGTCAGACCTTTCTTTGGAGTAGTACATCTTTATGTTTTATTGTAATTAAACTAAAAATCCATTATAGGTCTTAAGTTAAATGCTTTCACAATGTATAAAAAGCAAAAGTGGTGTATTTGTGGGATGAATGTGTAAAAATTTTAAACACCTTATTTAAAATGGATTAGTATTCTCTGATTACCTAAAATGATGTCCAATCAGATATAACAACACCATTTTAAATATTAATACTAAGTATAATATTCTAAGCATTGTACAGTAAATGTAATATACATAATATCTACACAAACAAGTAACTCACTTTTGAAGATCTGCACATTCTTATTTGCCAATATTGACTGTGGTATCAAAATGCATCAATTTTGATAATTCATGATTATCACAAATATCACAGTTAATGCTGCTAAAATAATCCTGAGAAGCAGTATAGCAAAGTGGTTAAGATGATGAACTCTGTGGTCACTACAAGTTAACTCTACCACTTAATAGTTTTAGGTCCTTGAACAAGTTATTTAAATTCTCAGTGCCTCAATTTCCTAACCTCTAACAAGAGGGAAACAGTAATAATCTATTAATAAATTGTTGTGAGTATTAAACAGGCAAAATCATATAAAGTACTTAGAATTATTGTTAGTGTAATAAATTTTATTATGTTATTGACATTAACATTATTTGATCAAACTTTTAAGAAAATTTCAAACAATGGAGATTAATATTATAATTGTTTGCTTAGACTGTCCATGATTATATACATGTATATTGCTTTAGTGAGTTTCTATGTGAAAATGAAATATAAACAAGTAGAGATATACACATATCAAAACTTATTGTCATTATTTTGTCCAGCAACCTTCTCAGGAAAAGAAATTTTCTTTGACTTATTAAAGCACCTTCTCAGAAAATTTATTATGAAGAGAGGTCAAAGTTTTATTTTAAACTTGCCACAAAGCGAGAAACTCCTGGGGGCAGGGGAGAAAAACCAAACAAGGCAGGACATGACAGCTGGTTCCTGTAATCCCAGCTACTTGGAAGGCTGAGGCGGGAGGACTGCTTGAGCTGAGGAGTTTAACACTAGCTTGGGCAACACAGTGAGACCTACTCTATAAATAAGTAAATAAATAATAAAAACAAAAAATAAAAAATTTCAAAGCCATATAAAATATTTCTTTCATGTCAGAGACATTTACAGGAAAAAAGAGAAAATGATAGCAAAAAGGAATGCCTGATTAAAGATGTTTGGATAGTCCGGAGCTGGTTAAAGTTCATTGTCTCTTTAAATGACTGATTAACAGTTGTTAAGCTTGTCAAAGAATCACGGTGTCCCTGGAAAGTCTTCCATGTGCACATTCTCCTTGTGCATCTAAATCGACCTACATTTTCCATCTCTTCCCCTCGCTGGCCGGACCTGCTAGCAACTTAGCTGGGCTTCTCATTTCTCTTGTCCTTCTCCTCCCATCTCTTCCTGGGAAAGTTACAGATTTACTCATACCACATTCAAATGAACAGAGAATCTGTAGCTCCTTTATTTCACTAAAGTGGTCTCATGAGTAGCAAGAAAAAGAAAAACTAGACCTAGAGCGATTTGGTTTTGAACTTTGTTCTATCCTGTAATGTACTAATACACAGTTTCTTTAAGGTTAAAGATTTTTATTTTGAGGCACAGTCTTGCTCTGTCACCCAGGCTGGTGTGTAGTGGTGCAATCTCGGCTCACTGCAGCCTCCACCTCCCAAATTCAAGCCTCAGCCTCAGCCTCCTGAGTAGCTGGGATCACAGGCGCGCACCACCACACCCAACTAATTATTTGTATTTTTAGTAGAGACAAGGTGTTACCATGTTGGCCAGGCTGGTCTGAAACTCCTGGCCTGAAGTGATCCACACGTCTCCGTTTCCCAAAGTGCTGGCATTACAGGGGTGACAACTGCACCTGGCCTTTAATGTTAATTTGATTGCTTTGGAATTTCTTATTGTTGAGGAGTAGGCCCTGTTAGTTTTGTGTTTTGTTCACAGTTCAGAATGGGTAGCAGGGGCAGGCCTGGAAAGCATGATTGTCTCCCAAGGTCTCTCTCAGGCCCAGCCTCACATATAAGTACCCAACCAAATACTACAAGTTTATAAGCTCCAGAAATGGCTAGGAGGAAGGCATCAGAAACAGTATCTTCTGTCTCAAAAAGCTCCTCTTAATAAGATCACTCCTTGTTAGTGATATAATTGCTTGGATTAAGGCATTGTTTTCTGCAGGTGATTATACAGGTCTTTGGAAAAGAAAGGACAATGAGCTATTGTCAGTCACTAACATTTTAGTATGAGGTAGACTTATCAGCTCTCTATCAAGCCTGAAAGCTGTTCAGCAAGAACTACATTAGAATAAGCCACTTTCAATAGCAAAGGCGATAACAGCTTTAAAGAGATGCTTCATAAGTTTTCGTTGAATTTTTAAGGCATTCTTATAATGATAACCTGTATATTCTTCCTGTAAGGATATTAAAAAAGCTGATGAACAGATGGAGTCAATGACATATTCTACTGAAAGAAAGACCAACTCACTTCCTCTGTGCTCTGTGAATAGCATCAAATCAGACTTCACTGACAAGGCTGAGGAATCCACCCAATCTAAAGAGGTAGTGGCTCAGTGATCAACCAGTTTTTCCTGCATGTTTTCTAATTTTGATTTAATCCTTACAAAATTTAAAATTTATTTATAGTAAAATATTACTGTAGCACTAAGCTTACAAAACATGTCTTTCCCAAACTTCGCTCTAGCAGCAGTGTGACACTCTAGGTAAGGCTGTCTAATAAGGCTGCATTTATATCAGAGGTCCTTCTTTATTGGGTGAAAAAAAAAATCTCATGAGACTGTTGCATGATGTTTTTCCTATGAAGCAAACCATTTTTCCTTTTCTGCTAATTTTATTTTTTAAGTCCATTTAAATAAGCATGCAAAGAAAAATAATGGTATAGATGGTATACCATATGACAAACGTATGTTAAGAATATAGTACAAGAAAGTTTGTACTGAGACACTAGGCAAGAGTGGAGGAAACGCTGTGTTAAAACATCTAGTGATCGCTGCTGGACCTGCCTCAGCAATTGCTGAAAACACTATGGAAATCTGCCTCTAAGTCTAAAAATTCACCAGATTTATGAAGTGGATTTTCAAAACCTAAGAAAGACAAAAAACAGAAAATTCAAAAGGAATTTCCAGATTTCTGGACAAAATGATATAATTGGTTTACAATCTGATACAAGTACGTGCTCCACACACGGAAATGATAAAATATAAAATAAGAAAAAACAATAAAATGTATCTAGGCTCTAAAACAGGAGGAATATCTCTTCACACCAGAACTAGAGCAAAAGCACAAAGTGGTGAGCTGGACAATAGTCACAGACCTGCTCTGAAAAGGAGGCTGAAAAACCTGGTTAGCCAATGCCTGGAGCTAAAGCTTATAGAAATCTGTGAGCCTAGCCGGGCGCGGTGGCTCAAGCCTGTAATCCCAGCACTTTGGGAGGCTGAGGCGGGTGGATCACGAGGTCAGGAGATCGAGACCATCCTGGCTAACACGGTGAAACCCCGTCTCTACTAAAAACACAAAAAATTAGCCGGGCGTGTTGGCGGGCGCCTGTATTCCCAGCTACTCGGGAGGCTGAGGCAGGAGAATGGCGTGAACCCAGGAGGTGGAGGTTGCGGTGAGCCGAGATCGCGCCACTGCACTCCAGCCTGGGGGACAGAGAAAGACTCCATCTCAAAAAAAACAAAAAAAAAACAAAAAAAAAAAGAAATCTGTGAGCCTGGGGAGGCGGGAAACAGAGAAAGGGTCCTACAACCAAGAACCGAAATAAGCTAAGGAGTGGCTCAATGGCCATATTTTTATGGGACTCTTTCAGACTGTGGTAATCCAGTGAAAAATAAACAAGGAAGTGAAGAGATTGTAATAATTAATAATGAGCTGGGGACAGTGACATGTCTATAATAATAGCTACAAGAGAGGTTAAGGTAGGAGGATCGCTTGAGCTTAGGAGTTCAAGGCTGCAGTGAGCTATGATCATGCCACTGTACCCCAGCCTGAGTGACAGAGCAAGAATCCATCTCTGAAATAAAAAAATATAAAATAAATAGGCCGGGTGAGTGGTTCATGCCTATAATCCCAGCACTTTGGGAGGCTGAGGCGGGCAGATCACTTGAGGTCAGGAGTTTGACACCAGCCTGACCAACAGGATGAAACCCTGTTCTACTAAAAATATAAAAAATTAGCTGGGCGTGATGGCATATGCCTGTAATCCCAGCTCCTCGGGAGGCTGAGGCAGGAGAATTGCTTGAATCTGGGAGGCAGAGGTTGCAGTGAGCCAAGATCACGCAACTGCACTCCAGCCTGGGTGACAGAGTGAGACCCTGTCTCAAAAAACAAACCAAAAAACAAAATAAAATAAAATAAACACAGATCAATAATGAAAAGAAAAAGAAATGGAGCAGTATTTCAGAACAGAGTTAATGGGAGTTCTATTAGTCTGGGTCCAGTCAGGAGATAGAAAGCACACAATGAAAGAGAAAGTTTAGTATAATGAATCATTAAGAGGGGATTGTAGTATAGGGAGTTGGGTAGCGAAAGTTAAGACATCTCTACCATCTCACACCATTTAGAATGGCGATCATTAAAAAGTCAGGAAACAACAGGTGCCAGAGAGGATGTGGAGAAATAGGAACACTTTTACACTGTTGGTGGGACTGTAAACTAGTTCAACTGTTGTGGAAGACAGTGTGGTGATTCCTCAAGGATCTAGAACTAGAAATACCATTTGACCCAGCCATCCCATTACTAGGTATATACCCAAAGGATTATAAATCATGCTGCTATAAAGACACATGCACACGTATGTTTATTGCAGCACTATTCACAATAGCAAAGACTTGGAACCAACCCAAATGCCCATCAATGATAGACTGGATTAAGAAAATGTGGCACATATACACCATGGAATACTATACAGCCATAAAAAAGGATGAGTTCATGTCCTTTGCAGGGACATGGAGGAAGCTGGAAACCATCATTCTCAGCAAACTAACCCAAGGACAGAAAACCAAACACCGCATGTTCACACTCATAGGTGGGAACTGAACAACGAGAACACTTGGACACAGGAAGGGGAACATCACACACCAGGGCCTGTGGTGGGGTGGGGGGAGGGGGAAGGGATAGCATTAGGAGATATACCTAATGTAAATGACGAGTTAATGGGTGCAGCACACCAACATGGCACATGTATACATATGTAACAAACCTGCACGTTGTGCACATGTACCCTAGAACTTAAAGTATAATAATAAAATAATAATAATAATAATAATAAAAGAAAGTTAAGACACCTCTAAAGAATACAGAAGTAGCAGATAAAAGTAGCACCCCACTACCCCTGGAGTGAAATACAGCACCCATCGATGATCCCTTTCTTCTCTCCCAGCAAGGCAGAGAGGCAGACCTCAATGGAAAGGGAACAGCTGTGGCTCACTGGATGGCAGAGAAGTTGCTGTGGTACCTTGCTGGTGGGGCTTGCTGGAAATCTGCCCTCAAGGGTGGCAAGGGCGGCCTTCCACAGGATGGTGCTGAGCTTCAGAACCTGACAGGTGCAGGGGAAACTACTGGCCACTGGGCACTATTGGAACAAGAAGCTAGCCAAGATTGTCATCTGCAGGAGTCTAGGGCAGTTCTGCATGTGGGAGGGTGCAGGCATTAGTGACCTGGCTGAGACAGGACTGTGCTCATAGTTATACCTCCATAACCTAAGCCAAGAGCTAGAGAAAGCACCCAGTGGCCACACAGAAGAGAAAGCTGCACTCTGCAGGCACCTGCCTCTGAAAAACTATGCAGGCAGAACAGAGGAGAAAAAACTCATCCTGCATGAGCTTTTCCAGGGAGCACCAGAAAGATCAGGAAGAAAAACCTCCTCCTGCAATGTCTTTGCTGCACCCTCTACTGACAGGGCTTAACCTCTTGCCCACTGATAAAGGAGAAATATTTATTAGGCAAAAAAGTGAATTTGAACCAGAGAGGCAATAAGTCAAAAACCAGGACAGGGGTGGTAATATTTCAGACAGGGGCACAGCAAGCATGAGGGCCTGGATTTGGGGGTCACAATGACTAAGGACAGGGGTAGGCAGAAAGGCATGTGGGACACTGAGGGACTGGATCATGCAGGGCCTCTTAGGCCATCATGACAAGTTTGGATTCTATTCTTCCTCTAACAAAAAACCTTCAGGAGTTTTTAACCAGTGGTTCATGACCTATAGGGGATTTCCGAATAGATTTCAGAGCCCATTAACCTGAATGAATAAAAAATCACAACTTTCCCCCCATTAACCCTTGATAGAAATGTAACATTTACTTTGTGAATCTAAGCAACAAACTACAATAGTATTACCAGTATCTGTGACGTCACGAATGAATACCACAGAAATTTTAATATAACATTACACTTATAGATAATTTAAAATATATTTACACTCATCATTATTATATCTTATGTTATGTTCTAATAATGAAGCACATTCATAACCGTATCACAACTTTGGGTTACTTGTTAAATATTTTGAATACAATGTTTCAATGGAATTGGCTTTCTTGGAGTCCTATGTATCATTTAGTACATTTAAACATTTCTTCAGGGAAGGAATCCACAGACTTCACCAGTCTTCCAAAGGAGTCCACGAAATAAAACAGGTGAAGCCCTGTTGCATTAGAGGGTCTTATTCAGAAGGGCACACGGTCTGATTTACTCCATGTGGCTACAATTTGGAGAACAGTGTGTGGGGGCCAGAGTACGACGAGGGAAAGCAGAACGGAGAGGAGGTGATGGCGGCTGAATAATGAACTTGACTGGTCTCACTAAAGCTGTCAGCGGAGAAATAAAATACAGACGGATAAAAGAGTAGGACAGGGGAATGAGACTCAGGACCCTGCGCCATTTAGATTCGGATAGAAAAAGTCACTAGTGAAGGGATCCTAACAAATGGCTGGCAAAATAAGAGGAAACCCAGGCGAGTGTTGTATCATAGACACCAAAAAAGGAACGTGGTACAGAAAAAGGAAGAGATCATTTGTGTTAATTGCCGTGAAAAATCACATAAAATTAGAGATTTTCACTTTCAACCAAGATAGATTAACAGGGACTAGATTTACTTTCCTGCTTGATACAACTAAGAAACTGAACAAATTTGTTTGAGTTCATTGTAGATTCTGGATATTAGCCCTTTGTCTGATGAGTAGGTTGCAAAAATTTTCTCCCATTCTGTAGGTTGCCTGTTCACTCTGATGGTAGTTTCTTTTGCTGTGCAGAAGCTCTTTAGTTTAATGAGATCCCATTTGTCGATTTTGGCTTTTGTTGCCATTGCTTTTGGTGTTTTAGACATGAAGTCCTTGCCCACGCCTATGGCCTGAATGGTATTGCCTAGGTTTTCTTGTAGGATTTTAATGGTTTTAGGTCTAACATTTAAGTCTTTAATCCATCTTGAATTAATTTTTGTATAAGGTGTAAGGAAGGGATCCAGTTGCAGCTTTCTACATATGGCTAGCCAGTTTTCCCAGCACCATTTATTAAATAGGGAATCCTTTCCCCATTGCTTGTTTTTGTCAGGTTTGTCAAAGATCAGATAGTTGTAGATATGCGGCATCATTTCTGAGGGCTCTGTTCTGTTCCATTGATCTATGTCTCTGTTGTGGTACCAGTACCATGCTGTTTTGGTTACTGTAGCCTTGTAGTATAGTTTGAAGTCAGGTAGCATGATGCCTCCAGCTTTGTTCTTTTGGCTTAGGATTGACTTGGCGATGCGGGCTCTTTTTTGGTTCCATATGAACTTTAAAGTAGTTTTTTCCAATTCTGTGAAGAAAGTCATTGGTAGCTTGATGGGGATGGCATTGAATCTATAAATAAATTACTTTGGGCAGTATGGCCATTTTCACGATATTGATTCTTCCAACCCATGAGCATGGAATGTTCTTCCATTTGTTTGTATCCTCTTTGATTTCATTGAGCAGTGGTTTGTAGTTCTCCTTGAAGAGGTCCTTCACATCCCTTGTAAGTTGGATTCCTAGGTATTTTATTCTCTTTGAAGCAATTGTGAATGGGAGTTCACTCATGATTTGGCTCTCTGTTTGTCTGTGATTGGTGTACAAGAATGCTTGTGATTTTTGTACATTGATTTTGTATCCTGAGACTTTGCTGAAGTTGCTAATCAGCTTAAGGAGATTTTGGGCTGAGACCATGGGATTTTCTAGATATACAATCATGTCATCTGCAAACAGGGACAGTTTGACTTCCTCTTTTCCTAATTGAATACCCTTTATTTCCTTCTCCTGCCTGCAACTCAAACAAATTTACAAGAAAAAAACAAACAACCCCATCAAAAAGTGGGCAAAGGACATGAACACACACTTCTCAAAAGAAGACATTTATGCAGCCAAAAAACACATGAAGAAATGCTCATCATCACTGGCCATCAGAGAAATGCAAATCAAAACCACAGTGAGATATCATCTCACACCAGTTAGAATGGCCATCATTAAAAAATCAGGAAACAACAGGTGCTGGAGAGGATGTGGAGAAATAGGAACACTTTTACACTGTTGGTGGGACTGTAAACTAGTTCAACCATTGTGGAAGTCAGTGTGGTGATTCCTCAGTGATCTAGAACTAGAAATACCATTTGACCCAGCCATCCCATTATTGGGTATATACCCAAAGGAGTATAAATCATACTGCTATAAAGACACATGCACACGTATGTTTATTGCGGCACTATTCACAATAGCAAAGACTTGGAACCAACCCAAATGTCCAACAACAATAGACTGGATTAAGAAAATGTGGCACATATACACCATGGAATACTATGCAGCCATAAAAAATGATGAGTTCGTGTCCTTTGTAGGGACATGGATGAAACTGGAAAACATCATTCTCAGTAAACTATCGCAAGGACGAAAAACCAAACACCGCATGTTCTCACTCATAGGTGGGAATTGAACAATGAGAACTCATGGACACAGGAAGGGGAACATCACATTCCGGGGACTGTTGTGGGGTGGGGGGGGGGGGGGGGG
>NW_026652276.1:148366395-148407101 GCF_009828535.3 Hylobates moloch | reverse complement strand
ATTTCATTGAGCAGTGGTTTGTAGTTCTCCTTGAAGAGGTCCTTCACATCCCTTGTAAGTTGGATTCCTAGGTATTTTATTCTCTTTGAAGCAATTGTGAATGGGAGTTCACTCATGATTTGGCTCTCTGTTTGTCTGTGATTGGTGTACAAGAATGCTTGTGATTTTTGTACATTGATTTTGTATCCTGAGACTTTGCTGAAGTTGCTAATCAGCTTAAGGAGATTTTGGGCTGAGACCATGGGATTTTCTAGATATACAATCATGTCATCTGCAAACAGGGACAGTTTGACTTCCTCTTTTCCTAATTGAATACCCTTTATTTCCTTCTCCTGCCTGCAACTCAAACAAATTTACAAGAAAAAAACAAACAACCCCATCAAAAAGTGGGCAAAGGACATGAACACACACTTCTCAAAAGAAGACATTTATGCAGCCAAAAAACACATGAAGAAATGCTCATCATCACTGGCCATCAGAGAAATGCAAATCAAAACCACAGTGAGATATCATCTCACACCAGTTAGAATGGCCATCATTAAAAAATCAGGAAACAACAGGTGCTGGAGAGGATGTGGAGAAATAGGAACACTTTTACACTGTTGGTGGGACTGTAAACTAGTTCAACCATTGTGGAAGTCAGTGTGGTGATTCCTCAGTGATCTAGAACTAGAAATACCATTTGACCCAGCCATCCCATTATTGGGTATATACCCAAAGGAGTATAAATCATACTGCTATAAAGACACATGCACACGTATGTTTATTGCGGCACTATTCACAATAGCAAAGACTTGGAACCAACCCAAATGTCCAACAACAATAGACTGGATTAAGAAAATGTGGCACATATACACCATGGAATACTATGCAGCCATAAAAAATGATGAGTTCGTGTCCTTTGTAGGGACATGGATGAAACTGGAAAACATCATTCTCAGTAAACTATCGCAAGGACGAAAAACCAAACACCGCATGTTCTCACTCATAGGTGGGAATTGAACAATGAGAACTCATGGACACAGGAAGGGGAACATCACATTCCGGGGACTGTTGTGGGGTGGGGGGGGGGGGGGGGGATAGCATTAGGAGATATACCTAATGCTAAATGACGAGTTAATGGGTGCAGGAAATCAACATGGCACATGGATACATATGTAACAAACCTGCACATTGTGCACATGTACCCTAAAACCTAAAGTATAATTAAAAAAAAAAAAAAAAGAAGTTGTATAGCAATTGCTTTTTAATAAAATTGATGTATACTTTGAAAAAAAAAAAAAAAGAAACTGAACAAAATATGTGAAATAATGGCTTCTGACATTGGACATCATGCAAAATAGGATAGTGATCTCTGTGGAGGGAGAAATAAATGAGATGAACCTTGTCACTGACCCAGTTTAAGGTCCGAGTAGTTTTCAGGCCTCGGAGCTGAGAGGGAAAACACAGACAAAACCCAGTGGACTCTTTTTTTTTTTTTTTTGAGACGGAGTTTCACTCTTGTTGCTCAGGCTAGAGTGCAATGGCGTAATCTCGGCTCACTGCAACCTCCCCTCCTGAAACTCAGTGGACTTTGAGTTGAGGAGACAGAGCTAAGAGTTGAAGGAGGCCAAAGTAGCCAGAGGTTTCAGAGCAAAGAACCGGAGAGGAGAGAACTTCTCAGAAAGAGAGAAGCCCAGAGATCTGCAGAGGTTCTCCTTTGAGTCTTGATCCAACTACTGATCAGTGTATTTATTAAGGAAACTACCAGAGGCAGGGTATATATCTACCAGAAAAGATTAAAAGGAGCAATTCTTAAAACTCACACAGGGCCAAGAAAAGTTCTTATTAAACTAACTGGAGTAGAAAATCTTTAAATTCATGAGGCACTGGGTAAAGTGTTAAGAAAGATATTGCCTCAGAGGGGAAAATAATTAGTCCTAGACTAAACTCTGCACTAAACCTAACTAACAAATCCTAATAGCAAGCCTCAAAAGGATTAAACTGTTTCCAAGTAATTTAAATGTGTTCCAGAACAAGGCTCAATAACACATACGAGAACTCAGAAATACCTAGTCCCCAAAAGTTTAAAATTTACAATGTCTGGCACCCATTCAAAAATCACCAGGCAAGCAAAAAAGCAGAAAAAAAATGTACCCAAAATGAAGAGAAAAATCAATCAATAATAGAAATAGACCCAGAAATGGCACACTTAGTAGAGTTAGTAGAGACATTAAGCATTTATTATATCTGTATTCTGTATGTAAATATGTCCCCAAAGGAAGTCCAAATCATTGAAGAAATGATGCTTTAAAAATTTGCGAATTTGATGAAAACTTAAAATCCACAGATTCAAGAAGCTCAATAAATTCTAAGCATAAGAAACATAAGAAATCCTGCACCTAGGTATATCATAATCAAACTGCTTAAAACCAGTGTTAAGGAGAAAACTACTAAAGCATCCAGAGACATTGACACAATATAGATGAGGAAAAAGACAAGAAAGCTACAATCTCCTCATTAGAAACAATGCAAACAAGAAGATATTGGAGCAATATTTTTAAAGCACTGAAAGAAAAAAAAACACCTCAAATCAGAATGCTATTTACAGAAAAATGCCTAATAAAAATGAAGGCAAAATTCAGACATTTTCAGAAATTAAAGGTTAAAATAATTAACTACCAGCACACCTACACTACAAGAAATATTAAAGGAAGTCCTTTGGGCAGAAGGAAAGTGATACTAGATGGAGATCTGAATATACACGAAGGAATGAAGAGTATCAGTAATAGTAAATATACAAGTTACTATAAAAGAATGGTTTGTATATTTACATTTTTGATATGTTTAAAAGCATATTTATTTTTCAAAGAAAAAAGAACATTATATTATGGGTTTTTTTTAACACAAGTATTAGTAAAATGTTTGAAAACAATAGCCAAAACACTGGGAAAAAGAAACTAAAGTATGATATTTTAAGGTTCCTAAGTGGTATATAACATTGTCTGAAGGTAGATTGTGATGTTAAGGACAGCCAAAGTAATGTTCTTAGAGCAAACAACATTACTAGGGATAAAGAAGTTTCTTTCAAAATTAAAAAGGAATCAGTTTATCCAGAACTGCAAATAGACAAATCTCCATTTGTATTCAGAGATTTCAACACCCTTCTACTAAATCTTAGTAGAACAAGTAAATAGAAATTCAGCAGAAATATAGATGACTTTAATAGTACTATCAACAAATTTGACCTAATAAACATTTGTAGAAGACTTCACATATTAACAACAGAATATGTCTTCTTTTCAAATGCACTTGAAACATTTACCAAAATAGACCATATTCTGGACTATAACACAAGTCTCAATAAGCTTTTAAAAATTCGGTCGGGCGCAGTGGCCCACGCCTGTAATCCCAGCACTTTGGGAGGCCGAGGCGGGCGGATCACGAGGTCAGGAGATCGAGATCATCCTGGTTAACACGGTGAAACCCCGTCTCTACTAAAAATACAAAAAATTAGCCGGGCGCAGTGGCGGGCGCCTGTAGTCCCAGCTACTTGGGGGGCTGAGGCAGGAGAATGGCGTGAACCCAGGAGGCAGAGCTTGCAGTGAGCCGAGATTGCGCCACTGCACTCTGGGCTGGGAGAAAGAGCGAGACCCCGTCTCAAAAAAAAAAAAAAAAAAAAAAAAAAATTCACGTAATACCAGCCTGGGTAACATAGGGAGACCCTGTATCTACGAAAAAAAATAATAATAATTAACCAGGGATAGTGGCATGTACCCGTAGTCCCAGCTACTGGGAGGCTGATGTAGGAGGATTGCTTGAACCCAAGACTTTGAGGCTGCAGTGAGCTATGATTGCATTACCGTACCGCATGTTGGGTAACAGAACAAGATCCTGTCTCAAAAAAAAAAAAATCAAGAAATGCAAAGTATATTACCTGACCAATATGGAATTAAGTCAGAAGTCAATAACAGAAAGTGGTCTGGGAAACCTTGAAATATTTATAAACTACATAACTCACTTCTAAATAATGCACAAATCAAAGGAAAAATCAAAAGAGAAACTCAAAAGTGTTTTGAACTGAACAAAAATGAACACTGAACATATCAAAATATATAGGAGGCTTAAAGTGATACTGAGAAAGAAACTTGTACCACTGAACACCTACACTATCTAAAAATCTCAAATTAATATGCTAAGTTTCCACCTTAAGATACCAGAAGGAAGAAAATAACAAAGAAAAATCAATCAAATCCAAAGTTGGTTCTCTGGGAACATCAATATTGAACTCACTGAGCAAGAACAAAAAGAAGATAGAAACTGCCAACATCAAGAATGAAAGAGCTGACATCACTACAGATTCTACATATATTAAAAGACTAATAAAATAATCTTATTAAAACATTTATGCAAACAAATCCTACAACTCAGATGAAATGAGCAAATTCCCTAAAGTTTACAAACTACCAAAGCCCACTCAAGAATAAATTGATAGTTTGAATATTCTTACATTTATTTTAAAAAATTGAATCTGTGGTTAAATTATTTTTTCCCTAAAAAAAAAAAAAAAAAAACTTTCAGCCATATGGCTTTACTGATGAATTCTATTTAAAAAAAGTGATAAGGAAGAAGTTCTTGTTCTATGAGACCAACATCATTACTCTGATATCAAAATTAGACAATGAGATTATAAAAAAAATTATAGACAAATATCAGCCATGAATATAGATGAAAGAATTCTTAACAAAATGTAACAAATCTAATCCAACCATATAGAAAAAGAATAATATATATCATCACCAAGTAGGATTGTTCTAAAAAGTGAAAAGTTGGTTTAACATTCAGAAATTAATGTAATTCTCCTAATTAAAAAAATTAAAAAGAAAAAACCAATGATCTCAATCAATGCAGAAAACCCATTTGATAAAATACCCCATCCATTTCTGATAACTCTCAGCAAGCAACGAATTAAAAGAAATTCCTTCAACTTGATAAAAGGCAGCTACAAAAAACAACAGCTAACATCATACTAAATGGTGAAAGACTAAGATCAAGAACAAGGCAAGGGCATGCACTACATCTATTGAACATTGTACTGGAAGTTCTGGCCTGTTCAATAAGGCAAGAAAATAAAAGCATCCAGGTAGGAAAGGAACATGTAGGAGTGTCTTTATTCACAGATGGCATGATTACTTATGCCAACAATCTTATGGAATCTACACATACACACACACACACACACACACACACGTACCAAAACTAATAAAGTTTAGCAAGGTTGTAGAATACATGACAATATACTAAAATCAATCCCAATTCTATATACTACAAATGGAAAGTGGGAAATTAAAATTAAAAAATAATTTTATGTACAATAGTACCAAAATATTAAATTATAGGGAATAAATGTGATAAGAGATTATAAAACCCACACACTGCAATCTATAAAATATCACAGAGAAAAATTACTGAAAAAAATAGACTAAATAAATTAAAAGATATTTTCAATGTGAGTGAATAAGAAAATTCAGTATAGTTAAGATGTTCTTTCTCCTCAAACTGAATTCACATGGAAATGTAGAAAGCCAAAATAGTCAAAATAATTTTTTTTAAAAAAGAACAAAGTTGGAAGAGGGACACTACCTGATTTCAATTCTGTTTCAACTACTATATAAAGCTAATTACTAATTCTCATTTCAATTACCTATAGAATTATAGTAATCAAAACATTTCATTGGCATACAAATAGACAAATAGATCAATGGAACAGAAAAAAGAGCTGAGAAGTAGTCCCACACATAAATGGTCAATTGCTTTTCAACACAAGTGCAAAGGCAACTCAATTAACAATGTTTTTTTTTTTTTTCAAAAAATGATTCTGGATCAATTATATATCTATAAACAAAATAATCATCCACAACCCATACCTCAAACCACAGATGAAAATTAACTCAAAATGGATTAAAGCCCTTACTGTAAAACCTAAAATAATAAAACTTCTATAACAAAATGCAATAAAAAAATCTTCATGATTTTGTGTTAAGCAAAGATTTCCTAAATATAACAACAAATGCATAATTTATAAATGGAAAAAAATTGATAAGTCAGACATTACCAAAATCAAGAACTTCATTATTTATAAAACACTTTAAAGAAAATGAAAAGGATAGACCATAAACTAAGGGAAAATATTTGTAAATCACATATCTGATCAGGACTTGTATCCAAATAATACAAAGAATTCCCAAAGCACAATAATAAAAATACAAATAACCCAATTAAATGTCGGCAAAAGATCTGAATAGGCATTTTACCTGAGCAGATTGGAAATAAGCACACAAAAAGATGCCCAACGTGGTTAGTCATTTCAGAAATGCAAAAGAAAATCACAATGAGAAATCGCTATACACCTGTTAGAATGGTTAAATCTAAAAAGACTGTGCCAAATATTGGTGATGGTGGGGCGCAACTGGAGCTTATTTAGCTGGTTGGAGTATAAAATGCTAAAGCTACTTTGGAAAATAATTTGTCAGTTTCTTAGAAAGTGAAACATTCACCTACTAAATGATCCAGCCATTTCATTTCTAGATATTTGCTCAAAAGAAATGAAAGTATATGTCCACACAAAGCCTTGTATATGAATGTCCATAGCAGTTTTATGTGGAATAGTCTAAAAGTGGGAACCACTCAAATTTGTATCAACAGGTGGATGGATAATAATTTGTGAGATAGCTATACAATGAAATGCTATGCAGCAATAAAAAGAAATGATATGCTGATTTATGGAGCAGCATGGATAAATGGCAAAACAAGTATGTTGAGCAAAAGAAGCTATCTGAAAAGGAGTAGATAATGTATGATTTCATTTATATAATGTTCTAAAAATGCAAACTAATCTATAGTGACTGAAAGCATATCAGTAGTTGCAGGAGGAAGGGAGGAAGATGGCAACTAAGAAGCGTGGAGAGAGGGATGATAAAAAGCAGGAGAAAACTTCTGGGGGTACTGGATATGTTTATTATCTTGACTTTTTTGATGTTTTCATGCGTGTGTAGTAGTGTTCAAATTTATCAAATTATACATTTCAAATATGTGCACTTTGTTATATGAAAACTATAACTCAAGAAAGCTCTAAACTGCATCAAATGAAATTTAAAATATTTTAGATATCACTTTTTAACTTTTTAACACTCATGTCATATCTCTTTATGTCTATAATTTTATGTTTTTGTATCAGATTATTTTAACACATGTATAACGTCATATTTAAGTAACACAGCCTATTTTATGATTTTACTGAAATTTTTGTTTTGTTTTTATCTTATTTACTTCTTTTCTATCTTGACGACACTATTTAAATGATACCATTTTAAATCTTTTATTGTGGATTTTCCCAGAGGCAAAAGAACATCTTTAAATTACCTATGTAATGTAGATCATTCTATAGGAGGAAGATAGCCCTCCTAATTTCCTGGCTCTATAATTTACTAGTGTCCTGGGACATGCTAAACCTTAATTTCCTTACCAAATAAGGTAATTTTGTAAAGCACTTGGCTCCATGCTCAGTGCCTGATCGAGAGTTAGTGTGCAACTTTTTAAATTTTTGTATATTCTTTTGAACAGTGACCTAACTGAAATGTTGTGCCCTTTTTGATGATGAGCTTTAGAAAACTTCAGCAGGAAAGATGATGGATACAATCAAATTATTAAGTAACCCAACATAAATGTGGGTTAGCCAGCCTGAAAATGGACTTAAAAGGCATCAGAATTTCAAAGTTCTGTTGTCCAAACAACAGTCCGCATTATAGTAGCCAGACTGAGAATAGAACAAGAATTATAATCTATTTTATAGTCTTTCTTGAGGAATTCTCTGGTTATTAGGTCCATAAATGTCATTATTTTAAGAGTGAATGCCATGAGGCAGTTTTAATGAATGAAATACCAAAGAATTCACTGCCTACTTTCCTACTCAGAATAATTACTCACCACAAAGCTGTTCAGAAGAATTTTTAAGATTCTGAAATACACTACTTATTGCAGACAAGAGCAAAGAGAGATCCTTATCGTATTATTTATCCTCTGACCACTGTGACCACTACCTCCGCTTGTCACCTTCCACGTATCCTAGGAAGGGCTTGCAGACCCAGAATGACTACATGCATTGTGCTTTCTCTGTATAAAACTTGAAATTTTGTGTAATATAATCCTTCCTCTGTAATAACATCAGAAACAGCAATGACTGCTAGCATTTATTGGGTGCTTATTGTTTGCAAATACGGTGAGTCACAAATGTACTGAATAAAGCTTAATTGTATACACAATCCTACAAGATAGGAACTGATACCATTCCCCTTGGAAAAATGAGGAGACAGGCTTGGTGAGTTTAAATAATGTACTGAGATATTGCAATATTTTGCTTGTAGATAAGAACTCCAAAACAAGCCAAGGTATTAGGAAAATGTTTTTGTAAATACATCATGAAACTTTCCAGGTTTCAAGTTTGAGATCGTAATGAAACTTTTACCTTCTGCGTTTTCTTTTCTTAGCTTCTGCCTAGATTTTTTTCTTATCCTGTAGTACAATATTCCATCCAGTTTAACAAGAGTAAAGAAAAACACACCTGTCATTTCTTTTTTGACCTTTAACAATTACATATGAGTTAATTGTACTTTTTAAATGATAGCAACTGAGTAAAATGCCAAAAAGTGATATTGCACAGTCACTTGTGGCAAAGCTTCTTTTATTTTATGCTTTAGAGTCATCATTAATAATACGTGCAGTGAATTTTTAAGAAAAATATTTTCTACCATGTTGTCTGTTATATTTGATGTTATACATTATAATTCTGTTTATGATGGGCTAACTTCCCTGGATTCTATTATGCACACAAACTGGCATTTTTAACCAACATATTTTATTTTTAGATAAGTCTTCCTGAAGTCTCTCTATTAAAAATTTTAAAGTTAAACAAGCCTGAATGGCCTTTTGTGGTTCTGGGGACATTGGCTTCTGTTCTAAATGGAACTGTTCATCCAGTATTTTCCATCATCTTCGCAAAAATTATAACCGTAAGTAGAACAAATTTGCTAATACTTTCAGCAATTTAAAGAAAGTATAACCTGAGAGAACAAGCTTGTATCAGTCTTATCCACAAGGGGAAAACTGGGACTTTTAGTGGGCCGCCCCTAGTGTGGGGTCCATGATAGGAAGGTTAATTAATGTTCCTAGGAGATAAGCCAGCATCTCTTGTAAAGTGTGTGGCTGCGCCTTGTTGACTGGGCCATCAGTGAAGAAATTGCTTTGTTTTCTAATTTTGACTCCAGTGCTGGATCAGCATTCCAAAACATGAAGAAATAAAATAGGCAAATACAACTACTTTCCTTTCAACTAGTGGGTATAGTTGCAATTTCTTTTCTTACCAGCCAGCTCAGGGAGAAGAAATAACAAGAGTTTGGGATTTCGCTAAAGGACTCAGGGCAATTGGTGGGTTTAAGGATCTTACAAGATCCACGCTTACTCTTCAGTGTTAACTGAAGTTCTAGCCTGGAACTTCAGTCTCCCTAATTTGCACAGCTATACTTTATCAATATAAATGCCTGTGCATGTATGTTACTAATTTTTAAGAACAATTCTGGGAGCACATTAAAAAGCCTCACCTTGCAGGTACTACTTAACTAGAAGAATACTAAGAAACTTGAGTGATCAAAAATTATTCAGAATAATAATTCAAACAAACTGGTGGTTTCTTGGGAAATATACTGTGATAATAATGGCAGATAGATGACTCATTTTTCAGATCTCATATTTACATAGTTTAAAGACTTAAAAGCAAGTTATTTTTTATCATAGATAATGTATGCAGATGATAGCATCATGGTGCACTTTTTTCCACAGAAATGTGTGTATAGTTTTATTTTTATGTTGAAATTTATTTTAAGCTGGGCGCAATGGCTCATGCCTGTAATTCCAGCACTTTGGGAGGCTGAGGCAGCCGGATCACTTGAGGTCAAGAGTTTGAGACCAGCCTGCCCAATATAGTGAAACCCCATCTCAACTAAAAATATAAAAATTAGCCGGGTGTGGTGGTGTGGGCCTGTAATCCCAGCTACTCGGGAGGCTGAGGCATGAGAATCACTTGAACCTGGGAGGCAGAGGTTGCATTGAGCCAAGGCTGAGATCGCGACACTGCACTCCAGCCTGGGTGGCAGAGCAAGATTCTGTCTCAAAAAAGAAAAAAAAAAAAAAAGAAATGTATTTTAAAACTCCTGATATACAGAAATTTTCACTTTTTCTGTTTCTTTTATGTTTTCCTCCAAACACCTGATAAAAATCTGTTCCTTTTCAGATGTTTGGAAATAATGATAAAACCATATTAAAGCATGATGCAGAAATTTATTCCATGATATTCGTCATTTTGGGTGTTATTTGCTTTGTCAGTTATTTCATGCAGGTAAGCTTTTAATAAATTAAACAAGCCTGAGCATGATTACTTTTTGTTGCCGTTCTTTCTATTTGAGTTAAAAATATATCAACTAAATGTTACAAAGGAAAAGAATGTAGATTTTTGTTTGTTTGTTTTTCAGGGATTATTTTATGGCAGAGCAGGGGAAATTTTAACGATGAAATTAAGACACTTGGCCTTCAAAGCCATGTTATATCAGGTCAGTGTTAAGTTGAATTTTTTTTATTTTATTTAAAATTTATTGTAAAACATTCTAGCTTTAATTCTGTCGCAAGCCAATTTTTGACATAATCTTTCTTTGAAAGCACACTCTTTTTGTTCTGAGCAGCAGAAATCTGATGTCAGAAGTCTTATATTTTTCTAAAAGAAGCAAGTCCAAAAGTGTGATGTTAAAAAAAAATACAGCTTATAGAAAAGAACGTAGGATCTACTCATTGTTCCTTGCATTCATCTTAACAAATCTTTCTTTTAATGAATGATGTAGTGTTCTGGGATCAGAATGGAAGGCCAAATTAAAAAGGAGAAGTAAGAGCTACCATATCTTGGGAATGTATCTGAAAAGGAGTTGTTAATTTCTCTGGTTCTAATTCATGTGCATAGCTTAAGTTTTTTGACTCTACACTTCTTAAAGCAGCCAATCTCTCTGCCTTTATCAGAAGAGTCATGAACTCCGATAACATCGGTCTAGCTGCCAGGTCTGCCTGCCTCATGCAGATGATCAGTCACCTCTGTGAAATAACTAAAAATAGGTGGATCAAGTAGTAATCTTGAGAAGTGAGTCTTGGGGGCAAATGGAAGGAATGTCTCAGACTGGCACCTCTAAAATTCTTTCATGAGGCTAAAATGTATTGGGTTACCCTGAAAGCCAGTAATCATTAGTAGCCCTTCACCTCACTTTCTGTCACAAAAGCTCACCAGGCAGGAGCAAATAGCTTCCTGCCAAGGTGATTTCTTTTCAGAAATAGAGTTACTGTCACTCCAACTGAGTCGTCAAAACCCATTTTTAAGTCTTATGACTTTTAGGAGCAGTGCTCTGAAGGCTGCCATGCAACAACTGTACTCTTAAGGAGCTACAAGATACAAAACGCAGAGAAGCAAGTCGGAGGTTTCCCACGGCAACACCGTGCTCTAAAGCAATGGGTGACCTTACACCTTCTGTTCAAAAAGGTCCCATTTCTGCTTCTTGTTCCACATTTGGAGACACTCCTTATTCCAGAAAAACAAAAGTTTATTTGTAGGATCATAAATCAATTTGATGCCAGCAAATACCTCTCATGTTAAACTTGTACATTATTATTTTTTAATTTATGAACACTTTATGTCTTTACTGCAAATATTCCATGAAATAAGTTGAGACTTTAATTAACTAATACTATATTTTACATTTGTTGACTATTTCTGCTTGTTTTTGTTTTTTTAAATTTATCTTTTTCCGTGTTCAAATGAATTTATTTTAAATTTCTAGAAACTTTTGAAAATGTTTCCTGAATGCCTAGATGTTTGTTTTTATACAGAAAAATATAAATTTTAATTTTTCCAACCATACTTTGAACTTCCTTTCTGTTCATGGAATGCTTTTAGTGGAAGAATCTCAAAGCCATGAGACAGTTTAATGAGAGAAACTGTGGTTAATCTAGTATTTTGATGGTTAATACTGGACATTAATCCTCTGTCTAGCATTAGCCATGTGAACATTAGGACTGTAACATTTTTAGATAAAGTAGCTTCTGCTAATAAGGATGCTTCAAACTATAAGCCATAAACTCTGGGTTTTAAAATATCATGTACATACTTACAAAGACTTGCACAGAAAGTCTATGCCACTTAGCACATGTTATTAAATATCCCCGTAAGTTAAGTTGTTTGTTTTCCTTCTTCATCTTTCAGCACCCTTTTTGATTCTTAGCTTTACCTTTTAAAATTGGAGAAAAAGAAGACTAGTATATTTAACCCTTTCTTTGTAAGCATCTTCACGATTTTGCTTTGTCTATAGTAAGGGAAGCTCCTAGTGTGCAGTTTTATCTAACTCTTATTACCTGATTTTTGTCCTAAGATAAGACTTTTTAAAATTTAACAACCGTGCTGAGACTTGCAGTGCTTTTTATAACCATTGTGAAACCTCATTTGAGGTAGAGGTATGTATAGAAACAGGTGTGGTATTTTTGTAGGTATAAAATCCATATTTTATGTGATTACTTTAGATTCTTCCTGTTGAACAGAATGTTCTAAGTGTTGCTGACTTAAATCACTGAATAATTCATCGTTCATTGTTTTTCCCCATTTCCCTCTATATTAGATTGGCTAAGGCTTCTTGGGGTTCTTTAAATTATGATAGCATTGATGGTGATCACTAAGGGGCTTCAAAACTTATCTAAGCTAATTCCAAAAGGATTTGAGGTAATGAGTCCTGCAGCATAAGAAACAGGTCATGAAACTCAGCTGTAATTCTTCAGTCAGATGGCAGGCCAAACAAGATAATTGATTAACAACTTAAAATCTGTACAACAAACCCCCGTGACACAAGTTTACCTGTATCACAAACCTACACATGTACTCTTGAACTTGAAAGTTTTAAAAAAATAATTTTTTAACAAAAAATATCCGTTGAGCTAACTAAACAATTAGTATTACATTTAATGGATTTTTTTTTTTTTTTTTTAAACGAGTCTCACTCTGTGGCCCAGGCTGGAGTGCAATGGTGTGATCTCGGCTCACTGCAACTCCACCTCCCAGGTTCAAGCAATTCTGCTGCCTCAACCTCCTAAGTAGCTGGGATTACAGGCACGCACCACCACACCTGGCTAATTCTTTTGCATTTTTAGTACAGATGGGGTTTCACCACGTTGGCCAGGCTGGTCTCAAACTCCTCACCTCAAGTGATCTGCCCACATCAGCCTCCCAAAGTGCTGGGATTACAGGCGTGAGCCACTGTGCCCGGCCAGAAATTTTTTTTAAGTTATGAGTTGCATGACTTTAAATGTAACCTCATTTCTCTTCCAAACTACAGATGTTATCTTTATGTTATGGTAGTTTAGTTACAGGCGTTAGCCACCACGCCTGGCTGGTAGTTTAGTTTTTTTAATTGCTTGCTAACACTGTGTCAGGCAATATCTTAAGGTACACTGTACACTTAGAATAAAGTCTATCTTTAATAAAAACAAATCCAAAGAAGATTGAAAATAAAAAAATAAAAACTCTGGCCTCTGGTTGCCGCGCTTCAAATCCTGGCCTCAGCACCTGCCAGCTATGTGGCCTTGGACACATTACTTAATCTCTAAGTACCTCTAAGTACCTTAGTACTTTTACTTCTAAAATGTCGGTAATCATATTATCTATCTCATAGAGTTGTTGTGATGATTAAATGAGAGAATACATGCCAAGCACTTATGATAGTTTTATTGCATTTTTATTTCAAGTAGAACTATTGGCAGAAAAAAACTGTATATCTACTAGTATCAAAAGCCTGATGGCCTTTCTTGTAATTATATTCCTGTCAGGAAGAGAGGATGCCACCTAATTTTTACTCACCACCTAAGTGCCAGAAAGGCTGGAGTGCAGTGCAGTGGTGTGATCTCAGCTCACTGCAAGCTCCGCCTCCCGGGTTCATGCCATTCTCCTGCCTCAGCCTCCTGTAGTCCCAGCTACTCAGGAGGCTGAGTTTTTTTTTTTTTTTTTTTTTTTGTATTTTAGTGGAGATGGGGTTTCACCATGTTAGCCAAGATGGTCTCGATCTCCTGACCTCGTGATCCGCCCATCTCGGCCTCCCTAAATGTTTTCATATATATTGCCTGTGCTGGAAAACAATCCCTGGAGTACACAATTGCTGTCTTGCCAGAAAGCAATTTCAGACATCTCGCCAACTGAACATCAGATAATGACTAAGATTAATCGCATATGTACCTATTCATGGTGTTTTACAGCAAGTTACTATAGAATCAGGAATGTAATATTCAATAATAAAGTCTTTTCATATTTTTTACTTTACACTGTATCTAAAAATTATCTGTGTATTCCATGTCATGTTGAAATTTAGAACCAACTAGAAAATATATAAAATATCTTCATTTTGGAGAGAGAGTACACAATAAAAAGCAGGTGATGTCTTTCAGTTCAGCAGTGCTGTGTTTATTATTGTTGCTGCTGTGTATTCACAGTATGTTAGGCTCTTGCCTGGGATTGTGCTTTCAAAGTGGCCACTGTCCGGTGCACACTGTAATCTCCATAGGTTGCTCTTTGGGCATCTAGGACCCGAAGCTCATGGAGACACCTTCCCAACACAGTGGCTCAGGGTGGTGCTATCATGCCTGGCTCCTACCATATTCCTCCATAAAAGTTTTCATCTAACATGTGATGTGCATGATTAAGGCGCAGCCCTCAACCTGCTATGCCTTTGTTTTGCCTGTTACCTGGGCATCAGAGCCCTGGCTGGGTTGCAAGAAGCCAAGATTTTTTTTATTCTTTACTCACTAAAAATAAACCATCTTTCAGAGACAATTTCCACATGGTTTTAATCTACAAGAGATATAAGTGGTTCCAGTGAGTGTGAGGAAACATTCAATAGCTATAAGAGGAAATCAGAATTCCTCAGGCTGAGAAGCGCTAAGATGTGCTGTCTCCATTTGCTGTTATTATTTGCTGGTTATTACATTATGCTTTTATTGCTTGTAATTTTGACTTGACTCCTTCTTTAGACTGCATACCTCTTAACTTCAGGAGTTTCACAGCCTTCTGCCCTTTTAGCTTCTCACAATGCCCATTGCTGTAAGTTCTAGGAGGTAATGTGAAGCGTCAGGGAAAATCTTTATTATATGGCCCCTAAAGAGAAAGAGATAGACTTTTTATCATTAGTTAGTTTAGGTAGAAAGTTTTGAAGATATTTCTAAATTGTGTTGTTTATTGCCTTACTTTTGTGTGTGTGTGTGAGACAGGGTCTCACTCTGACATCCAAGCTGGAGTGCAGTGCTGTAATCTCAGCTCACTAAAATCTCTGCCTCCCAGGCTCAAGCAATCCTCCCATCTTAGCCTCTCAAGTAGCTGGGACCACAGGTGCACACCACCATGCCCAGCTAATGTTTGCATTTTTTGTAGAGACAGAGTTTCGCCATGTTGGCCAGGCTGGTCTCGACCCCCTAGACTCAATCCTCCCACCTTGGCCTTCCAAAGTGTTGGAATTACAGGTGTGAGCCACCGCTCTGGCCTTCATCGCCTTACTTTTGAATTATGTCTGCTCTTCACAAATGACGTATGGAATAAAATTACAAATCACTTGATGGTTTAAAATGACCATTTTAATTTAACATTGATTATTATACTATATGGTAATGAGTAATGAGTCCAAGCTCTTGGGCTTAAGTTCTTCAGTTTATATATAAATATAGATCTTCATGAAAAAAGAAGCAAAAGTCATTCGATCCATAGTATTTTATAGGAATTAAGTACCTGTGAGTGACGAGGCAGGTAAATGTTTTCTGACTTACAGCAGAAAAATCAAAAGTCAGAGAAAAAAAATGATTTTTGACAACCATATGTTAATTCTCCTTTTCTCTAGGATATTGCCTGGTTTGATGAAAAGGAAAACAGCACGGGAGGCTTGACAACAATATTAGCCATAGATATAGCACAAATTCAAGGAGTATGTATATTGTTTTTATTGTAAATGATGTATGTATGTGGTGTGCACACATGCAATGCACACATGTGTCTGTGCATATATGTGAGCTGTGCTGAGATGACCCACATCATTAAGGCCAGGTAAGTCTCATGGTTAACAGGTAATTCTCAGTGAAAGATGAAAGGAAGCCTTTCCATTCTGGATATTTTTAACCAAAAATAGAGAATATTTAGTACCTGTAATAGGATAACTAGAGGACTAAAGAAGAGACCAAGAATAAGTTAGAAAAAAGAGCTCAGAATTAGTTAGATAAGGAAAAGTAACGAAATGAAAACACACACACTTTAAGAGTTTTAATATAAGAATAAAGTTTAGTATTTCCTTCCCCCAGAAAATAAGATTTTAGTTAAAATAATGTCTAACAATTCAGAGTCAGGTGTGCATCAGAAATGATTCTGTACTACTTGTTATACAAGTTAAAAAGAATTGTGTAATCATGACCAGTAATATGCATAACCAAGATATTTATATATATTCATAATTAGTGATGGAATGACCAGCATAATGTGTATCAAAGTCATGCTTAAACAGGTGTGGGGAGTAAAGAAGTATAGAAGAGGTAAGTAATAATTTGTTAATTATCCTATAATTATTTTAACAAAATTCAACTTTGTATAACAAATGGGATCTTAACTGAGAAAAGCAGCAAAAAACAAGGTTTCCTACTTCAAATTGAAGTAAAATAAAGCTTTCCATTTCTGTTAAAATAAAAATTCTAGTAGAGTTACAGGCTTTCCTTTTTCCTTATCATGCATTTGGGAGAAAAGGAAAATGTCACTAATTCACCTCTGAATGACAGAAAAATCTTACAAGTATTTATTCTGTTTAGGAATACTGAGATGTTGCTTAAAGCTTTGTTAGCACAGCAACAAATTGTCAACTAAAGCAACCCATCAGAATTGTATGTTTCTTTTAGAGATTATTTCCACAGCACATGGCAACCATTCTAAGTTGTTTTTTTTTTAACTTTTGCAAGACCTCTTTGTTTAATATACACCTGCAAGATCGGATTTATATTATCAGAAAATAGAATAAGTGGGTTACAGTTGTGAATATTCACAAGCATTCATTTTGGTTTAAAAAGCTAATTTTATGATGGAGAAAGAGCTCGAGAGGAAAGGGAGCATCTTCATCTCTTCCTGAAATTCATTTCGTTAATTTTCAAGGCAAGGTTCTAGAATTTTGTTAGATAGTATTTAGATTTTAAAATAGGGCTGAGGAGTTCAATTTTACTGGCATACTTGAAAAGATGGTGGATAGAATTTCACTTAATAATCAAATAATGGATATAGCATTAACCTCCATAGCACAGTATAATTATCTGATTAACTTCTGAGTTTAGGAATTCCCTGGTTTACTACTCCAGGCAGAAATATCAATCCCTATAATTCCATTTGAATTCCCACTCCACAAAATTTGCTATTTTTTCTTTACTGTGTTAATGTTTGTCTCTTACTACTTATCTTTCAAGTCTTTTCGGAATCTTTTGAGTGAAACAGGCATTCTTACCAGCAGTTATATTAATATGTGAGACATTTCTTTTAGCAGATATTTGCTTCAACTGAAAAACCAAATTATACTGAAAGACCCAACATTACTGTCTTTACATTTATTAATTGTTACTAATAAATAGTATTGTCCCTGAGGGAAATTATTGGGAATAGTTGTCAACCTGATTATAAGCACCTGACTAATACCATTTCATCACTTGAAACTTTATTGTTGTAGTTATTAAGTGCTGGTCTCACAATAACTTCTAGACAAGTCAGATCTTTTTTTTTTATTAGAACTAGTAGCTAGAGAATAAATGGTTGGAATCCTGATGAAAGATTTTAAAGTTGCCAAATTTAAAAAGTGAAACAAGGGGTAAACTGTCCCAGTTGGCAAATGGAGTCAGTAAAACTCTCATGCTGATCAGTAGTAGGATGGTACCTGTGAACAGCCACTGTACTCCAGCCTGGACAACATAGTGAGACTCCATCTCTGTATTTTAAAAAACCTAATTTTAAAAATTAAATTAATGAATGAAACAATCAAAGAAAGATTTCAGGAGTGAGTCTGTGTCTAATAAAATGTAATTTATAAAAACTCTTACTTTGCCATATAAAGATAGATTCATATTCAATTTCAATGGACAGTTTTTCTATAAAAGAAAGAGTTGTTTACCAATCTTATTTGTCCACAAATGAATTCTTCCTCACAAGGACACTGTAGCATAAAGATGAGCTAGGAAATAATAATTTGGGGGTCATATTTCCCATCGTATTGACTTAAATAAGTCATACTCCATCTCAATTTCTTCATCATGTAATTTCAGTTACATTTTATTCTATCAAATGTATTAGAATGAATGTTCATAAAATAGCTCCTTAATAATAACAAATCTTAGTTTGAAACCTTTAACTCGTGAGTAAAGCTATTCCTCTGGCCATTTTTTAAAGCTTTGATATTTTGAAAGTCATGATAAAAACATGTTAGTGAAACAGAGTCATAGGACAACATGATTCCTAGAATAGTTGTCTGAATACAACCAATTTAACTGATATTGTTTTAGCCCAAGGGAATGGCCTATTGCCAGTACATCTGTCAACAGACTATTTTCTGTGTAATATGTGCTTTAATTAAAGCTAAAAGCCATTTTAGATTCTTTTGGAAACTCAATTCTATAAAATTACAAAGTATTATTTCTGTACATTTTAGCAATCTCTTTTCATCAACCAAAAGTCTTATTTCATTTCTGTCCACAAGAAAGTGTGTTATTGACACCACAGTGTACATTTGATATACCACAGACACATCCAATGCTAGAACCTAGAACTCTTCTTATCAGAGCTGTAATATGTTGCCCAAACAAATCGTAAACATTTATTTCATGTATTAATTCCAAAAGCCCAGCGAGTTTACTAGTTAGAACTAAGATATTATTACCTGGACAATGGTAACCTCATTTCCTTTTTTTTTTTTTTTTGAGACAGAGTGTCGCTCTCGCCCAGGCTGGAATGCAGTGGCGCGATCTCGGCTCACTGCAAGCTCCGCCTCCCAGGTTCACGCCATTCTCCTGCCTCAGCCTCTCCAAGTAGCTGGGCCTACAGGCAGCCGCTACCATGCCCAGCTAATTTTTTTGTATTTTTAGTAGAGACGGGGTTTCGACATGTTAGCCAGGATGGTCTCGATCTCCTGACCTTGTGATCCGCCCGCCTCAGCCTCCCAAACTGCTGGGATTACAGACGTGAGCCACCGCGCCCAGCGGTAACCTCATTTCTTGATTTAACTTTTTGACGTGGGAGTATATAAAACAACTTGACATTACTTTTGATTCAAACAATGTTGTCATGGAAATGACTTTTCCACAGCATAAGGTTGGCATATAATTGCTGTTTTGTCTTGCAGTTTTAGGTTGAATTAAGAAAGATAATCAAATCTACAGCAGAAGCTAATATCCAGAAGCATTTAGTATTTGATAATAGTGGTTAAGGATGGCTCTTTTAAAAAAAGTTTTCAAGCCAGGTGCAGTGGCTCACATCAGTAATCCCAGCAATTCAGGAGGCCAAGGCAGGAGGATCACTCGAGCCTGGGAGGTCAAGGCTGCAGTGAGCCATAATTGTCCTACTGCACTGTAGCCTGGGTGACAAAATAAGATCTTGTCTGAAAAAAAATTTTTTTCAATCTTGGCCTTGAATTCATAATATTGCAAAAAACTTTACCACCGCTGAGCCATCAAACTGCTGTGTGGTAAGGTAAGTCAAAAATTTCCCTTGACAAAAACTCACAGAAATGAAGATGGTTACGTTTACAAGAGCAAATGAACTTAACCATTTACACTACTGGTCCAATAATGCATGATAAATTCAATTACTTCCCATAAAATATATGCTGACAAATAATAATAATCAATAACCGTAGGCTTTAAACACTTTACATCTTCATAAGCTTTGTAAATTTGTCCAACCAAGGCTTGTTTTCTGCTCTACAAATATTTTAACCATCAGTTATAATGTATGTTAGTAGATTCTACTTCAGATTGTACTTATTTTTTTTTCTCAACTTCTTTGAAAATATTCTCAGCAGTACTTGTTCCACAGAAACTAGAGTGCCTAACTTTTCACTTACTTCAAATTCAACGTTGGCTCCTCAAAAAACCTGCAACTGAGCAGTGTCAGTAACGTATGTCAACTCATCAAGATCCAGGAAAAACTACTCAAAATAATCTATCTTATTTTTTAATTGACTGTGGATGTTACTCTCAATGTCTGTAACTATGAGCAACTGTTCTCACCAAATGGCAGCCTTATATAAGTTATGCAGTCTGAACACATTTCTTCCACTGCTACATCAAACATGATATAATTAACTCACAATCCATAAGTGACTTTCTTTGCTTGGCCAATGAATAAGCCACTTAAAAATTTACTTTGGTTTCATTCTTATTTTCATATTTTAGTTTTGTGAAGAAATTCTGCTAAGATGAGATATTTTGTTTTATATTTTCTAGTTTTTCTGAATGCTGCTTTCCTGTAAGTGGGGAATATTGCAATGAGTGTTCAGTCTGCTAATGTTGACATATTTTGTATTTTTCAGCACTATTTAGTGTCATAGCATAAAAAACACAATGCTGTGGTGTCTAATTTGAATACAAAATAACTCACAGCCCACCGTTCCTTAAAAACATGGCATTGAAAGTCCACATTTCCCTTATTTTCTGTTTTGAGATGATGGGTATACAATGGTATTTTTTAAAACTAGGATAAAGTGTAACAGTACAGCAAAACTCAACATGCTCTCAAATTCTAACCGCGTCACTGAGATTTGTAGCATGCTGAGCAGCAGGGTAAAGTGATGAGGGTGGCACATATGGTTTCTCTAGCAGCTATCATCACTATAACCTAAGACAGCCTAAACAATAGGTAAACATGACAGTCAGCCAGTTCGTTAAGGTAAGGCTGGGCAAGGTGGCTCACGCCTGTAATCACAGCCACTCAGGAGGCTGAAGCAAGAGAATTGCTTGAACCCAGGAGGTGGAGGCCGAGATCATGCCACTGCATTCCAGCCTGGGTGACACAGCAAGACTCTAAAAAAAAACAAAACAAAACAAAACAATAGGTAGCTGGGCATGGTGGCTCATGCCTGTAATCCCAGCACCCAGCACTTTGGGAGACCGAGGCGGGTGGATCACCCGAGGTCAGGAGTTCAAGACCAGCCTGGCCAACATGGCGAGACCCTCTCTCTACTAAAAATACAAAAATCAGGTGGGCGTGGTGGTGGGCATCTATAATCCCAGCTACTCAGGAGGCTGAGGCAGGAAAATCGTTTGAACCCGGGAGGCACAGGTTGCGGTGAGCTGAGATCGTGCCATTGCACTCCAGCCTGGGCAACAAGAGTGAAACTCCGTCTCAAAAAAAAAAAAAAGGGGGGGGGGGGGCATGACTGTGTTCCAAGAAAACTTTATTTACAGACACTGAAATTTGAATTGCATACCACTTTTACATGATGCAAAATATTATTCTTCTCTTGATTTTTTCCTAACCATTAAAAAAATATAAAAAACATTCTTACCTTATGGACAATATAAAAGCAGATAGAGGGTCAGATTTGGCCTGTAATCTATAGTTTGTCAATCCATGCAATAAAAAATCCACAAAAGAACTTCAAGTGGCATTTTACAAAAGAAGAAATCCATATGAACTATGCCCTTGTACTTTTATTCTATTTGTGTGTCTGTATTTAAAGTGTGATTCTCATAGGCAGCATATAAGTCTCTTTGAATATCTGAATGTGATATTCAGACCATTTTCATTTAATGTGGTTATCAATATGATTAGGTTTAAGTCTCTCATTTTGCAATTTGCTCTTTATTCCATATGTTCTTTGCACAGTTTTCCTATTTTTCTGCCTTCTTTTGGGTAAAATTTTTTAGTATTCTGTTTCATCTCTTTTTGGAGGAGTAAGGAAAGTGATATTGCTAAGTATAATGTTTTCTTTTGTTATTCTAGTGGTTACTTTAGGCTTTACAGTACCCATCTTTAACTTATCACAGTCTACCTTCAGGCAATATGAATGTCAACTTACAGCGTAAGAAACTTAAAATAGTGCAGTACTTCCATTTTCCCCTCCAAATCTTTTGCTATTGTTGTCATACAGTCTCCTTCTATATATGTAATAAACCCATACTACATTATAATTATTTTTGCTTAACAATCATCTTTTATTAAAGAATTTTAAATAAATATGTAAAGTCCTATATATTTACTCATGTAGCTAACATTTCTGGTCTCTTCATTCCTTATTCTAGGTACCTATTTCCATTGGTATCATTTTCCTTCTGCATCTAGGTCTTTTTTTCACCTTTCTTACAGCGTTAAGCTTGATAGTGACTAATTATTTCAGGTTTTTTATGCCTGAAAAGTCTTTATTTCACCTTAATTTTTTTGAAATATATTTCCACCAGTTATGAAATTTGAGGTTGAGAGTTTTTTCTTTTCATTCATTCTTTCTTTTTTTTTTTGAGACACAGTCTCACTCTGTTATCCAGGCAGGAATGCAGTGGTGTGATCACTACTCATTGCAGCCTTGACCTCCCAGGCTCAGGTGATCCTCCCACTTCACCCTCCTGAGTAGCTGGGACTCTGGGCACATGCCACCATGTCCAGTTAATTTTTTGTAGATACAGGGTTTCACCATGTTGCTCAAGCTAGTCTCGAACTCCTGGGCTCAAGTGAGCTGCCCACCTCAGCCTCCTAAAGTGCTGGGATTATGGGTGTGAGCCACTGCACCCAGCCCAGTTTTTCTCTTTCTCTTTCTTGCTTTCTTGCTTCCTTCCTTGCTTGCTTCTCTTTCTTTCTTTCTTTTTCTTTCTTTCTTTCTTTCTCTCTCTCTCTTTCTCTCTCTCTCTCTTCCTTCCTTCCTTCCTTCCTTCCTTCCTTCCTTTCTTTCTTTCTAAGATATAGCTCAGCTGGGCGCGGTGGCTCATGCCTGTAATCCCAGCAGTTTGGGAAGCCGAGGCGGGTGGACCACGAGGTCAGGAGATCGAGACCATCCTGGCTAACAGCGGGAAACCCCATCTCTACTAAAAAATACAAAAAAGTTAACTGGGCATGGTGGCAGGCACCTGTAGTCCCACTCCAGCCTGGGTGGCACAGCGAGATGCCGTCAAAAAAAAAAAAAATGATATTGAGATATTGCTCTACTGTCTTCTCACTTGATTTTTTTCAATGAAGAATTTGTCATTATCCTTATCTTTTTTCCTCTGAACATAATGTATATTTCTTCCTTTGCTTTTAAGATGCTCTCTTTATCACTAACTTTGAAATGCAATTGTGATGGGTTTTGATATAGCTTCCTACTTATTTCTTATGCTTGAAGTTCACTGAAATTCTTGGACTTATGGGCTTATAGTTTTCACTAAATTTTAAAACTGTATTGACCATTATTTATCCAAGTATTTTTTTCTGTCTTTCTAGTCTCTCCTCTCCTTCAAGGACTCTAATTCTACATATATTAGGCTGCCTGAAGTTTTACCACAGCTCACCAATGCTTTGTTCATTTTTTTTCTGCATTTATTTTGAATAGTTTCTATTGCTATGTCTTCAAAACCAATGATCTTTTCTTCTTCAATATTTAATCTGCTATTGATCCTATCATATATATTTTTCATCTCAGACATTATATTTTTTATTTTTAGAATTTTAATATGGATCTTCTTTATATCTTCCTTATCTCTTAACTATTCTAATATGTAGTATATACGTTGGTAGTAGCTTTTTAAATTGATAAGTGAAAGTTTTATATACTTAGGGTATAAAAATGATGTTTTATATATATAGTCTCTATGAAATGGATAAATTAAGCTATTTAACATATGCATTATTTCACATACTTATTTTTTGTGTGGTGAGAACACTTAAAATCTATTTTCTTGGTAATTTTCAAGTTTACAATATATTATTATTAATTATAGTTACCACGATATACAATAGATCTCTTAAACTTATTCCTCCTAATTGAAATTGTGTGTCCTTTTACCAACATCTTCTCAACCCCCTGAATCTCCATCTCCTAGAAACCACGATTTTACTCTCTGTCTCTATGAGTTTAGCTTTTTTAGATTCTACATATAAGTGAGATCATGTGGCATATCTAACATTTTGTCAATTCTGGGTTGGTGTCCATGGATTCATTTTTATCCTTATCATAGGTCTTATTTTGCTACTTTGCATACCTGGGAATTTTTTTTTTTCAGACAGAGTCTCATTTTGTTACCCTGGCTCAAGTGCAGTGGCATGAACACAGTTCACTGTATCCTTGACTTGGGAGCAGGCTCAAGCAATCCTCCTGCCTCAGCTTTCCATGCAGCTGAAATGAGAGGTACATGGCACCACACTCAGCTAATTTTTTTTATTTTGTAGAGACAGGGTCTCACCACCTGTTGTCCAGGCTGGTCTTGAACTACTGAGTTCAAGTGATCCTCCCACCTTAGCCTCCCAAAGTGCTGGGATTACAGGTGTGAGCCACCATGCCCAGCCCCCTGCCAATTTCTGATGCTACACATTGTGAATTTAAAATTTTTGGTGCTGGACATTTTTACATTTCTATAAATATTCTTGGGTTTTGTTGTGAGATACAGTTAAGTTACCTGGGAATAGTTTGATCTTTTTGGGTCTTGGTTTTAAGGTTTGTCAAGAGGGAGTGGAGCCTACTACAAAGGCAAAAGCCTTCCACATACTCTACCTAGTGTCCTGTGACTCCGAAGGTTTTCCAGTCTGGCTGCTGTTACCAGGCACTAATCCCAGTCCTGACATGTATGCACTACTCAAGAAGGACCCTCTGCAGATATCTCGATTTATCGTTTTGTGACTCTCTCTCTTCTCCAGTATTCTATGCTGCAAACTCTAGCTGACTTAGATTCCTGAGATTCTCAGCTGTGTCTACTCAACTCAGAGTTTGTTGGGCTCTTTGCATTGCCACCTGGGAACTCTTTCAAGGAAGTAAGCCAGAGCAACCACAGGGGTCACCTTGTTTGTTTGCCACCTCTGCCCTTGGTTGCCTTATGTTCAGTGTCTTCAAAACCACTGGTTCATGTATTTTGTCTATTTTTTGCTTGGTTTTAGATGAAAGGATAAATCCTTGTTACTCCATCTTGGCCAGAAGCAGAGATTCTACCATATGGAATTTTATTTCTACAATTGCATACTGAGTTTCCTTCCTTTTATAATTTTCTTACCAAAGTGATATTCCCCACATCTAACACAGTACCTAAGACATAGTAGACACTCCATAAATAATTGTTATCTCAAGAATTAAACAAGACTTTTTGTTCTTAATTTCAAAAAAAAACCTGTATTTTTGTGCCTCTTGCTAAAGAAGCTAAGAAAGTTTAATTAAATTTCTTCTGATTCCAGTTTAAATTCTTTCCAGAGGTACACTATTTTTCTGGGTCTTTAAGACCACATTCCATTTTCCTTCAATTCTTGTAGTACTCCTTGAGGCAAAGAGTCTCTTATTTTCTGCTTATTCTTCTTGGAACAGAAGAAATATATTCAGATCTTTCTCATTGTGCCACCAACACCAAAAAGCAGGGTTTGTGGCTTGTTCTTGGTTGCACTGACTGAACATTTCAATAAGTTTGTGGCAATTTAAACTAAGATGAACTATAGAAAGGATATAATTCTATTTTCCAGCAGCAGATTAACACAAGAATGGAAAACCCAAGCTTATTAAGCAAGCAGATATGCAAGTACAAGCCACTTCGTAGAAAGTTCTTGTGTCCCAAAAAAAAAACTCAAATAGAGAAGCCTGTCTCATCAAAAATCTGTCAAGTTCACTCTTGGATATTTTTAGAAATTAGGTTGGTGTGTATAGTCCTTAGACAAACTTTAAGTGACATGCTCTCAAATATTTGTCTAGCGTGGCTCTGTGAAGTATTTCTACTTCTTTCCCTAATACACTACCTGAGCTTATACATGAAAACTACAATGCTCAGCATGCTTTTTGTCTTTACTTTTCTTATTTTCTACTCCTTTTATTTACCTATTTTGAGATAGAGTCTCATTCTGTTGCCCAAGCTGGAGTACAGTGGCGTGATCTCGACTCACTGCAACCTCCACCTCCCGGGTTCAGGCAATTCTCCTGCCTCAGCCTCTTAAGTTGCTGGATTACAGGTGCCTGCCCTCACGCCCAGTTAATTTTTTTGTATTTTTAGTAGAAATGGAGTTTCACCACGTTGGCCAGGCTGGTTTTGAACTCCTGACCTCAGGTGATCCACCCGCCTCAGCCTCCCAAAGTGCTAGGATTACAGGTGTGAGCCACCGCGCACGGCCTCTACTCCTTACTTCATTTCCTTTTGCTTTAATGTCTAGAGCTGAAATGCACGGTGTATGTGTGTGTGTGTGTGCGTGTGTGTGTGAAACAGGGTCTAACTCTGTCACCCAAGCTAGAGTGCAGTTGCATGATCCTAGTTCACTGCAACCTCAAACTCTTGGGCTGAAGGGATGCTCCCGCCTCAGCCTCCCAAGTAGCTGGAAATACAGATGCACGCCACTGTGCCTGGCTAATTTTTTCATTTTTATGTAGAGACAGAGTCTTGCTTGGTTGCCCAGGCTGGTCTTGAACTCCTGGGCTCAAGTGATCCTCCCACTTGGGCCTCCCAAAGTGCTGAGATTATAAGTATGAGCCACTGCACACAGCCTAGAGTGAGGTATAATCTTTTTTTTGAGACGGAGTCTCACTCTGTCACCCAGGCTGGAGTGCAGTGGCACTATCTCGTCTCACTGCAACCTCCGCCTCCCGGGTTCAAGCGATTCTCCTGCCTCAGCCTCTCAAGTAGCTGGGACTACAGATGCCCACCACCACGCCCAGCTAATTTTTGTATTTTTGGTAAAGACGGGGTTTCACCACGTTGGTCAGGCTGGTATCGAACTCCTGACCTCTGGTGATCCTCCCACCTTGCCCTGTAATCCCAAAGTGCTGGGATTACAGGCGTGAGCCACCGTGCCCTGCTGAGCTATAATCTTTAAAGTTAATAGAACGCAAACAACAGAAGGTAGTGAGGAATCAGGAACTATATTATGGTTACCTAATAGGAAATATCCAAACAGAAAAGAATAACTGCCCCGGTGGATATGTTTTATCCTTTCGACAATATAGGTACTGTGCCAAGAATTGAAATCCAAAAAAGTAAAAATCATTGGCTTCAAAATATTAAAAGAAACTACCAAGTGGAAATTAATACATGTATCAAGGCCTACAAAACATAACCCCCTATCAAGTAATTGATGACAAGTAATTAATTCTTGGTAATATTTAGACAAAATAAATTTTATATTTAAAGAACAATGAATATCTTATTCTCAACAAAACATAATTATAATTTTAAAAAGTAGCTCCAATGATTGCACATCACAATATATATAAATTTTATGTAGCTATAGGAGCATTTAGTATTTTTGCACATCACAATATATATAAATTTTATGTAGCTATAGGAACATTTAGTATTTTTTTAGGAGCACTTTCCAGGAATCAAGGGCAAAGACCAATTTTTTTTAATTGGACCCTAGATTTTAAACACAGTACTTTAGTGGACATTTTAAGGGATAAACACAAAAGCATTACCATATAGTTTTCATGGACACACTTATATGCATTAATAAACATTAAAGATGAATTGTGGGGACACGTATTCAATTCAAAAGACCATAGTAGGGAGAGGAATGGGCCTGGAAAAGAGGAAAAGTTATTCTTAATGTCAGCTTTACAGTCAGGAAAAGCAACAAAATTTGAAAACAGGAGCTCTTGTCATTTCCCTAGAAGAGAAACTGGACAATCTAGGGGTTCATTCAGAAAAGCAAAGTGGGTGAGGGCTGAACCCTACAGCCTGTTACCAATACAGCTTTCCCTTGGGAATTCTAAAGAGTGCTGAACCACAGCGCAGCCTTAGGGGATCTCCTTTTGCCATCTACTCGATTCCCCAGCGATCTCCTCCAGTCCCAAGGCTTAGATGGCCACACACCTACCGCCAAGGCCCAGACTTACAAGCACGTCCCCGACCTGCACGCCACACTCCAGACTGGTCCCCCTATCTGGAGCTTGAGGTGACCGCGCACCAGGAGCATTTAGTATCTAAGGAAAGACATGGAAGTCCTCCAACAATGCCAAGAACTTAAGGTCCACACCATCTCACCCATTGTCTAGTCCATATGACTCTGAAACTTATGGTGGGGGTGGGAGGCAGAGGAGCAAGGACAGTGTGTTAGCTCGGGCTTCCATAACAAAGGACCACAGACTAGGGGGCTGCAACAACAGACATTCATTTCCTTACAGTTCTGGAAGCTAGAAGCCCAAGAGCAAGATGTTGGCACGATTGGGTTTTACTCCGACGGCCTTGGCTTGTAGTTGGCTGTCTTCTATGCGTCTTCACAGGATCTTCTCTGTGTGTGCAGTGTCTCAGTGTCTGCTGTGTCCAGATTTCCTCTTCTCTTTTTTTTTTTTTTTTTTTTTTTTTTGAGACAGGCTTTTGCTCTGTCTCCCAGGCTGGAGTGCAGTGGCGTTATGTTGGCTCACTGCAACCTCCGCCTCCCGGGTTCAAGCGATTCTCCTGCCTCAGCGTCATGAGTAGCTAGGATTACAGACATGCACCACCATGCCCGGCTAATTTATTTTCAGTGGAGACGAGGTTTCACCATGTTGATTAGGCTGGTCTCAAATTCCTGACCTCATGATCTGCCCGCCTCGGCCTCTCAAAGTGCTGGCATGAGCCACCGAGCCTGGCCCAAATTTCCTCTTCTTATAAGAATACCAATCAGGTTAGATTACAGCCTACCTTAAAGACTTCACTTTAACTTAATAACCCCTGTATCTATAATTTATTTATAATTACCTTATCTCCAAATACAGTAACTTTTTTTTTTTTTTTCAGACAGAGTCTCTCCCTGTCGCCCAGGCTGGAGTGCAGTGGCGCAATCTTGGCTCACTGCAAGCTCCGCCTCCCGGGTTTACGCCATTCTCCTGCCTCAGCTTCCCCAGTAGCTGGGACTACAGGCACCCACCACCACGCCTGGCTAATTTTTTTGTATTTTTTTTTTTTTTAGTAGAGACGGGGGTTTCACCGTGTTAGCCAGGATGGTCTCGATCTCCTGACCTCGTGACTGGCCCGCCTCAGCCTCCCAAAGGGCTGGGATTACAAGCGTGAGCCACCACGTCCCGCCCAAATACAGTAACATTCTGAGGAACTGGAGGTTAGACCTAAACATATAAATGTAGGGTGGGAGGGACACAATTTAGCCTATAACATACATCACCATTTATCTCTTTTATCCTTAAACTTCCAGGGGATGAAGTGTAAGTCAGCATTATGTGCTAAATGGCATCCCCATTTATGCCCGTGGTTCTTAGAGTTAGTGCATCATACCCTTAAACACTTAACCAGGCTACCTGTCCATCTTAGTTTTCAGTATTTCATAGTTTTTTGAGTGTTTTCTATTGTGTGTTTTTACTTTTTTGAAATTTTCTTAGATGTTTTAGTGAGAAATTGGAAAATGGTTGAGTCATCACCAGATACAGTCTTGAAACTGAAACCACAAAGTTTTTTAGGAATTAGGCAGAGCCCTGGGGGGGAGGGAAGATTTGTTATTGTTATTTTTTAATGAAGATGCTAACTTTTTGATAGTTTGGTGAAAATTGATGTAATCTTTTAGGGAAGCAATTTGGCAATACCCATCAAGAATGTAAGAGTATATACACCTTTTTAAATTTCTTCAGTGGTTTATAACCTGTTACTATAATCATTTATTTTGACTCAAATTATCCCAGATGTAACCAGTGGAAGTCCCTTCAAGTTGGGAGAATTACACCTTTTAAGGTGTAATTCCAGTTAGAAATTTAACAGTAGGGCATTTGAGGGTAAGTAAGTGTAAATGAGAACAAAGATTTTTCACAAAGATGTTCATTACATATTTATTTTTAATAATGAAAAATTGAAGGCAACCCAAATCTTTTTGGAGAATATTTAATGATTGCAGTGTAATATACAAGGATTAAGTCAGGATACAAAACTGCATGCACGTAATAAACCAAATCTGAATGTGTGTATTTATGTCTAGAAGCATGTAGATTTTAACTTTATCTAAACTTTTACTAATGATCCTGTTTTCATGATCAGAACAAAAAATATATTTCAAACTGTGGTCGATTCTACCTGTCTTTCCAGGTAAACAGGGGCCCTCATTTTTTTTTAATCCCAGCACTAAAGAACTTAATGTTTCAGCTTATTGTTTAAGTATCATACATCCCACTGAAAGATGATCCATAAGATGTGTAGTTCTTATAAAAGTTATGGAGATAATTCTACATATTTGAAGGTATTTTAAAAATTTATTTTACCTCATACTATGATGTTTCCAACTCTTTTTCTATCTTGATATTGCCTCTTAGATCTTTACTGAGTGAAACCAATTTACAATGTGCAAAAATGGGAATGAGAGAAATCTTATCCAAAGTATACACTTTAATGAATATCCTTAATCATTCAACTCAACACTACTATGATAGAGTGGCTAAGAGTGCTGGCCTTCCGTCAGTGTGGGAAAGGGGTAGGGCTGGGGTTTGCAGCCCCGATATTATGACACCCAGTGTAGTGGCAGTCCAGTGCAGGGAAGCAGAGCCAGAGCAGGGTGAGGAGGGTGTCCGTGCAGAGAAGAGGCAGGAGACATGAGAGCAGATGGGTTACCCACGGAGAGATTAATCACATAGATCAATCTATTAAAGACAATGGGAACCAGTTCTCTCCCTTGTGAAGAGGGGGATAACAAATATGGAAAAAGGAGAAAACTGGAAATAACCTTACAATGTTGACTTGGAATTGGAGGTATTGATATGACTCATGAGTTTCAAGAAATATAGAGAAACAAATATAGATGTAAATGTGTGCTTGTATCTATCAATACACACACACACACACACACACACACACACACACATTCTCTAGTTTGACCACTGACATTCTAGTAATAATGAGTACAACTAGCACCATGTCTTGACTGCTAAATAAAATTCTCCACCAAAAGAACCCAGGGTTCTTTGGAGAAATGACTAATTCCAAAAGTAGGGCAGAGACAGTACAAGATGAAACTAGAAAATCATTTTGTGTCAGAAAGTAAGGACATATTCCAAAACTGATAGGTATATGTCAAAGGACAATGCCAACGTGAAGGGACTTCTACTGGCTACATCTCGGATAATTTGAGTCAAAATAAATGATTATAGTAACAGGTTATAAACAACTGAAGAAATTTAAAAGTCGTTAGTTCATACCACAATAAATAAGTTGAAAGTTTGATGAGAAGTTGGATTTTGACATAGCTTCAAAGTGCCTCAAAACATTTATTAATTACAAAGGGAGAAAGAACAACTTCACAGCGGAGAAGCCTGGAAGAAACCATCTTAATTAATGATACAAGTGAACAATGCCTGGAATAGAACCAATCAAAACTGCGTGCCACTTGATAGGATGCAATGAGAAGAACACAGCATCACTTCCCTAAGATTCTTACCAAAGATGCATAATTTGAATCTAATTGTGAGGAAATACCGGATAAGCTAAAATTGAGAAATATTCTACCAGATACCTGGCTTGCGATCTTCAAAAAAGTCAAGGTCATGAACATCAAGTTAAGAATGAAGAATTATTCTATAGTAAAGGAGACTAAAGAGGCCTGACACCTAAATGCAATGTGTGATTCCAATGTAGATATCCTTTCACTATAAAATACATTATTGAGACAATTGATAAAACTTGAAGGAAGTCTAAGCATTAAACGATAGTCATGTAATTTCCTGATTTTGATCATGGTATTTTGGATAAGAGAGATAATGTTCTTGTTTATGAAACATCATCTCTAAGCATGCAAGGATGATGGAGTATCAGGTCAGCCACTTAATCCCAAGTGATTCAGGGAAAAAAGAGTTCTTTATCCTCCAGTTACAGGCATATGGCTGTGGGCAGGTTATTTTGTCTGACTACTTTTGTTTCCTCATCTATTGTACAGGACTAGTGATAGCATCCATCTATTTGCATTGTTATGAGATTAAGTAAGTTGGTGAAGGTAAAGTGGTTATTTAGTGCCTAGTTAAAGTTGGCTAGTTTTTGAGTACCTTTATATATTAGCTCCAACTATAATATGAGAATTATGGTTACTATTTGTTTTTGACCTTTCTCCTATTTTGGCCCACTTTTAGTGTGTCTTCCCTTCCGCCCTACTGTTTCCTGTCCATGTTGGTTTCCTTTCCATAGCAACTCTTGCCTCTCCAACACAAACCTTCATGCTCCAAAAAACACTGAGTCAGACGGCATGAGTTATTTCTTGCATGATTATGATATCTTCACCAATAGAAAGAGATAATTTGTGTGAAAGGTAAATGTACAAAAAATATACAAAAATCTCATTTTTACAGGTTCCATAATGCAAATTTTTCCATTCAAATGGAATAATTCACTTTAGAACATTTTTGAAGGTGAATTAGATTCTATTGTAGTAAATACCTAAGCTAAAGTATAGCATTCTCTCCCTTTTTACTCTCCATGAAATCGAATATATAAAGCCTTCTAAAATAATTTACATGCATAACTCAAGCCATCTTTTCCAAATACTTAAATTTTAAGTTACATGTCGGTTATGCATGTATGTAAAACTGGTACTTTAATGCTATTATTAAAATATTGATTTTCTATAAAATTCCTAGCAAATGTGATTACAACTTTATAAGTAGGAAATAGTAAAAAATGCTTAACTAAATATAGACTCTATTTAGTTTTTTGTAATACTAACTATGATTCTGTCATTTTCAAACATCAGCTTTATTACCAAGAACTTATCTGTAAGTTAGGGTTGAAGAGGTGGCAGGGTGTTGGTATCTATGTGTATGCACAAGTAAGTCATTTTATTATTGCTGGGTGTTTGGGTGTAAGGAAACAAGAAGAGTGTAGGTATGTATGTATCATTGAGAAGACAAAGGAAATCCTGTAACTTCAGCTTTCAACACACTCAGCTTGCACTGGGCTGTAAAATCCTGCTAAACTGTTTAAGGAGAGGTCTCAGAGCAACATAAAAGTCTCCCATTAAGGAGGTAGTATTTAATTTCAGATTGTCTGTTCCTATCACGCTTCTATACAGTCTTCCATGGGATTCCACTAAACTAAAATCCAGTTCATTTGGACATCTCAATATTGGACATCAAAACATAAAAATAAAGTATAATATTTCCTTAGTTTAGGGCATTTTGAGGCAGGCGGATCACCTGAGGTCAGGAGTTTGAGACCAGCCTGGCCATCATGGCGATACCCCATCTCTACTAAAAATACAAAGAAATTAGCTGAGCTTGGTGGCGGGCGCCTGTAATCCCAGCTGCTCTGGAGGCTGAGGCAAGAGAATTGCTTGAACTCAGGAGTCGGAGGTTGCAGTGAGCCGAGACTGTGCCACCGCACTCCAGCCTGGGTGACAGAGTGGGACTCCATCTCGGAAAAAAATAAAATAAGTAAATAAGTAAAAATATGTATATTATTTAATCTCAAAGTATAAATTCAAGATATAAATTTAAGTATAAATTCTTTTTTAAAAAGTCTACCTTGTTTTGCAAGGAACTATAATAGGAATTCTTGTAAATGTAAAGTTAATTGAGTTTTTCCCCCCCAAATATATCTGATTATAGGCAACAAGTTCCAGGATTGGCGTCTTAACACAAAATGCAACTAACATGGGACTTTCAGTTATCATTTCCTTTATATATGGATGGGAGATGACACTCCTGATTCTGAGTATTGCTCCAGTACTTGCCGTGACAGGAATGATTGAAACCGCAGCAATGACTGGATTTGCCAACAAAGATAAGCAAGAATTTAAGCATGCTGGAAAGGTAAAATGAAGACTGTTATCACCATCGTAACATTTAAAGAGAAAAACAGTCAGAACTTTATGATATGTTAACTATATGATATGTTAACCATCTTTATGATATATTAACTTCATCTCTTAGGGATCTGTAAAGTGATATGTATAGAGAGAGAAATGCATACAGACCAATTTAGGATGGAAGGTAGATATGTTATAGCAATAGGGTACATGATTTAGAGCACAGGCTCTGGAGTCTAATTAGCTGAGTTAGAATCCAGATTCTATCCTGACAAACTTGTGAGATGAGCAGGTTATGTCAACCTTTGTAGACTTCAGGTTTCTCATCTGCAAAGTGAGAATAATACAAGTATTCACTTACAAATTTTTGTGAATATTGCACAAAACACAATGTTATTATATGCAAAACACTTAGAACAGTGTCTAGAAGACAGTAAGCACTTACTAATGTCAGCCATTATTACTGGGGATGTTTTCAAACATCATCATTCCCCATTTTCTGGCCATTGAATAATCAAATTTTCTTGAGCAATTCTTCTGAATATTTTATTTTTCAAAACAAACAGGCAATGCAGCAGTTACTGAATGCAAGGCCATGCACTGATATTGATCACATATAAAACAAGGCTTTAGAGACGGGACCAATAAATGAACAATTTATTTAATCATTTGGAAAATGCCTGGACATACAGGTATTTAAGCTTCTTAGGATCAGCCATATTCATACAAATAATTATTATATTAGAGACTGAAGGAAACATTATTGTGGCATCATAACACCTAAGAATTGAAAGAGACATCATCTGACCCAACCACTAACCTGAAGTAGGAGTCCCTTGCACAACATCCCTGTCAAGTGTCCATCCCTATCTCCGACCACCTTTTCCTCCAGTGGCAGGTAGTACATTACTTTCCCAGGCTGCTTGTACTTGGATAGTCTTGGGTGGTAGGCAGTTATTTTTCCTTTTCTTTCTTTTTTTCTTGTCTCATTTATTTATTTATTTATTTATTGGTGGACTTCTATCTTACTCTTCTTGGCTTTCATCTTGGTAGAGGTCCAAAATCTGTTTTTCGTGACAGCCCTTTAGCAGCTGAATCGTTGTAAACAAGGAGTCTTCTGTTGACTCTACATCCAGGTCTTTAAGATGTTCCTTACACCTGTAATCCCAGAACTTGGGGAGGCCGAGACGGGCGGATCGTTTGAGGTCAGGAGTTTGAAACCAGCCTGGCCAGCATAATGAAACCCCGTCTCTACTAAAAATACAAAAAAGTTAGCCGGGCATGGTGGCGCGTGACTGTAATCCCAGTTACTTGGAAGGCTGAGGCAGGAGAATCACTTGAACCCAGGAGGAGGAGGTTGCAGTGAGCTGAGATTGCGCCACTGCACTCCAACCTGGGTGACAGAGCACGGCTCTGTCTCAAAAACAAAAGTGTTCCTCTCCTGATACTGTTTCAGAGCTCTTGGCTACACTGGTGTACATCCTCTGAATAGCAAAATAATGTTAATATCCTTTATAGTCTGTATCACGGTGAATGTGTCACAATTGGCATAGCACAAATATCATACATATTCATGAATAGGGATGCCAAGCACATGACTCACTGTAATCTCGTTTGCCTGAGCCTTAGACCTTTCCACCTTTCTTGCACAAGATAAGGACCCTTGGATTGTTTGCTTGTGCTGTATAGTCTGAACTACATAGCAAATATTTGCCTCAGAGACAGTAAACAGTTGTTTAGACCTCCTTGTCTAATTTAAACATTGCAATAATTTATACAATTTCTAAATTAATGAGGCCTAATTATGTTTTCCTCATCTTATTTTTTATGTCATGAGATTTTGTTGTATATGTGCCCTTTGACTTTTCCTTTATGTATCATTAGAGCAACCTCAGACTATACAACAAACAACTCTAATCAAATAGGCAATTGGAGGCATTCCCCTATGGCTTTTAATAAGTCAATTTACTAAACATCAGTTTAGAACATAGACTAATAAAATGTATCGGTCCTTCTTCAGTTGCATGTGTAGATTTGGAAAAATTATCAAATGTTTAGTATTTAAGACCAAATGGGCCGGGTGCTCTGGCTTATGCCTGTAATCCCAACACCTTGGGAGGCCGAGGAAGGTGGATCACAAGGCCAGGAGTTCGAGACGAGCCTGACCAACATGGTGAAACCCTGTCTCTACTAAAAATACAAAAACTAACCAGGTATGGTGGCACACGCCTGCAATCCAAGCTACTCAGGAGGCTAAGGCAGGAGAATCACTTGAAGCCGGGAGGCGGAGGTTGCGGTGAGCCAAGATCATGCCACTGCACTCCAGCCTGGGCAACAGAGCAAGACTCCATCTCAAAAGAAAACAAAAAAAAGACTTTGAATAGCTTAATTAGTTTTCTTAATGACTATTTTCTAAGGATATGTAATAATATTCATCCTGTCTCCACTGTGAAAAATTGTCACAAAATTTTTTTATGTTCATTCCTTTTGTTTTTCCTCAAACAAGATTTCGGCATTCTTATCCATTTTCTTCGTATACTATGGAATGTTACAAACGGAGGTTTCTTTAAGTCTATTTTTAAATTAATGAGAATTTAAAACAACCAACATCAAAATCGGGAGCAGAATCCTGGTGTCCTCACCACAGTCCAGAAATCTAGTTCCCTCCTGCAACCCAAGTTATTCTTCAGAGAAGGCCAAGTGTCTACCTGGTCTTCTCTGTCCCACAGTCCACTCTGCCAATCTGGAAACAGAATATGAAAACAGGACGTTTCTCTTTCAAGCCAACACATGTCCTCATGTCCGAAAAGCTATTCTAAACCAAAACTCTCTTCCATTTTGAATCCCATGTAATTATGCATTCTCTTTATAAACTATATAAATGTGGAGAAGTATTCATCACATTTGAATTAAATGCCTTTTTACATTCATAGACACAATATGAGAAATGGCTTTATCTCATAAAGAATTTTACAAGCACATGCCATGTTACTTTCCTGTAATGTTCCTGAGTCCTTTTAGGTTGCTATTTTTTTTTTTTTTTTTTGAGACGGAGTCTTGCTCTTTCGCCCAGGCTGGAGCACAGTGGCGCAATCTCGGCTCACTGCAAGCTCCACCTCCCGGGTTCACGCCATTCTCTTGCCTCAGCCTCTCCGAGTAGCTGGAACTACAGGCGCCCGCCACCACGCCCGGCTAATTTTTTGTATTTTTTAGTAGAGACGGGGTTTCACCGTGGTCTCGATCTCCCGACCTTGTGATCCACCCGCCTCGGCCTCCCAAAGTGCTGGGATTACAAGCGTGAGCCACCGCGCCCGGCCTAGGTTGCTATTTTTAATTCTTTGCTAGAATAAAATAATTATGTGATTACTTTATCTCTGCTATCTTTTTTTTTTTTTTTTTTTTTTTTTGAGACAGAGAAGTCTCACTCTTTTGCCCAGGCTGGAGTGCAGTGGCATGATCTCAGCTCACTGCAACCTCCGCCTCCCAAGTTCAAGTGATTCTTGTGCCTCAGCCTCCTGAGTAGCTGGGACTACAGGCACGTGCCACCATACCTGGTTAATTTTTGTATTTTTAGTAGAGACAAGGTTTTACCATGTTGGCCAGGCTGGTCTCGAACTCCTGGCCTCAAGTAATCTGCCCACCTTGGCCTCCCAAAGTACTGGGATTACAGTCATGAGCCATTGTGCCCGGCCTCTGCTATCTTTTACTTGAATTGTTTCATAATCTGTACGAAGCTCCTTTGCATGTGAACATAATGCTCACTAATGTTTTATTCTTCTGTCTGTGGAACAAGTTTAAATTGAAATTCAGTATAAACTTGAATGGGGCTAAACTTAGATCAGTAGACTAAATCTCAATAAGACATTTTCCTTAAGCTTATTATCCGAAAGTGTCATTTTTCTATCTTATTTTCTGGGAGGAAAGGAAGCTAAGAATATTTGTCAGGAAAACTTACTGATTTGATATACTTAATATGTCCCCAGTGTGACTGACTAGAATTCACAAATGGGAAAAGATTAACCATTACTAATTTTATTTCTATATTGTATTGTCCTGTTTTATAAGATAGCAACTGAAGCTGTGGAGAATATACGTACTATAGTGTCATTAACAAGGGAAAAAGCCTTCGAGCAAATGTATGAAGAGATACTTCAGACTCAACACAGGTGATTATAGATTCATACTGACTTCAGAAACTTAATTTTGTTCTGTAAAGGCAGTACTCTCAAATGACTCCAGTGGTTTGCCTGCTAATTCATTTGCTCTTGAGTCTTTCCTAATAATGTCATGTCATAATTTCTCATATGACTTCACCAAGAGAAACTAGAAGAGGAATTGAGGGCAAGCACAATTAGAATAAATATTTTAGGTCCTCTCACATTACCATTAACTGTCTGTTACTAAGTATGCACATTTTCTTATTTTCCTGAAAGAATATTAATGAAATAACATATGCAAGAAAGAAGATAAAATTGCCGGCCAGGCGCTGTGTCTCACGCCTGTAATCCCAGCACTTTGGGAGGCTGAGGTGGGTGGATCACTTAAGGTCAACAGTTAGAGACCAGCCTGGACAATATGGTGAAACCCCATCTCTACTAAAAATGCAAAAATTAGCCGGGTGTGGTGGTGCACATTTGTAGTCCCAACTACTTGGAGGCTGAGCCAGGAGAATCACTTGAACCTGGGAGGCAGACATTGCAGTGAGCTGAGATCACACCATTACACTGCAACTCCAGCCTAGGCGACAGAGCAAGAGAAAAGAGCTCAGCCCTTTACATTAAATCCCTAAAATAGTTTACATTTTAAATATGAATATATACATAATAAATGCACTTACACTTTTAATTTTAAACTAGTCCTCCTTATCACATTGACTTAGTGATGCTTTTTATATTACTTTATCAGAAAGATAGCTTTGTACTCTTTTGGACTCGTAGTTGGCACCACCCTTTTTTTTTTTTTTTTTTTTTGAGACGGAGTCTCGCTCTGTCGCCCAGGCTGGAGTGCAGTGGCGCAATCTCGGCTCACTGCAAGCTCCGCCTCCCAGGTTCACGCCATCTCCTGCCTCAGCCTCTCCGAGTAGCTGGGACTACAGGCGCCCACCACCACGCCTGGCTAATTTTTTGTATTTTTAGTAGAGACGGGGTTTCACCATGGTCTCGATCTCCTGACCTCGTGATTCGCCCGCCTCGGCCTCCCAAAGTGCTGGGATTACAAGCTTGAGCCACCGCGCCCGGCCGGCACCACCCTTTAATTTCCTCTATTCTGTTAATGAAAGATTAAAATGGAGACTTAGAAAATCCTTCTAAATACTGCTAAACCAAATCTCTAACTCTTACACTAGCCATCCTTTCACGGGCTTTGCCCATTCATTTAACAGTATATAAAGTTAAATTTGTTACACTGAACTACAGAGTATATGACTATAGAGAAAAGAATTATAACATTATCTGTCTTTTCTCAAAGAATTCTCAGTAGTAAAAAAAAAAAAATCACTTTCTCTTTAATCATTCGAAAAATGCCTTTCCACTAAATTATAATATTTCAAAATCCTCTCTATTTATTACTCTACATTTATTAAATTGACCTTGCTATAATTCATGCCTCATTATTTGGTAACTTTTGCACATTCCAGAAATACCTCGAAGAAAGCACAGATTATTGGAAGCTGTTATGCATTCAGCCATGCCTTTATATATTTTGCCTATGCAGCAGGGTTTCGATTTGGAGCCTATTTAATTCAAGCTGGACGAATGACCTCAGAGGGCATGTTTACGTAAGTCGTGGAAATAGTCCGGACCTAGTGGCTCACACCTGTGATTCCAACACTTTGGGAGGCGGGTGGATCATCTGAGGTCAGGAGTTTGAGACCAGCCTGACCAACATAATAAAACCCCATCTCTACTAAAAATACAAAAATTAACTAGGTGTGGTGGCAGGCACCTATAATCCCAGCTACTCGGGAGGCTGAAGCAGGAGAATCAATTGAACCCAGGAAATGGAGGCTGCAGTGAGATGAGATCACGCCACTGCACTCCAGCCTGGGCAACAAAGTGAGACTCTGTCTCAAAATAAATAAATAAGTTGTGCAAATATATAGATCTTGTAAGGGGGTCATGTACTTATTTACCAAAAAGATGTCTAGTTTATAGTGAATTACCATTTAAATCACATATGTGGAAAAGGGATGCTTGAATTTTTTTTAAGTTGGAATTTTTTAAAATATACATATGTTTTTTAATTTTGTATTGATATATAATAGTTACACATATTTTAGGGGTACACGTGATATTTTGATATATTCATATGATGTTTAATGATCAAATCAGGGTAATTGGGATGAATTTTATTTTTGATTGACAGACAATAATTGTACATATTATATATTTATGGGGTACAATGGGATGTTCTGATATATGTTAACACTGTGAAATGATTAAATCGAGCTAAGTGTTTTTGTTATTTAGTCTCTATAAGAAGTACAGCATAACTGGTAAAATACTGAAACTGATATAAGGCATAAAATCTGAATTAAATTCCCAGATGAATTGCTCTCTGCTTCAGTTTACTGGAACATGGGAATGTAGGGGCAAAATATGCCTTCTTGTCATTCATTTCTTAGGAAATTTGTGAGACATTATGAAACTCTTAGTGTGGAGATGGCTTCCTAAAGTATGACTGTAAATCAGTGAGGATG